>NC_141877.1:263610103-263924648 GCF_056163025.1 Triticum urartu
TTCAATAACTTCATCAGTTTCATCAGTTTCAATTTCTTTAGCTCTAGCAAGTTGTTCATCAAGAAATTCACCTAGTGGCACATTATCATCAAGCAAGGTACTAGCATCATCAATAGCATCATTCATAGTAGAAGTAGCATCATCAGTAACTTGTGACATATCAGGATTAATAGCATGTGGTGGTGTTGCAAGCTTACTCAAAACAGAAGGCGAATCAAGTGCAAAGATAGTTAACAGTTCCTTACCTCCCTTCGTCTTAGAGGGAAAGATCTTGGTTTTTTCATCCTTGAGATTCTTCATAGTGATCAATAGATATCAATCCAAAGTGACTCAACAAATATATCTATGCTCCCCGGCAACAGCGCCAGAAAAAGGTCTTGATAACCCACAAGTATAGGGATCGCAAAAGTTTTCGAGGGTAGAATATTCAACCCAAATTTATTGATTCGACACAAGGGAAGCCATAGTATATTTGCAAGTATTAGAAGTTGAGTTGTCAATTCAACCACACCTGGAGACTAAATATCTGCAACATAGTAGTATGATAGTTTGATGGCGATAGCAATAGTAGTAGCAGCGATAGTAACAGTAACAGAAGTAACAATGATTTTGGAGCAGTTGTAACAGTAGCAGCAACAGTAGTAACTTAGTGATGTCGCTTGAAGCTACGTCGGTATTTCCCCAAAGAGGAAGGGATGATGCAGCACAATGGCGGTAGGTATTTCCCTCAGATATGAAACCAAGGTTATCGAACCAGTAGGAGAACCAAGCAACACAATGTAAATAGCCCCTGCACACAAACAATAAATACTTGTAACCCAACGCGTGAAGGGGTTGTCAATCCCTCGACGATATTGAGATAGATTAAATTGTATGAGAATTGATAAATAAATCTAACTAAAACAAAAAATAAAATAAATAAAGGCAAATGGCAAATAATGTAAATTGCGAGGAGATGAGATTTGTGATTAGGAACCTGGTTATGATGAAGTTCCTCCCCGACAACGGTGCTAGAAATTCCTTTTGATGTTGCTTGAAGCTACGTCGGTATTTCCCCAAAGAGGAAGGGATGATGGAGCATAGCGGCGGTAGGTATTTCCCTCAGATATGAAAGCAAGGTTATCGAACCAGTAGGAGAACCAAGCAACACAACATAAACAACCCATGCACACAAATAGCAACAGCTCGCAACCCGACCTGTTAAAGGGGTTGTCAATCCCTTTCGGGTATGGTACCTCAAACAGTGCGTGGACGGGAGATAAATTTGTGATATATTGAACAAATAGATCACAAATAAAATAAAGTGCAGCAAAGTATTTTTGGATTTTTGGTTTAATAGATCTGAAAATAAAAGCAAATAAAAAGTAGATCGCGAAGGCAAATATATGAGAAAGAAGACCCGGGGCCCGTAGGTTTCACTAGTGGCTTCTCTCGAGAAAAATAGCAAATGGTGGGTAAACAAATTACTGTTGGGAAATTGACAGAACCTCAAATAATTATGATGATATCCAAGCGATGATCATTACATAGGCATCATGTCCAAGATTAGTAGACCGACTCCTGCCTGCATCTACTACTATTACTCCACACATCGACCGCTATCCAGCATGCATCTAGTGTATTAAGTTCATGAAAAAATGGAGTAATGCAATAAGAACGTTGGCATGATGTAGATGAGATCCGTTTATCTATGGCGGTAGATATAGATCCCATATTTTTATCCTTAGTAGCAACGATACATACGTGTCGGTTCCCTTTCTGTCATCAGGATCAAGCACCGTAAGATCGAATCCACTACTGGGAACCTCTTCCCATTGCAAGATAAATAGATCAAGTTGGCAAAACAAAACCCAAATATCAGAGAAGAAATACGAGGCTATAAGAGATCATGCATAAAAGAGATCAAAGAAACTCAAATACTTTCATGGATATAAAAAGATACATCTGATCATAAACTCAAAGTTCATCGATCCCAACAAACACACCGCAAAAGAGTTACATCATATGGATCTCCAAGAGACCATTGTATTGATAATCAAGAGAGAGAGAGAGATGAAGCCATCTAGCTACTAACTACGGAGCTGAAGGTCTACAAAGAACTACTCACGCATCATCGGAGAGGAACCAATGGAAGTGGTGAACCCCTCCATGATGGTGTCTGATGACCCACAAGTATAGGGGATCTATCATAGTCCTTTCGATAAGTAAGAGTGTCGAACCCAACGAGGAGCAGAAGGAAATGACAGGCGGTTTTTAGTAAGGTATTCTCTGCAAGCACTGAAATTATCGATAACATATAGTTTTGTGATAAGGTAATTTGTAATGGGTAACAAGTAACAAAAGTAAATAAGGTGCAGCAAAATGGCCCAGTCATTTTTGTAGCATAGGAAAAGCCTGGACAAACTCTTATATAAAGTAAAGCGCTCCCGAGGACACATGGGAATTATCGTCAAGCTTGTTTTCATCATGCTTATATGATTCACATTCGTTACTTTGATAATATGATATGTGGGTAGACCGGTGATTGGGTACTTCCCTTCCTTGGAAAAGCATCCCACTTATGATTAACCCCGCTTGCAAGCATCCACAACTACAAAAGAAGTATTAAGGTAAACCTAATCATAGCATGAAACATATGGATCCAAATCAGCCCCTTACGAAGCAACGCATAAACTAGGGTTTAAGCTTCTGTCACTCTATCAACCCATCATCTACTTATTACTTCCCAATGCCTTCCCCTAGGCCCAAACAATGGTGAAGTGTCATGTAGTAGACGTTCACATGACACCACTAGAGGAAAGACAATATACATCTCATCAAAATATCGAACGAATACCAAATTCACATGACTACTTATAGCAAGACTTCTCCCATGTCCTCAGGAACAAACGTAACTACTCACAAATCATATTCATGTTCATAATCAGAGGGGTATTAATATGCATAAAGGATCTGAACATATGATCTTCCACCAAATAAACCAACTAGCATCAACTACAAGGAGTAATCAACACTACTAGCAACCCACAAGTACAAATCTGAGGTTTTGAGACAAAGATTGGATGCAAGAGATGAACTAGGGTTTGAGAGGAGATGGTGCTGGTGAAGATGTTGATGGAGATTGACCCCCTCCCAATGAGAGGATCGATGGTGATGATTTCCCCCTCCCGGAGGGATGCTTCCCTGGCAGAACAGCTCTGCCGGAGCCCTAGATTGGTTCCGCCAAGGTTCTGCCTCGTGGCGGCGGTGTTTCATCTCGAAAGCTTTCTTATTATTTTTTCCAGGGAGAAATACCTCATATAGCCAAAGATGGGCAACGGAGGCCTGCCAGGGGCCCACGAGACAAGGGGCGCGCCTAGGGGGGTAGGGCGTGCCCCCACCCTCGTGGATGGTGGGTGGCCCCCCTCTGGTGCTTTCTTCGCCCAATATTTTTTATATATTCTAAAACTGAATTCCATGGAGTTTCAGGACTTTTGGAGTTGTGCAAAATAGGTCTCTAATATTGGTCCTTTTCCAGCCCAGAATTCCAACTGCCAGCATTCTCCCTCTTCGTGTAAACCTTGTAAAATAATAGATAATAGGCAAAAGTATTGTGACATAATGCGTAATAACAGCCCAAAATGCGATAAATATCGATATAAAAGCATGATGCAAAATGGACGTATCAACTCCCCCAAGCTTAGACCTCGCTTGTCCTCAAGCGGAAGGCGACATAGAAAAATATGTCCACATGTTTAGAGATAGAGGTGTCGATAAAATAAAATACGGACATGATGGCATCATGATCATTCTTATAACTGCAACATATATATATATATTGTCATATGATTTCTTATGTGAAAGTAACAATCTTATTCACAATGTAAAGTATGAATCATAAACTTCATTGAAAACTAACAAACTATAATATCAGTCATTGTAGCAATTGCAATTTATCATAACATCGGAAAGAGTCAATATAAGAGCTTTTCAGCAAGTCCACATACTCAACTATCATTTAGTCTTTCACAATTGCTAACACTCACGCAATACTTATTGGTATGAAGTTTTAATCGAACACATAGAAAGATAGGGGCTTATAGTTTTGCCTCCCAACCTTTTACCTCAAGGGTAATGTTAACAATAATAGTTTATGAAAACCCACATCCAATTAGCTATATATATCAGGATCTTTCCAACACACAGTGCTTGCCAAAGGATAAAATGTAAAAAGGAAAGGTGAAGATCACCATGACTCTTGTATGAAGTATAGGACAAAAATAAAGGATAGGACCTTCGCAGAGGGAAGCAGAGGTTGTCATGTGTTTTTATGGTTGATGCACGAAATCTTAATGCAAAAGAACGTCACTTTATAATGCCACTTGTGATATGGACCTTTATTATGCAGTCTATCGCCTTTATTTCTTCCACATCACAAGATCGTATAAAGCTTATTTTCTCCACACTAATAAGTCATACATATTTAGAGAGCAATTTTTATTGCTTGCAACAATGACAACTTACTTGAAGGATCTTGCTCAATCCATAGGTAGATATGGTGGACTCTCATGGCAAAACTGAGTTTAAGGATATTTGGAAGCACAAGTAGAATCTCTACTTGGTGCAAAGTATTTGGCTAGCATGAGGGGGAAAGGCAAGCTCAACATGTTGGATGATCCATGACAATATAATTTATTTCAGATTAAAGAAAGCATAACCCATTAAGTTGTCTTCCTTATCCAATGTCAACTTTTTAGCATGTCATATTTTAATGAGTGCTCACAATCATAAAAGATGTCCAAGATAGTATATTTATATGTGAAAACCTCTCTTTCTTTATTATTTCCTATTAATTGCAACGATGACCAAAACTATGTTTTTCAACTCTCAACAACTTTTATTCATCATACTCTTTATATGTGAAGTCATTATTCTCCATAAGATCAATATGATCTCTTTATTTCTTTTTATTCTTTCTCTTATTCCCTCAGGATCATAGCAAGATAACCAATCCCTTGACTCAAAACTAATCTTTATTATATATAGCTCACGGACTCGATTACATAGAAGGATCATAAAGCAAAACTCAAAACTAAATCATACTAAAACTTTATTCTACTAGATCAAGATATTACTAAAAGGATTGAACTAAGAAAAACAGTAAAGATAAAAGTGTGATGGTGATACGATACTGGGGCACTCCCCCAAGCTTGGTAGTTGCCAAGGGGAGTGCCCATACCCATTTATTTATGTCTCTTTTGGTGGTAGTGATGATGGAGTTGTTGATGATGTAGGCTTGTCGTCCAACATCGAGTGTAGGAGGTGCTCCAAATAATGCCCTTGAGTGCGTCTATATGCTCTTGCAACAAAATATTTTCACGAGTTAGATACTTGTTTTGCACCCGAACTATTTCAGTCATCTTGAAAGCTTCAATTTCAGTAGGGGTAAGAAGATTGTAATGAGGTTGAAGGATGTCTTCATCTTCTGCTGCCGGAACTTGATCCTCTATGGCCTTCTTGATCCCATCATCCTTGCTGATCTCCCCCGGTTCTTCTCTCTATAGCTCTATCTTCATTAGCCAAGCATCGTTGCCCTCATTGTTGGAGGAAGGGTACGACATGATGCCTAGCCTTGACAACTCTGGCAGAAAACAGCTCGAAACAACAACAGAGGATATTTGCGTGGTACGGTGGTCAAAACCTTCAGGAGATTATATAATGAATTTTTACCGACCAAAAGAAGTATCGTGTAAGAAAACGGAGTCCGGGGGGCACACGAGGTGCCCATGAGGCAGGGGGTGCGCCCAGGGAGTAGGGCGCGCCCTCCACCCTCGTGGACGCCTCATGTCCTTTCCGACTGCTTCTTATTTTTCTATTTTCTTAAATATTCTGAAACAGAGAAAAATTGCTATTAGAACTATTTTGGAGTCGGTTTACTTACTGTACCACATACCTATTCCTTTTCGGAGGCTGAAACGTTCTGGAAAGTGTCCCTTATATACTCCTCCGGGGTTACGATTTCCATAACATTAGTTTCAACATTTATAGGATTACCTAAGATATAATGTTTGATTCTTTGACCGTTCACCACCCTCGGATTTGTGCCTTCGAAGTTGTTGATTTTTATGGCACCGGAATGATAGACCTCCTTGATAACGTAAGGACCTTCCCATTTAGAGAGGAGTTTTCCTGCAAAAAATCTTAAACAAGAGTTATATAACAATACATAATCACCTACATTAAACTCGCATTTTTGTATCCTTTTGTCATGCCATCTTTTAAATTTTCCTTTAAACAGTTTGGCATTCTCATAAGCCTGGGTTCTCCACTCATCAAGTGAGCTAATGTCAAATAGTCTCTTCTCACCGGCAAGTTTGAAGTCATAGTTGAGCTCTTTAATGGCCCAATATGCCTTTTGTTCTAGTTCGAGAGGTAAGTGACATGCTTTTCCATAAACCATTTTATACGGAGACATACCCATAGGATTCTTATATGCAGTTCTATAGGCCCATAATGCATCATCAACTTTCTTGGACCAATTCTTTCTAGATCTATTAACAATTTTCTGCAAAAATAATTTACGCACTCTATTACTCAGTTCTACTTGGCCACTACACTGTGGGTGATATGGAGATGCAATTCTATGATTAACATCATACTTAGCAAGCATTTTACGAAAAACACCATGAATAAAATGTGAACCACCATCAGTCATTAAGTATCTAGGGACTCCAAACCTCGGAAAAATAACTTCTTTAAGCATCTTAATAGAGGTGTTATGATCAGTGCTATTAGTTGGAATAGCTTCTACCCACTTAGTAACGTAATCAACAACAACTAAAATATGTGTATACCCATTAGAGGAAGGATACAATCCCATATAATCAAAGCCCCAAACATCAAATGGTTCAATAACAAGTGAATAATTCATAGGCATTTCTTGACGTCTACTAATATTACCAATTCTTTGACATTCATCACAAGACAAGACAAACTTACGGGCATCCTTGAAGAGCGTAGGCCAATAAAAACCGGATTGCAATACCTTATGTGCAGTTCTATCTCTAGCATGGTGTCCTCCGTAAGCCTCGGAGTGATACTTGCGTAGGATCTATTCCTGTTCATGCTCAGGTACACAATGTCTAATAACACCATCTACTCCTTCTTTATAAAGGCGTAGGTCATCCTAGAAGTAATGTCTTAAATCATAGAAAAACTTTTTCTTTTGTTGGTATGTGAAACTAGGTGGTATAAATTTAGCAACAATGTAATTAGCATAATCAGCATAGCATGGAGTAGTACGAGAAACATTTATGACAACTAATTGTTCATCAGGAAAGCTATCATCAATAGGTAGTGGGCCATCAAGAACATTCTCTAACCTAGATAAGTTGTCTGCAACGGGGTTCTTAGCTTCCTTTCTATCAATAATATGCAAATCAAATTCTTGTAACAAGAGAACCCATCTAATAAGTCCAGGTTTAGCATCTTTCTTTTCCATAAGATATTTAATAGCAGCATGATCAGTGTGAACAGTAACTTTAGAATCAACAATATAAGGTCTGAACTTATCACAAGCAAATACAACTGCTAAAAATTCCTTTTCAGTAGTAGCATAATTTCTCTGGGCATTGTCTAGAGTTTTACTAGCATATTGGATAACATTTAATTTCTTATCAACTCTTTGTCCTAAAACAACACCTACAACATAATCACTAGCATCACACATAATTTCAAGGGGTAAATTCCAATCAGGAGGCTGAATAATAGGTGCAGAAATCAAGGCTTTCTTAAGTATTTCAAATGCTTCTACACAATCATCATCAAAGACAAAAGGAACATCTTTTTGTAAGAGATTAGTCAGAGGCCTGGAAATTTTTGAGAAGTCTTTAATGAACCTCCTATAAAAACTGGCATGACCAAGGAAACTTCTTATACCTTTAATGTCCTTAGGACACGACATCTTTTCAATAGATCAACTTTAGCTTTATCAACTTCAATACCTCTTTCAGAAATTTTATGCCCCAAGACAATACCTTCATTAACCATAAAGTGGCACTTCTCCCAATTCAAGACAAGATTAGTTTCTTCACATCTCTGCAAAACTCGATCAAGGTTGCTTAAGCAATCATCAAAAGAAGTTCCATATACAGAAAAATCATCCTTGAAAACCTCAACAATCTTTTCACAAAAGTCAGAGAATATAGCAGTCATGCATCTTTGAAAGGTAGCAGGTGCATTACATAAACCAAAAGGCATACGTCTATAAGCAAAGGTACCGAAAGGGCAAGTAAAAGTGGTCTTTTCCTAATCCTCTTTTGACACAGGTATTTGAGAGAAACCAGAATAACCATCTAGAAAGCAAAAGTGTGTATGTTTGGATAATCTTTCTAGCATTTGATCAATGAAAGGTAGAGGTTAATGATCCTTTTTAGTATCTTTATTTAATTTGCGGAAATCAATTACCATTCTATAACCTTTAACAATTCTTTGTGGGATCAATTCATCTTTATCATTTGGAAGAACAGTAATACCTGCCTTCTTAGGGACACAATGGACAGGACTTACCGACTGACTATCAGCAATAGGATAAATTATACCTGCCTCCAGATGCTTTAGTATTTCTTTTCTTACCACTTCTTTCATCTTAGGATTTAACCGTCTTTGGTGATCAACAACCGGTTTAGCATCTTTCTCCAATTTTATTTTGTGCTGGCATAGAGTGGGACAAATGCCCTTAAGATCATCAAGAGTATATCCAATAGCAGCACAATGCTTCTTCAGAGTTTTCAATAATTTCTCTTCTTCCTACTCTGAAAGGTTAGCACTAATAATAATAGGATATATCTTCTTTTCATCAAGATAAGCATATTTAAGAGTATCAGGTAATGGTTTAAGCTCAAACACGGGATCACCCTTGGGTGGAGGAGGATCCCCTAGAATTTTAACACGCAAGTTGTGTTTCAAAATAGGTCCCTGTTTAAAGAATACTTCATCTATTTCCCTTCTTTCATTCATAAACATATCATTTTCATGGTCTAGAAAATATTGTTCTAAAGGATCATTAGGAGGCACGGCAATAGAAGCAAGACCAATAATTTCATCTTTACTAGGCAATTCTTTATCATGGGGTTGTCTACGAAATTTAGCAAAATTAAAATCATGAGACATATCCCCTAGACCAATAGTGACAACATCCTTTTTGCAGTCTATTTTAGCATTAACAGTATTCAAGAAGGGTCTACCAAATATAATGGGACAAAAGTCATCTTGTGGGGAACCAAGAACAAGAAAATCAGGAGGATATTTAACTTTCCCACACAAGACTTCAACATCTCTAACAATCCCAATCGGTGAAATAGTATCTCTATTGGCAAGCTTAGTTGTAACATCAATACCTTCTAACTCAGCAGGTGGAATATCATGCATAATTTCTTCATATAAAGAATGAGGTATTGCACTCGCACTAGCACCCATATCACATAAGCCATGATAACAATGATCTCCTATTTTAACAGAAATAACAGGCATGCCTATAACAGGTCTATGTTTATTTTTAGTATCGGGTCTAGCAATTCTAGCAGCTTCATCACAAAAGTAAATAACATGCCCATCAGTATTATCGGATAAGAGATCCTTATCCATAGCAATACTAGGTTCAACTTTAATTTGCTCAGAGGGTGTAGGTGTTCTAGTATTACTCGTACGAACCACAGTTGAAGCTTTAGCATGATCCTTTATTCTAACAGGGAAAGGTGGTTTCTCAATATAAGCGGTAGGAACAATAGGATCAACATTATAAGTAATAGTCTTTTATTCAACTTTAATAAGTTCTACTACTTTTACTTCAATGGGAGGATGATATTCAAGACACTTCTCCTTAGGGAGATCAACATGAGTAGCAAAGGATTCACAAAAAGAAGCTACTATCTCAGAGTCAAGTCCATATTTAGTGCTAAATTCACGAAAAGCATCGGTATCCATAAAAGATTTAACACAATCAAACTTAGGTGTTATACCTGACTCCTTACCTTTGTCGAGTTCCCAATCCTCAGAGTTGCATTTAATTCTTTCCAATAAATCCCATCTGAATTCAATAGTCTTCATCATAAAAGATCCAGTACAAGAAGTATCGAGCATGGAGTGATTATTGAGAGAAAGCTGAGCATAATTTTTTTGAATAATAATTTCTCTTGAGAGCTCATGATTGGGGCATGAATATAACATTGACTTAAGCCTCCCCCAAGCTTGAGCGATGCTTTCTCCTTCGTGAGGCCAAAAATTATATATATATAATTATGATCACGATGAACCAGATGCATAGGATAAAACTTCTAATGAAATTACAATTTCAATCGATTGTAGTTCCATGATCCAATATCATCACATAGCCTAAACCATTTCAATGCCTTTGCCTTCAAAGATAAAGGGAAGACCTTCTTCTTGATAACATCCTTGGGCATACCTGCAAGCTTAAATAATCCACAAACTTCATCCACATAGATTAGATGCAAATCGGGATGTAATGTTCCATCACCTGTAAAAGGACTAGCTAGCAGTTTCTCTATCATACCCGAAGGAATTTCAAAGTAAACATTTTCAGTAGGTTCAGTAGGTTGAGGAGCAACTCTTTGCTCTACTGGTCGGGGTGAAGATACCCCGAACAAGCCCCTCAAAGGATTACTTTCCATAGTAACAAGTGACAGTAAATTTCAGCACACTATATAAATTTTTCCTTACCAAATTCCACCTACCAAAGGCGCTTCACTCCCCGGCAACGGCGCCAGAAAAGAGTCTTGATGACCCACAAGTATAGAGGATCTATCGTAGTCCTTTCAATAAGTAGGAATGTCGAACCCAACGAGGAGCAGAAGGAAATGATAGGCGGTTTTCAGTAAGGTATTCTCTGCAAGCACTGAAATTATCGGTAACAGATAGCTTTGTGATAAGGTAATTTGTAACGGGTAACAAGTAGCAAAAGTAAATAAGGTGCAGCAAGATGGCCCAATCCTTTTTGTAGCAAAGGACAAGCCTGGACAAACTCTTATATAAAGTAAAGCGCTCCCGAGGACACATGAGAATTATCGTCAAGCTAGTTTTCATCACGCTCATATGATTCGCGTTCGTTACTTTGATAATTTGATATGTGGGTAGACCAGTGCTTGGGTACCGCCCTTCTTGGAAAAGCATCCCACTTATGATTAACCCCTCTTGCAAGCATCCGCAAATACAAAAGAAGTATTAAGGTAAACCTAACCATAGCATGAAACATATGGATCCAAAACAGCCCCTTACGAAGCAACGCATAAACTAGGGTTTAAGCTTCTGTTTGTAGCGACCAGACCTCAAACAGTCTGATCTTTGTGCTCTGGTATCACCCCTGGATCAGTAATGCTGACACCACACAGTACTCGGAGGATTTATAGTAGAGTAGCAAGCACACACTTATTACATCAAGTGTCTCAAAAGAGAACTTATTACAATAAATATGGCTTAAGGCCATCTAATAACGATAAACGCAGAAGGCTTGGAAGATAAGTGAGTCCATCAACTCCAACGGCATCACTGAGTATAGAACCACGACCTAAAACTCCTTAATCGTCGTCTGAAAAGTCTGCAACATTAACGTTGCAGCCCGAAACGGGTCAGCACATGGAATATGCTGGCAAGGTAACACATAGAGAGTAATGGAATGAAACAGCTATACTATATGCATATTTGGCTGGTGGAAAGCTCTATGGTTACAGTTTTGCGTAAAGCCAAATTTTCCCTACTTCAAAGGAATGGAATTTATTTAACTATCATGGTAGCTGTTAAACATTGAGAATGGTTGACAGCATTCTCAATCCCAATTAAGCATCATCATTAAACATACCCAACAAAATTAATTTAGAGTAACATGTTGAGATTCACTTGATAATCCAGGTACTAGATACTCAAGATGTCCATAACCGGGGACACGGCTAATCATGATTAGTTTGTTACACTCTGCAGAGGTTTGCGCACTTTTCCCCACAAGACTCGATCACCTCCGTTTGGTTTCTCGCACTACATGGTGTTTGAGAAGACGGATGACCAAGACATAGTCTTTCAGAAGCGCTAGCACCTTACGATCGGGTAGACCATACCACCTACATCCCCTACATCTACTAGTCTACCACTGTAAGAGTTCGCACAACTTAGTCAACTATGCTAGAGCCCATAATAGCTTGTGGCTGCACACGTAAGTTTCTAGTATGAATAGTCTCATGACCCCTTTGAGCCTGGGTGGCGGTCCAAAAGAAAACAGGAAAGTCCTGGAATACCCAGGTGCCTCAATCCACCCAGATGTGTGTTTAAGTTGCCACCTTAGATAAACCATTAATTAACAAACTCACATCTGTCATGGATATCACTCACCCAATCCACGTCTACTAGCATAGCATGGCATAATAAGCAAACGTAGAAGTAACTCCCAAAGGTTTGATAATAAATGGTAATAGGTACTACCTCATCTACTTCCCATCCCACAATTTAATTAGATACTAATCATGCAATGTGTGAGGATTGATCTAATGCAATAAAACTGGGTAGTAGAAAAGGTATGATCAAAGTGTTACTTGCCTTGCTGATGATCCGCGAAACCTAACGATTCGAAGTAACAGGCGACGCACTCCGGGTATTCTATCGCAGACAAACAACAAGCATACAATAAGTACTCATCTAATGCACAGGTAAAACTCAAATAGGAGATCTAACCAGAAGGTTCAACTTAAGAACTCCGGTTGGCAAAAAGAATCAAATCGAACGAAGAAACGAAAGTCAAACGGCGAAAGAAAACAACTTCGTTCTAGTAATCTGGATCTAGGGCAAATTTTACAGTAGCAAAACCTTGTTTAAGTTGGTTAAACAGATAGAGGGTTTTGAGACGAAACTCTAGGCGCTTGAATCGCCTGATTCCGATAAACGAGCGAAAAGTTAAACTAAAACGAAAATCGGATCAGAAAATCGCGGATTTAATCCGAGAAAAAGAAAGTTGACGAACAGTTTATCGAACGGACGTTCGTTAACAGAAACTAACCGGTGAACACGTTCGCTAAAATGAACGGATCGGTGAACGTTCACTAATTAAATAAACCATAGAAAAAAATTAACCGATCTAGGGTTTCGAAAAAATAAACCAAGGCGTTTTTCTTTTTGAAAAAAACCGAACGGCGAACGGCGGCGGCTATACCTCCGGCGAGGCACTCCGGCGGGCGGGGCGGTGTTTCGGCGGGTTGGCGGGGTGCGGCGCGGCGACGGGAGGCGGCGGGCGGCGGCGCGTGGCTCGGGCGGCGGGGCGGCTGCGGCGGCGCGGCTCGGCGGGCGGCTCGGGGCGGGGTGGGGTGAGGTGAGGGGCGGCGGGGTCCGGTATTTAAGGAGGGGGTGGGGGTGCTGCCTTGGGGAAGGGGTATGGCGGGGCGGCTCCGAGACGGACTCGGGGCGGTGGCGGCTCCAGTCTCCTGGAGGGAGACGGCAGGCGGCGGGGTGGGCCGTCGGCTGGGCCTTGGCCCAGTCGGTGCGCGACGCATTTTTTTATATAAATTACGCGCAGAAGAAAAATAAAAAGAAATACTAAACGGACTCCAAAAATTCCGAAATAAATTTTCACGGGCTTCGAAAATCAAGCCTCACAAGGTGAACATTTATTTGGGACCTAAATGAAATTTTGAAAAACACGCTTTTTTCCTAAATTCAAATAAAACGCCAAAAAACTCCGGAATAAAATCCTATTTGATTCTATTATTAAATCCTCAATATTTCTTTATTTTGGGATAGTCATTTTATTCCCTCTCTCATATTTTTGTAATAGAAATAATTGATGATAAAATAAATAAAATCAAATGATCCTATTCTCAAAATTTGAGAAAAACTCAAATATGAAAATAATGAAATCCCCAACTCTCTCCGTGGGTCATTGAGTTGCGTAGAATTTCTAGGATCAACCAAAATGCAAATAAAATATGATATGGATTGATGATCTAATGTATGACATTCCAAATTGAGTCAGTGGAGCCTCGTGGGCTCCACTACCCACCAGGGCCTGCCAGAGGGGGGTGGCGCGCCCTGGTGCCTAGTGGGTAGTTGGGGCCCATCCTCAAGTGGGTTTTGGTTCCAGTATTTTTTATTTATTCCAAAATAATTCTCCAAAAAGTTTCGTCCAATCCCGAGAACTTTTATTTGTGCACAAAAACAACACCATGGTAGTTTTGCTGAAAACAGCGTCACTCCGGTTTGTTTCATTCAAATCATGCAAATTAGAGTCCAAAACAAGAGCAAAAGTGTTATGAAAAGTAGATACGATGGAGACGTATCCGTAATCCATGTGTTGTGATATATCACAGAGCACAAAATAGTTTACTAAGGTCAGGTCAAACTTGTGACCCGACATTATATATAAGTTGGTACAATATTAGAAATAAATACCTGCAAGCAAAATATATGGATAAACAACCATAGATATATAAAAGTAAAAGGCAGACAACATAGAAAAAAGATAAGCCGGCTTTTGAGGCATGACATAAAGACCGACTTTCGAGGCACGTGTCTGATTTGCTTCAGTGAAGCGTGCCTGATAGCCTCATGGTTTATCCTTGCTCTCCGAAAGCCAGCTTTGACGTGACTTAAGCGGTGTTTTAACCTTGATAAGCTCAGGGTCAATATATGCCGTGATAGGCATCAATATGATTGACTTATGAGAGTACAGCTAGGTCACCTTTTTAGAGTAGCATCTTGCTAACATGCAGGTTTAACCAAATATCATAGTGGCATGCTAGGTCAAGAGGGATGTTAGTAGCTAAACTCGATGAGTTGGAAGCCCCCAAGTGACGAGTGACCAAAGAATAAAGTCTCAATACACAATTTCTGAGTTGGAACAACAAAAACTTTGTATTCCAGAGGTGACGACTTTATTTCATTGATCACTATATATATATACATGATGAGGTATGTACAAAAACTGGATCCAATGCCTTTAAGTATAATATGGCATAAGATGTGCAATATTCCAAGGCCTACTAGTCTCCTCTTCAGTGGGTATGTGATTTGCTTGTTTGATGTATATCAACGAGATAATATGACCCATTGTATAGATTCTTGATGATGAAGAAAGGCCCTTCCCAAGGTGGCGAAAGCTTGTGCATACCTGTCTGTTCTTGTATCAGACGGAGTATCAAATCACCTTCCTAGAAGGTAGTACTTCTGACTCTACGGATAGTGACATAGGTCTTGCTGATTAATCATCGACCGAGACACTGCAAGATCACATTCCTCCTCCAAAGCATCCAGGGAGTCTTGTCGAGCAATCTCATTGTCTGCTTCAACATATGCTGCTGCTCGGGGGGTCATGGTGAATATCTCTTAGAAGCACATCTTCTGCACCATAGACCAGGAAAAACGATGTATAACCAATTGACCTATTGGGAGTAGTTCGGATGCTCCATAACACAACTGGTAATTCTTCAACCCAGTAGCCAAGAGTACGCTCAAGAGGGACCATAAAGTGATGGCTTGATTCCTCGCAACAACCTCTGATTAGCACGTTCTGCCTGTCTATTAGACTGTGGACGCGCTACTGAAGCGAGATCAAGCCGGATATGTTCACATTGACAAAAATGCTTCATAGCTCCCTTTGACAGATTAGTACCATTATCAGTAATGATACTGTGCGGATACCCCAAACGAAAGATCAACTTTTTCAGAAACTAGACTGTCATTGCTACATCACAATTGCTGATTGGCTCTGCTTCAACCCAATTGGTGAATTTATCAATTGCAACCAAAAGATGCATCTTTTTATCTTTAGAAGGCTTGAAAGGACCAACCATATAGAGCCCACAGACTGCAAAAGGCCAAGTTATTGTGATCTGACACGTCTCCAATGTATCTATAATTTTTGATTGTTCCATGCCATTAAAGTATCAATCTTGGATGTTTTATATACATTTACTAGCAACTTTATATCTCTTTTTGGAACTAACCAATTGACATAGTGCCCAGTGCCAGTTGTTTTTTTGCTTGCTTTTACTTTGCAGAATATCAATACCAAACAAAGTGCAAATGCCATGAAACTTTTTGCAGATTTTTTCTGCCCAGAAGACACCCAGGGAGCCAAAGGAGCACACAAGAGGAGGCCCGTGGGGCCCACTAGGCACCAGGGCGCCCCAGAGGCCCCAAGCGTACCCTGGTGGGTAGTGGAGCCCACTGGAAGCTTCTTGACCTACCTCTGCCTCTATAAATACTATGAAATGCCAAAAAACCTAGGGGAGTTGACAAAATACTTTTCCAGCCACCGCAAGTTCCAGAACCACAAGATCCAATCTAGAGGCCTTTTCCGGCACTCTACCAGAGGGGGCAATGATCAAGGCGGGGTTCTTCATCATCCTTGTTGCCCCTCTGATGATGTGTGAGTAGTTTACCACAAACCTATGCGTTCGTAGCTAGTAGCTAGATGGATTCTTCTCTCTTTTTGATCTTCAATATAATGTTCTCCTCGATGTTCTTGGAGATCTATTGATGTAACTCTTTTTTGCGGCATGTTTGATGGGATCTGATGAATTGTGAGTTTATGATCAGATCTATCCTAAAATATTATTTGAGTCTTTTCTGAGCTCTTTTATGCATGATCTTATAGTTTCATATTTCTTCTCCAAATTATTGGTTTGGTTTGGCCAACTAGATTGATTTTTCTTGCCATGGGAAGAGGTGCTTTGTGATGGGTTCGATCTTGCGGTGCTCAATCTCAGTGATAGAAAGGAGACATGACATGCATGTATCATTGCTATTAAGAGTAACAAGATGTGGCGTATTCATACGTGGGTTTATCTTGTCTACATCATGTCATCATTCTTATTGCATTACTCCATTTTTCCATGAACTAAATACACTAGATGCATGCTGGATAGCGGTCGATGTGTGGTATAATAGTAGCAGATGCGGGCAGGAGTCAGTCTACTAATCTTGGACGTGATGCCTATATACATGATCATTGCCTTAGATATCGTCATAATTATTTGCTTTTCTGTCAATTGCCCAAAAGAAATTTGTTAACCCACCGTATGCTAATTTCTTGAGAGAAGCCTCTAGTGAAAACTACGGCCCCTAGTCTATTTCCTATCATATTAAATCCAAAAATACCTTGCTGACATTTTCCTTTCTTTATTTTATTTTTTGTTTTAGTTAGATTTATTTATCAATTCTCATACAATTTAATCTATCTCAATATCGTCGAGGGATTGACAACCCCTTCACGTGTTGGGTTACAAGTATTTATTGTTTGTGTGCACGTGCTATTTACATAGTGTTGCTTGGTTCTCCTACTGGATTGATAACCTTGGTTTCATTAATGAGGGAAATACTTACCTTTGTTGTGTTGTATCATCGTCTCCTCTTCGGGGAATTGCCAATGTAGATGCAAGCAATCAGGAAGAATTTATGGCACCATTGCCGGGGAGACATCATCAACATCTATCAGGTACCTACGCATAAACTCTCATCTCCATGCAATTTACTTTATTTGCCATTTGCCTCTCATTTTCATCTCCCCCACTTCTAAAGTGTTTTTTTGCAAAAATCCAAAAAATCGTTTGCCTTTTTCTTGTTTTGTTTGCTTGTGATCTTGTTTGCGTAGTCACGATGTCTCAAGAGAATACCAAATTGTGTGATTTTTCCAATACTAACAATAATGATTTTATCAGTACTCTGATTGCTCCTCCCGCCGCTAGTGCCGAGCCTTATGATATTAATGCCGCTTTGTTGAATCTTGTTATGAAGGAGCAATTTTCCGGAAATCCTAATGAGCATGCCGCGTCCCATCTAAACACTTTCGTAGAATTGTGTGATATGCAAAAGAAAAAGATGTGGACAATGATATTGTGAAATTAAAACTATTTCTTTCTCTTTGCTGGATCGTGCAAAAATTTGGTTTTCATCTTTGCCTCGAAATAGTATTGATTCTTGGGTCAAGTGCAAAGATGCTTTTATCACTAAGTATTTTGCTCCCGCACAAATTATTTCCCTTAGAAATCAAATCATGAATTTTAAGCAACTTGAGCATGAACATGTTGCCTAATCTTGGGAAAGGATGAAGTTGATGATAATAAATTGTCCTACTCATGGTTTAAATTTGTGGATGATCATACAATTTTTTATGCAGGATTGAACTTGTTTATAGAAATATTTTAGATTCCGCTGCATGTGGTACTTTTATGGAAATTACTTTGGGTGAAGCCACTAAATCACTTGATAATATTATGGCTAATTATTCACAATGGCATACGGAAAGAGCACCTACTAGTAAAAAAGTTAATTCTATTACAGAAATTAGTACTTGAGTGATAAAGTTGATGCTCTTCTGAAATTGGTTGCTAGTAAAAATACTCCTATTTATGTTCATGATGTGCCTTTGTCTACTTTGATTGAGCAAAATAGTGATCCCATAGATGTGAATTTTGTCTCGCGAAACAATGTAAATAACAATGCTTATAGAGGTAATTTTAATCCTAGGCCTTTTCCTGGAAATTCCTCTAATAATTATGGCAATTCCTATGATAATTTTTATATTAATAATAATAGGATGCCCTTTGATCTTGAAATCAATATAAAATAATTAATCAATGCTTAGAAAGTTTTCAACATTATGATAGAAGAAAAAATGAGTAAACTTGATGATAAGTCTAGGAACATTCATAGAGTTACACATGACGTGGAAAATCTCAAGATTAAAAGTTTTCCACCTAAGGTTGATATTAATGTATCAATTAAAGCTTTATATGATTCTATAGATGAAAGTAAGAAAAGAACCGCTATGCTTAGAGCTAAAAAAGAATTTTTAGAAAGAGTGTTCTCGCCCGATTGCTTTCATAGTAATGATGAAGATGTTAAGATGATTAGTGTTTCTTCTATTGATTCCTTGTTTATGAATATTAAACATGATGATAATGGGACTAAATAAGAGTCAACTTTAGCAAGATGGTGTCCCCATAATTTGGAGGGTGAAAATCTTGTTGAAAAAATTGATAAAAGTGGGTTTGGAGTGGTAAATTTTTTAACAAGCGAGGTGCCCACTCTTTTGGATTATAAATACTTTAAATATGATATTTGCTCTTTGATTTAATGTATTTCCTTGTTACAATCCATGATAAATTCACCCAATGCCTATGAACAAAACAAAGCTTTTGCTAAACATATTGTAGAAGCAATGATGAAAGCTTTGGAAGAAAAGTTGGAACTAGAGATTTTAATTCCTAGAAAATTATATGATGAATGGTAACCCACCATTAAAGTCAAGATTAAAATTATGAGTGCAATGCTTTATGTGATTTGGGTGCTAGTGTTATTCTGAAATCTCTATGTGATGTGCTCGATTTTACTAATTTGGAAGAATGTTCTCTTAATTTGCACTTGGCGGAATGTACTATTAAAAAGCCTTTGGGAAGGATTTATGATATTCTTATTCTTGCAAATAGGAATTATGTGCCCATATATTTTATTGTTCTTGACATTGATTGCAATTCGCCTTGTCCTATAATACTTGGTAGACCGTTTTTATGAACTATACGTGCCATGATTGATATGAAAGAAGGGAATATTAAATTTCAGTTTTCATTAAGAAAGGCTATGGAACACTTCCCTAGGACTAGAATTAAGCCACTATATGAGTGAATCATGAGGTAAACCTATGGAGCCAAAACTAAAGATGGCAACACTTGAATCTATGTTATATGCCTAGCTAGGGGCGTAAAACAATAGCGCTTGTTGGGAGGCAACCCAATAGTTATCTTTGAATTTTTTGTTTTTCTTTCTATTATTCAATAAATATGCAATTATACTTATTTTGTGATTGTGTTTTTATGTTTTAATTAGTGTTTGTGTCAAGTAAAGCCTTTGGGATGATTTGAGTGATAGTTGATTTGATCCTGTTGGAAAACAAAAACTTTTACGCCCAGTAATAGAATTGATCTGGTCGATTTTTTACACATGATTGAGATACAAATTTCATACGTTGTCCTAATTTTTCAGAATTTTTGGAGTTACAGAAGTATGGTCAAAGTCCAGATTATTACAGTCTGTTCTGTTTTTAACAGATTCCGTTTTTGTTGCATTGTGTGCTTATTTTGATGAATCTATGGATTGTATCGGGTGCTATAAGCCATGGTAAAGTTAGAATAAATTAGGTATAATGTAATAATAAAATATGAATGGGTTTTCAATAGTACTTAAAGTGTTGATTTGCTTTATTATACTAACAGATCTCATGAAGGTTTTGTTAAGTTTTGTGTGATTGAAGTTTTCAAGTTTTGGGTGAGATCACGATGGATGAAGGAATAAGGAGTGAAAAGAGCCTAAGCTTGGAGATTCCCATGGCACCCAAGGTAATATTCAAGGATTACCAAGCAACTAAGCTTGGGGATGCCCCAGAAGGCATCCCCTCTTTCTTCTAACGACCATCGGGAATTTTACTTGGAGCTATATTTTTATTCGTCACATATCATAAGTTTTGCTTGGAGCGTCTTGTATTATATGAGTCTTTGCTTTCTTTGATTTTTAGTTTGTCACAATCATCCTTGCTGGACACACCTTTTTGAGAGAGCCATAATGATGCTATGATTTGTTAGAATTGCTCGATGTGCTTCACTTAATTTTTTTGAGCTATGGAATTGCTCTAGTGCTTTACTTCTATCTTTTTGAGCATGGTAGTTGCTAAATTTTAAAGAAATATGCTCTCATGCTTCACTTAGGTCGTTTCGAGAGTTAGTAAAATTATGAAGAAATATGCTCTCATGCTTCACTTGGATTATTTTGAGAGTTAGTAAAATTTTGAAGAAATATCCTCTCATGCTTCACTTATATTATTTTGAGAGATGAAATTTTTGAAGAAATATCTATGCTCTTGCTCTTCACTTAAATTTCTTTGAGAGCTTGTTATTAGCAATGGAAATTTGCTTAAAATATGAAATTGGTCCCGAAGTGATAGATATTCAAGAGGGGTAATAAAAACTATCATGAAGATCATTGGATATTAAAACTTGATTCCTTGCAATAGTTTTGCGATATGGAGATAGTAATATGTGAGTCAAGTTGGTGAGTAATTATGTTTTAGTAAGAATATTGGTGTTAAGGTTTGTGATTCCCTATGCAAGCATGGAAGTCAATAGTTATGCAATGAAGTTACATCCTACTTGTGGTGCATTGTTCAGTGTTAGTTATGTTCAATGCTCGTTTATGAGAATTTTCTTTTTTTGGTTGGTTGCTTCTCAATGTATTTGCTAGCCTTTCCTTGTACTAAGCGGGAATATTGCTTGTGCATCCAAAATCCTAAACCCAATTATGCCAAATGAGTCCACCAGACCTACCTATATGCGGTATTTCTGTGCCATTCCAAGTAAATTTGTATGTGCCAACTCTAATTTTCAAAATGAATTTCCTTTTTGTGTGCCCGTACCGCTCATGAAGCGGCAGGGGGTGGTCGATATTTTCCATGCTAGGTATTTTATTCTCAAGATGAGTGTTTCTTCACATGTCATTGCACGAGAGTGTGGCCGGTAATAGGGATGCCCAGTCTCGAAATGAAACAATTTACTTTATGTTGTCATAATAAATTCCTTGGAAAGTGTTGGTATGGAAGGCACCCGTGGATACAGCTAGCCATGGATTGTGAAAGAATGGTGGAAAAAGGAATAAACTTTATTTTATGTTTGAGAACCGCCTATGATTTACCTAGCAAGGAAGATATTGGGAATTCTCGATCCTTTTTGTTGACAGGAAAAGCATGCCTCTCAAAAAAAATATCTGAAATTTAAACCTTGAGCTCTATCACCTCTACAAATCTTTGCTTCCCTTTGTGAAGAGCCTATCAATTTACTTTTATGCAATTTTTTTATTGAGTCTCTGTAACACCCCGAGAATCATGCTACAGTAATCTCCCACTAATGGTGCCATGTCATCAAGTTTGACTAAGCCAAATTGCCCCTCGATAAAATCAAAGTCAAATTCAAATTTAAATTGCACATCAAGTTATTATTTGTCCAAACAGAGAAACAAAAATGTTCGAGATGTTGCAAATATTCACTAACCATTTTTCATGTAGAAACCAAAATTATTTAAGTTGCTAAAATGACCCTAGGGAATAAACAGTGGAACAACAACCATTTAATGGACCTTTTCTTTTTCAAAAAAATTACTTAAACTATTCCAAGTGCCTTGAAACTTTTTGTGCAACACCACAATATTGTACATAATTTATGTGACAAGTTTCATATATATATATATATATATATAATTTGGTTTGGTGGACCAATTAAATATAAAACAGTAGTTAGAGCATAAAACTGGCAAGATATAAGGAAAAGGGCCAAGTGCATACTGTGCACTTGAGCCCACTGGCTACAGTACCGGCCCAGCCCACCTCCCTCTCTCCTTCAACCTCCCGCCTCGTTGTCGACCGCACACGCACCCGTGCCCGATGCTGCCGCTCGATGGACGCCACGACTCTGTCCCTGTAGCGCTGGAGATGATAAGGAGGCCATCCCGAGTCCTCGACCAAACCCTAGCTACCCTCGCTTTCCCTCACAAGCCTCTCGCTCTCTGTTTTGCTCGCACCCGAGTGAAGTCGCCACCACCTCACCATAGACGCAACCACCGGCCTCCCTGCACCTCCTGCTGATGCCCAATAGAGCCGCCTTCGACCGCCGCATCCTATGCAGGCACCCACTTGCCTGGAGCCGCCCCGTAGCTTCGCCACCGTCCAGTCTTCTTCAACGGGATCCGCCACTGCTCGACACCGATTCACGCCGCCCTGACCTTCCCCGACATCCCCGAGTGCCTCACCGCCCCCCTGTGAGTCCCAGCTCCTCCTCTACCCCCTCCCTCTTTGCTTTTCGGTGCCCCGTAGTAGTCCCATCGCCGGAGCACCCTACCCGCCATGCTCACCAGTCACCACAGCCGTTGCGCCCCTGTACGCCTGCGGCCACGGCCCGCTGCCCTCGCGCGCACATGCCTGCTGCTGTCGTTGGCCTCCGTTCCCCTGCTCGGCTACAGTTGCTTGCCCCCCCTTCCGCACGCATTAGTCGCGTCGGCGCCAACCGCTTCTGTTGTGCTGCTGCCGCCCCCCTGCTTCTTGCCGCCCGTAGCGCGCCCTTGGCCGCCCGCCCGCGCGCAGCCACCGCTCATCGTGCCCTCACCCCGCTACCTCGTGCTGCAGGCCGCTGTTCGCCGCTGCTCATCGCCCTGACGACCCCCGCGCCGCCAGTCGCCGCCGGTTCCCGGCGCCTGCACGCGCGTCGGCCGCCCCGGCCGCACCCGGCGGCCTCGCTCACACCTCGGCGCCCCGCTGCGCCTCTGTGTACGGGCGGCGCCGTGCCTGGGCCAACGCCCGCGCCAGTTCGGGCGGTGCCTTGCCCCTGCGCCTGTTTGCCCACTCAACCGCCCCGGTTGGGCTGGGTCTCTGACCAGAGGGGCCCATCCCTTGTTAAAAGAAGAAAACAAAAAACTAAATTAATTAATTAAAATAACTAATTCTGTTTAATTAACCCTAGTTACCAGATTAGTTAATTAGTTTTGCTTAATTAGAACTATTTTGATCGGTCAATGGTCAACTGTGACCAGTGACGTCATGCTGACGTAGTAATTGTTTTTTCTAATTAGTTAAATAATAATAATCCACCAAAAATGATTAAATCTTTAAAAATTAATACAAATTAATGCGTAGCTCGGATGGAAATACTTTGTGCATGAAAGTTGCTCAGAACAACGAGACGAATCCGAATACATAGTCCGTTTGTCACCCACACATCCCTAGCATAGCGAACATGCAACTTTCCCCCTCCGGTTCATCTGTCCAAAAATGTCAAACACCAGGAATACTTTCCCGGATGTTTCCCCCCTTCGCCGTATCACCTATCCCTCCGTTAGATCACCCCTGGCACCGCGTATTGCCTTGTTATATTTTGTGATGCTTTGTTTGCTCCGTATTTACTGTTTCTTCTCCCGTCTTCTTCTTCGGTAGACCCCGAGACCGGGGTTGATGCCACTGAGTACAACTACGTCACCGACGACCCTTCTTACTATGCAACAAAGCTTCCAGGCAAGCCCCCCCTTGTTCATCCCAATATTGCCTACTGTTTTCCTCTACTGGTCGCTTTAGAGTACCATAGCTGTTACTGTTTTTAGATGAACCTATTCTGCTGCATAGCCTATCTTTGCTACTACTGTTGTTACCTTTACCTGTAATCCTAAATGCTTAGTATATGATGCTAGTATTCCATCAGTGGCCCTACATTCTTGTCCGTCTGCCATGCTATACTATCGTGACATGATCACTCGGGAGGTGATCGCTAGTATATTACTTATATACATAATATATGATACATGTGTTGACTAAAGTCGGGTTGGCTCGTAGAGTACCCGCAAGTGATTTCGATGTGGGGGCTGAAAGGACAAGTGGTTCCAACCCGGTAGTGGTGGGCCTGGGTTCCCGACGGCTTTGACTGTTACTTTGTGGCAGAGCGACAGGGCAGGTTGAGACCACCTAGGTGAGAGGTGGGCCTGGCCCTGGTCGGCGTCCGCGGTTACTTCAAAATAACATGCTTAACGAGATCTTGGTAATTGATCCGAGTCTGGCCACTGGCCTATACGCACTAACCAACTACGCGGGAACAGTTATGGCCACTCGACGTCGTGGTATCACCCGAAGCCATCTTGACGTCAGCGACTGAGCGGCGCGCGCCGGATTGGACCGTAAGCATGCGCTTGTATTAAGGGGGCTAAGTTTGCTTCCGGCCGCGTACGCAACGTGCAGGTGTGTGCTACCTCTTGAGCACTTGCATTGGTTTTCCCTTGAAGGGGAAAGGGTGATGCAGCAGAGTAGCGTAAGTATTTCCCTCAGTTTTTGGGAACCAAGGTATCAATCCAGTAGGAGTCCATGCACGAGTCCCTCGCACCTACACAAACAAATAAATCCTTGCAACCAACGCGATTAGGGGTTGTCAATCCCTACACGGTCACTTACGAGAGTGAGATCTGATAGATATGATAAGATAATAATTTTGGTATTTTTTTATGATAAAGAGAAATAAAAGATGCAAAGTAAAATAAATGGCAAAGGAAATAACTAAGTATTGGAAGATTAATATGATGGAAGATAGACCCAGGGGCCATAGGTTTCACTAGTGGCTTCTCTCAAGAGCATAAGTATTCACGGTGGGTAAACAAATTACTGTTGAGCAATTGACAGAATTGAGCATAGTTATGAGAATATCTAGGTATGATCATGTATATAGGCATCACGTCCGAGACAAGTAGACCGACTCCTGCCTGCATCTACTACTATTACTCCACACATCGACCGCTATCTAGCATGCATCTAGAGTATTAAGTTCAAGAGAACAGAGTAACGCTTTAAGCAAGATGACATGATGTAGAGGGATAAACTCATGCAATATGATATAAACCCCATCTTGTTATCCTCGATGGCAATAATACAATACGTGCCTTGGCACCCCTACTGTCACTAGGAAAGGAAACCGCAAGATTGAACCCAAAGCTAAGCGCTTCTCCCATTGCAAGAAAGATCAATCTAGTAGGCCAAACCAAACTGATAATTCGAAGAGACTTGCAAAGATAACCAATCATACATAAAATAATTCAGAGAAGATTCAAATATTGTTCATAGATAAACTTGATCATAAACCCACAATTCATCGGTCTCAACAAACACACCGCAAAAGAAGATTACATCGAATAGATCTCCATAAGAGAGGGGGAGAACTTTGTATTGAGATCCAAAAAGAGAGAAGAAGCCATCTAGCTAATAACTATGGACCCGTAGGTCTGAAGTAAACTACTCACACTTCATCGGAGAGGCTATGGTGTTGATGTAGAAGCCCTCCGTGATCGATGCCCCCTCTGGCGGAGCTCCGAAACAGGCCCCAATATGGGATCTCGTGGATACAGAAAGTTACGGCGGTGGAATTAGGGTTTTGCCTCTATATCTGGTAGTTTGGGGGTACGTAGGTATATATAGGAGGAAGGAGTACGTCGGTGGAGCAACAGGGGGCCCACGAGGGTGGAGGGCACGCTTGGGGGGGGGGGTAGGCACGCCCCCCTACCTCGTGGCCTCCTGGTTGATGTCTTGACGTAGGGTCCAAGTCCTCTGGATCATGTTCGTTCCGAAAATCACGTTCCCGAAGGTTTCATTCCATTTGGACTCCGTTTGATATTCTTTTTCTGTGAAACCCTAAAATAGGCAAAAAAACAACAATTCTGGGTTGGGCCTCCAGTTAATAGGTTAGTCCCAAAAGTAATATAAGTGTATAATAAAGCCCAATAATGTCCAAAACAGAATACAATATAGCATGGAACAATCAAAAATTATAAATACGTTGGAGACGTATCAGTGTGCAATGGGTCATGGTCCCAGACCCCTGTGCGCACAGGATTCAGACCGGCGTGCTGACCTCTCTATTGTGCCTAGGTGGGCTGCGACATGTTGACCTTCTGAGGCCGGGCATGACCCAAGAAAGTGTGTCTGGCCAGAGGGATCGAGCGTGCTGGGTAATGTGGTGCACCACTGCAGGGAAGTTTATCTATTCGGATAGCCGTGTCCCTCGGTAAAAGGATGACCTAGAGTTGTATTCTAACCTTATGAAAACTAGAACCAGATACTTAATAAAACACACCCTTTCAAGTGCTAGATACAACCCGATGATCGCTCTCTCACAGGGCGACGAGGAGAGGATCGCCGGGTAGGATTATGCTATGCGGTGTTCCTTGATGTTGCTCTTGCTACTCTCTTCTACATGCTTCAAGATGGAGGCTACCAGAAGCGTAGTCTTCGATACGACTAGCTATCCCCCTCTTATTCTGGCATTCTGCAGTTCAGTCCATAGATACTATCCATTTCATTGATACCAATGCATAAGTAGTGTAGATCCTTGCTTGCGAGTACTTTGGATGAGTACTCACGGTTGCTTTGCTCCCTCTTTTCCCCCTTTTCTTTTCTTCTTGGATGTCGCAACCAGATGCTGGAGCCTAGGAGCCAGACGCTACCGTTGATGACAACTCCTACTACACCGAGGGTGCGTACTACTACGTGCATGCAACCTATGACCAGGAGTAGTTAGGAGGATCCCAGGTAGGAGACTGAAGGAAATATGCCCTAGAGGCAATAATGAAGTTATTATTTATTTCCTTATATCATGATGATTGTCTATTATTCATGCTAGAATTGTATTAACCGGAAACATAATACATGTGTGAATACATAGACAAACAAAGTGTCACTAGTATGCCTCTACTTGACTAGCTCGTTGATCAAAGATGGTTATGTTTCCTAACCATAGACATGAGTTGTCATTTGATAAATGGGATCACATCATTAGAAGAATGATGTGATTGACTTGACCCATTTCGTTAGCTTAGCACTTGATCATTTTAGTTTACTGGTATTACTTTCTTCATGACTTATACATGTTCCTATGACTATGCGATTATGCAACTCCCGATTACCGGAGGAACACTTTGTGTGCTACCAAACGTCACAACATAACTGGCTGATTATAAAGGTTTTCTACAGGTGTCTCCGATGGTACTTGTTGAGTTGGCATAGATCAAGATTAGGATTTGTCACTCCGATTGTCGGAGAGGTATCTTTGGGCCCTCTCGGTAATGCACATCACTATAAGCCTTGCAAGCAATGCAACTAATGAGTTAGTTGCAGGATGATGCATTATGGAAACGAGTAAAGAGACTTGCCGGTAACGAGATTGAACTAGGTATTGAGATACCGATGATCGAATCTCGGGCAAGTAACATACTGATGCCAAAGGGAACAACGTATGTTGTTATGTTGTTTGACTGATAAAGATCTTCGTAGAATATGTAGATGAACATCCAGGTTCCGCTATTGGTTATTGACTGGAGACGTGTCTCAGTCATGTCTACATAGTTCTCGAACCCGTAGGGTCCGCACTCTTAACGTTCGGTGACGATCGGTGAGGGAGTCCTGGATTAGGGGGTCTCCGGACAGCCGTGTTGGAAATATGCCCTAGAGGCAATAATAAATTAGTTATTATTATTATGTTTCGTTGTTCATGATAGTCGTTTATTATCCATGCTAGAATTGTATTGATAGGAAACTCAGATACATGTGTGGATACATAGACAACACCATGTCCCTAGTAAGCCTATAGTTGACTAGCTCGTTGATCAATAGATGGTTACGGTTTCCTGACCATGGACATTGGATGTCGTTGATAACGGGATCACATCATTAGGAGAATGATGTGATGGACAAGACCCAATCCTAAGCCTAGCACAAGATCGTGTAGTTCGTTTGCTAAAGCTTTTCTAATGTCAAGTATCATTTCCTTAGACCATGATATTGTGCAAATCCCGGATACCGTAGGAGTGCTTTGGGTGTGCCAAACGTCACAACGTAACTGGGTGGCTATAAAGGTTCACTACAGGTATCTCCGAAAGTGTCTGTTGGGTTGGCACGAATCGAGACTGGGATTTGTCACTCCGTGTAACGGAGAGGTATCTCTGGGCCCACTCGATAGGACATTCTCATAATGTGCACAATGTGACCAAGGAGTTGATCACGGGATGATGTGTTACGGAACGAGTAAAGAGACTTGCCGGTAACGAGATTGAACAAGGTATCGGGATACCAACGATCGAATCTCGGGCAAGTATCGTACTGATAGACAAAGGGAATTGTATACGGGATTGATTGAATCCTTGACATCGTGGTTCATCCGATGAGATCATCGTGGAACATGTGGGAGCCAACATGGGTATCCAGATCCCGCTGTTGGTTATTGGCCGGAGAGTTGTCTCGGTCATGTCTGCATGGTTCTTGAACCCGTAGGGTCTACACACTTAAGGTTCGATGACGCTAGGGTTATTAGGAAGACTTGTATGTGATTACCGAATGTTGTTCGGAGTCCCGGATGAGATCCCGGACGTCACGAGGAGTTCCGGAATGGTCCAGAGGTAAAGATTTATATATGGAAAGTTGTTGTTCGGGTTCCGAGAAAAGTTCGGTTTTTTCCGGTATTGTATCGGGAAGCTTCCGGAAGCTTCCGAAGGATTCCGGAGGGGTTCGGAGGTCCGGAAAATGTTCCACCACGTCCAATAGAGCAGCATGGGCTGTAAGGGGGCGCCCTAACCTTAATGGGCCAAGGGCACCAGCCCCCCAAGGCCCATGCGCTTGGGAGAGGGGAAACCCTAAGGGGGAGGGCCTCCACTTGACTTGGGAGGCACTCCTCCCCCCTTGGCCGCCGCCCCAACCCTAGATGGGATCTAAGGGGGGACGGCCCCCTCTCTTCCCACCTATATATAGTGGAGGGGTGGGAGGGCGGCCACACCCTTGAACCTGGCGCAACCCCTCCCCTCCAATACCTCTCCTCCTCCGCATGAGCTTGGCGAAGCCCTGCCGGAGAACTGCCACTCCATCACGACCACGCCGTCGTGCTGCTGTTGGACTCTCTTCCTCAACCTCTCCCTCCTCCTTGCTGGATCAAGGCGTGGGAGACGTCTCCATTCCGTACGTGTGTTGAACGCGGAGGTGCCGTCCGTTTGGCGCTAGGATCATCGGTGATTTGGATCACGACGAGTACGACTCCATCAACCCCGTTCACTTCAACGCTTCCGCTTAGCGATCTACAAGGGTATGTAGATGCACTCTCCTTCCCCTCGTTGCTAGATTACTCCATAGATTGATCTTGGTGATGTGTAGAAAATTTTAAATTTCTGCTACGATCCCCAACAGTGGCATCATGAGCTAGGTCTATGCGTAGTTTCCATGCACGAGTAGAACACAAGTTGTTGTGGGCGTCGATTTTGTCAATTTACTTGCCGTTACTAGTCTTATCTTGATTCAGCGGCACTGTGGGATGAAGCGGCCCGGACCGACCTTAGACGTATGCTTACGTGAGACTGGTTCCACCGACTGACATGCACTAGTTGCATAAGGTGGCTAGCGGGTGTCTGTCTCTCCCACTTTAGTCGGATCGGATTCGATGAAAAGGGTCCTTATGAAGGGTAAATAGAAATTGGCATATCACGTTGTGGTTTTCGCGTAGGTAAGAAACGTTCTTGCTAGAAACCTATAGCAGCCACGTAAAAACTTGCAACAACAATTAGAGGACGTCTAACTTGTTTTTGCAGCATATGCCTTGTGATGTGATATGGCCAAAAGGATGTGATGAATGATATATGTGATGTATGAGATTGATCATGTTCTTGTAATAGGAATCACGACTTGCATGTCGATGAGTATGACAACCGGCAGGAGCCATAGGAGTTGTCTTAATTTATTTATGACCTGCGTGTCAACATAAACGTCATGTAATTACTTTACTTTATTGCTAAAGCGTTAGCCATAGTAGTAGAAGTAATAGATGACGAGACAACTTTAAGAAGACATGATGATGGAGATCATGATGATGGAGATCATGGTGTCATGCCGGTGACAACGATGATCATGGAGCCCCGAAGATGGAGATCAAAAGGAGCAAAATGATATTGGCCATATCATGTCACTATTTGATTGCATGTGATGTTTATCATGTTTTACATCTTATTTGCTTAGAACGACAGTAGCCTAAATAAGATGATCCCTCACTAAAATTTCAAGAAAAGTGTTCCCCCTAACTGTGCACCGTTGCGAAGGTTCGTTGTTTCGAAGCACCACGTGATGATCGGGTGTGATAGATTCTAACGTTCGAATACAACGGGTGTTGACGAGCCTAGCATGTACAGACATGGCCTTGGGATACATGCGAAACACTTAGGTTGACTTGACGAGCCTAGCATGTACAGACATGGCCTCGGAACACGGAAGACCGAAAGGTCGAACATGAGTCGTATAGAAGATACGATCAACATGAGATGTTTACCGTTGATGACTAGTCCATCTCACGTGATGATCGGACACGGCCTAGTCGTTTCGGATCATGTTTCACTTAGATGACTAGAGGGATGTCTATCTGAGTGGGAGTTCATTAAATAATTTGATTAGATGAACTCAATTATCATGAACATAGTCTAAATTGTCTTTGCAAATATGTTGTTGATAAATAGCTCACGTTGTAGCTCCCTGTTTCAATACGTTCCTAGAGAAAGATTAAGTTGAAAGATATTGTAAGCAATGATGCAGACTAGGTCCGTAGTCCGAGGAGTGTCCTCACTGCTACACAAAAGGCTTACGTCTTTTATGCACCACTCGATGTGCAAACCCCTACAACATCGTCTGTGGATGTTGTGAACACCTGACAGACACATCCTGATGACTACTTGATAGTTTAGTGCACCATACTTTACGGCTTAGAATCAGGATTCCAATGACGTTTTGAACGCCATAGAACATACGAGATGTTCCAAGAGCTAAAGTTGGGATTTCAGGCTCATGCCCGTGTTGAGAGGTGTTTGACCTCTGACAAGTTCTTTTGCCAACAAGATGGAGGAGAATAGCTCAGCTAGTGAGCATGTGCTCAGAATGTCTGGGTGCTACAATCACTTAAATCAAGTGGGAGTTAAACTTCCAGATAAGATAGTGATTGATAGAGTTCTCTAGCCACTATCACTAAGCTACTAGATCTTCGTGATGAACTATGACATGCAAGGGATGGAGTTGATCCCGGAGCTGTCCGCGGTGCTTAAGACCGCAAAAGGTAGAAATCAAGAAGGAGCATCAAGTGTTGATGGTTTAACAAGACCACTGGTTTCAAGAAGGGCAAGGGCTAGAAGGGAAACTTCATGGATGGCAAACCAGTTGCCGCTCTAGTGAAGGAACCCAAGGTTGAACCCAAACCCGAGACTAAGTGCTTCTATTGTAAGGGGAACGGTCACTGGTAGCGGAATTACCCCAAATGCATGGTAGATAAGAAGGCTGGCAACTTCAACAAAGTATATATGTGTTATTAATGTGTACCTTACTAGTACTCCTGGTAGCACCTGGGTATTGGATACCGGTTCAGTTGCTATTATTGGTGACTTGAAGCAAAAGCTACGGACTAAACGGAGACTGGCTAAGGGAGAGGTGACGATGTGTGTTGGAAGTGTTTCCAAAGTTGATGAGATCACCATCGCACGCTCCATCTACCTTCGGGATTAGTATTGAACCTAGATATATGTTATCAGGTGTCTACGTTGAGCATGAATATGATTAGATCATGTTCATTGCAATACGGTTATTCATTTAAGTTAGAGAATACTGGTTATTCTATTTACATGAATAATACCTTTCATGGTCATGCACCCTATGTGAATGGTTCATTGAATCTCGGTCGTGGTAATACACATGTTCACGCCAAAAGATGTAGAGTTAATAATGATAGTACCACTTTCTTATGGCACTGCCGCTTAGGTCATATTGGCGTAAGATGCATGAAGAAACTCCATATCGATGGATGTTTGGAGTCACTTGATTTTGAATCGCTTGACACATGTGAGCCATGCCTCATGGGCAGGATGACTAAGACCCCGTTTTCAGGTACAATGAAACAGGCAAGTGACTTGTTGGAAATCATACATGCTGATGCGTGTGACCCAATGATAATTGAAGCATGTGGTGGATATCGCTATTTTCTCATTTTCACTGACGATTTGAGTAGATATAGGTATATTTACTTAATGAAGCACAAGTCTGAAACATTTGAAAAGTTCAAGCGGTTTCAGAGTGAAGTTAAGAATCATCATAACAAGAAGATCAAATTCCTACGATCTGATCAATGAGAATTTCTGAGTTATGAGTTTGGCAAACACTTAAGACATCGTGGAATTGTTTCACAGTTGAAGCCACCTGGAACACCACAGGGTAATGGTGTGTCCGGACGTCGTAATCGAACCCTATGAGATATGGTGCGATCTATGATGTCTCTTGCCGATCTACCGTTTTCATTTTGAGGTTATGCGTTAGAGACAGCTGCATTCACTTTAGATAGGGCACCATCTAAGTCCGTTGAGACGACGTCGAACATTGGTTTGGCAGGAAACCAAAGTTGTCGTTTCTTAATGTTTGGGGCTGCGATGCTTAAGGCTTCAGCCGGAGAAGCTCGAACCCAAAAGCGGATAAACAAATCTTCATAGGATACCCAAAATTGACAGTTGGATATACCTTCTATCTCAGATCCAAGGGCAAATTGTTTGTCGCTAAGAACGGGTCCTTTCTCGAGAAGGAGTTTCTCTCGAAAGAATTGAGTGGGAGGAAGATAGAACTTGATGAGGTTGTCGAACCTTTACTTCAACCAGAGAGTGATGCGACACAGAAAGATGTTTTCTGTGGCGCCTACGTCTGTTGAAGAGGAAGTTAATGATAGTGATCATGAAGCTTCGGATCAAGTTGCTATCGAACCTCATAGGTCGACAAGGATATGTACTACTCCTGAGTGGTACGGTAATCCTGTCTTAAATATCATGTTGTTAGACAACAATGAACCTACGAGCTATGGAGAAGCGATGGTGGGCCTGTATTCCGACAAATGGTTAGAAGCCATGAAATCTGAGATAGGATCCATGTATCAGAACAAAGTATGGACTTTGGTGGACTTGCCCAATGATCGGCAAGCCATTGAGATAAAGGGATCTTTAAGAAGAAGACAGACGTGGACGGTAATGTTACCGTCTATGAAGCTCGACTTGTGGCAAAGAGTTTTTCACAAGTTCAAGGAGTTGACTACGATGAGAATTTCTCACCCGTAGCGATGCTTAAGTCCATCGGAATCATGTTAGCATTAGCTGTATTTTTCGATTATGAAATCTAACAGATGGATGTCAAAAACAAGTTTTCTTACCAGTTTTCGTAAGAAAGAGTTGTATGTGATATAATCAAAGTTTTGTCAATCCTAAGGGTGCTAAAAGGTATGCTGGCTCCAGCGATCCTTCTATGGACTAGAGCAAGCATCTCGGAGTCAGAATATATGCTTTGATGGAGTGATCAAAGCTTTTAGGTTTATACAATGTTTGCTAGAAACTTGTATTTACAAGAAAGTGAGTGGGAGCACTACAACATTTCTGATAAGTATATGTGGATGACATATTGTTGATTCGAAATGAGGTAGAATTTCTGGAAAGCATAAACGGTTGTTTGAAGAGTGATTTTCAAAGGAAGACCTGGATAAAGCTGCTTACATATTGGGCATCAGGGTCTATAGAAATAGATCAAGACGCCTGATGATACTTTCAAAGAACGCACACCTTGACATGTTTTTGAAAGAGTTCAAAATAGATTAGTCAAAGAAGGGGTTCTTACCTGAGTTGTAAGGTGTGAAGTTGAGTAAGAATCAAAGATTGACCACGGCAGAAGAAAGAGGAAGGACAAAGGTCGTCCCCTATGCTTTTGTCATAGGCTCTATATGGTTTGCCATGCTAAGTACCGCACCAGATGTGTGCCTTGCCACATGAATGGCAAGAGGGTACAAAGGTGATCTAGGAGTAGATCACCAGATAGCGGTCAAAATTATCCTTAGAGGAATAAGGAAATGTTTCTCGAATATGGAGGTGATGAAGATTTCAACGTAAAGAGTTACATCGATGCAAGCTTAACACCTATCCGGATATCTCTGAGTAGAGATACCGGATATGTATAATGGAGCAACAATTTGGAATAGCTCCAAGTGGAACGTGGTAGCAGCATCTACGATATGACATAAAGTTTTGCAAAATACATAGGGATCTGAATATGGCAAGACCCGTTGACTACAACCTCTCTCACAAGCATAACATGATCAAACCCAGAACTCTTTGAGTGTTAATCACATAGTGATGTGAACTAGATCATTGAGTCTAGTAGACTCTTGGATGTTGGTCACATGGCGATGTGACCTATGAGTGTTAATCACATGGCGATGTGAACTAGATTATTGACTCTAGTGCAAGTGGGAGACTATTGGAAATATGCCCTAGAGGCAATAATAAATTAGTTATTATTATTATTATGTTTCATTGTTCATGATAATCGTTTATTATCCATGCTAGAATTGTATTGATAGGAAACTCAGATACATGTGTGGATACATAGACAACACCATGTCCCTAGTAAGCCTCTAGTTGACTAGCTCGTTGATCAATAGATGGTTATGGTTTCCTCACCATGGACATTGGATGTCGTTGATAACGGGATCACATCATTAGGAGAATGATGTGATGGACAAGACCCAATCCTAAGCCTAGCACAAGATCGTGTAGTTCGTTTGCTAAAGCTTTTCTAATGTCAAGTATCATTTCCTTAGACCATGAGATTGTGCAACTCCCAGATACCGTAGGAGTGCTTTGGGTGTGCCAAACGTCACAACGTAACTGGGTGGCTATAAAGGTTCACTACAGGTATCTCTAAAAGTGTCTGTTGGGTTGGCACGAATCGAGACTGGGATTTGTCACTCCGTGTAACGGAGAGGTATCTCTGGGCCCACTCGGTAGGACATTATCATAATGTGCACAATGTGACCAAGGAGTTTATCACGGGATGATGTGGTACGGAATGAGTAAAGAGACTTGCCGGTAACGAGATTGAACAAGGTATCGGGACACCGACGATCGAATCTCGGGCAACTATCGTACCGATAGACAAAGGGAATTGTATACGGGATTGATTGAATCCTTGACATCGTGGTTCATCCGATGAGATCATCGTGGAACATGTGGGAGCCAACATGGGTATCCAGATCCCGCTGTTGGTTATTGGCCGGAGAGTTGTCTCGGTCATGTCTGCATGGTTCCTGAACCCGTAGGGTCTACACACTTAAGGTTCGATGATGCTAGGGTTATTAGGAAGACTTGTATGTGATTACCGAATGTTGTTCAGAGTCCCGGATGACATCCCGGACGTCACGAGGAGTTCCAGAATGTTCCGGAGGTAAAGATTTATATATGGAAAGTTGTTTGGGTTCCGGGAAAAGTTCGGTTTTTTCCGGTATTGTACCGGGAAGCTTCCGGAAGGTTCCGGAGGATTCCGGAGGGGTCCGGAGGTCCGAAAAATGTTCCACCACGTCCAATATAGCAGCATGAGCTGTAAGGGGGCGCCCTAAACTTAATGGGCCAAGGGCACCAGCCCCCCCCCCCAAGGCCCATGCGCATGGGAGAGGGGAAACCCTAAGGGGGAGGGCCTCCACTTGACTTGGGAGGAACTCCTCCCCCCTTGGCCGCCGCCCCAACCCTAGATGGGATCTAAGGGGGGCCGGCCCCCTCTCTTCCCACCTATAAATAGTGGAGGGGTGGGAGGGTGGCCACACCCTTGAACCTGGCGCAACCCCTCCCCTCCAATACCTCTCCTCCTCCGCGTGAGCTTGGCGAAGCCCTGCCGGAGAACTGCCACTCCATCACCACCACGCCGTCGTGCTGCTGTTGGACTCTCTTCCTCAACCTCTCCCTCCTCCTTGCTGGATCAAGGCATGGGAAACGTCTCCGTTCCATACGTGTGTTGAACGCGGAGGTGCCGTCCGTTCGGCGCTAGGATCATCGGTGATTTGGATCACGACGAGTACGACTCCATCAACCTCGTTCACTTGAACGCTTCCGCTTAGCGATCTACAAGGGTATGTAGATGCACTCTCCTTCCCCTCATTGCTAGATTACTCCATAGATTGATCTTGGTGATGCGTAGAAAATTTTAAATTTCTGCTACGATCCCCAACAAGCCGGACTATATCCTTTGGCCGGACTGTTGGACTATGAAGATACAAGATTGAAGACTTCGTCCCGTGTCCGGATAGGACTCTACTTGGCATGGAAGGCAAGCTAGGCAGTACGGATATGGATATCTCCTCCTTTGTAACCGACCTTGTGTAACCCTAGCCCCCTCCGGTGTCTATATAAGCCGGAGGGTTTTAGTCCGTAGGACAACATACAATCATACCATAGGCTAGCTACTAGGGTTTAGCCTCTCTGATCTCGTGGTAGATCAACTCTTGTAATACTCATATCATCAAGAATAAATCAAGCAGGACGTAGAGTTTTACCTCCATCAAGAGGGCCCGAACCTGGGTAAAACATCGTGTCCCCTGCCCCCTGTTACCATCTGCCTTAGACGCACAGTTCGGGACCCCCTACCGGAGATCCGCCAGTTTTGACACCGACATTGGTGCTTTCATTGAGAGTTCCTCTGTGTCATCGCCGTTGGGCTTGATGGCTCCTTCTATCATCGATAGTGATGCAGCCCAGGGTGAGACTTTTCTCCCAGGACAGATCTTTGTGTTCGGCGGCTTCGCACTGTGGGCCAACTCGCTTGGCCATCTGGAGCAAATCGAAAGCTACGCCCCTGGCCATCAGGTCGGGTTTGGAAGCTTAAATTATACAGCCGATATCCGCGAGACTTGATCTTCGACGGATTCGAGCCCCTGCCTTGTGCGCCACGCGGTCACGATGAGTACGATTTAGCTCTACCATCAGACCGTATTCAGGAGATCGCACCGGGAGCCGCTCCGAGCCTCAATTCGGTGCCAGTTGTGCCATCCATGGACGGGTGGATATACCCTGTCACGGAGGCCGTATCCTCAGTGGCGATCGAGCTGAATATCGACCTTACCCTTCACGAGAGTCGTGTTGCCAAACTGCCGGATCCTTCCCCGACCACGGACTCCGAATTGCCTGCGCCCGTGCCTATCAAATCCGACTGGGCGCCAATCATGGAGTTCACCTCCGCGGATATCTTTCAGCACTCGCCCTTCGGCGACATACTGAATTCATTAAAGTCTCTCTCCTTGACAGGAGAGTCCTAGCCGAACTATGTCCGGCAGGATTGGGATGCGGATGACGAAGAAATTCGCCGCCCACCCACCACCCACTTAGTAGCCACTGTCGATGACTTAACTGACATGCTCGACTTCGACTCCGAAGACATCGACGGTATGTACGACGATGCAGGAGACGAACAGGAACCACTGCCCATAGGGCACCGGACGCCAACTTCATCACATGACGTATACATGGTGGACACACCAAAAGAAAACGACGACGAGGAACGGAAGGATGCAACAAAGGGTTGGCCCCTCAAGAAGCAGTCAAAGCGACGGCGTAAGCGCCGCTCCAAATCCCACCTCGGCAGAAACAACGATCATATAGACCCAGCATTAGAGCAGGGTCATCGCCGGACCACGGCAACACGGAGAATCAAACCGAACAACCCGACTCTGTCAAAGATAATAGTCCGGACGACATCACACTGGACAAACACCCGGAGCAAAAGAATGCTCGTCAAAGGCTTGTTGCCACCGCGAGGAGTCTAAAAAAGCATAAGCAAAGGCTCAAGGCTGCGCAAGACACACTCAGAATCAGATGGAGTAAAGTACTTAACACAGCAGCGAAGTACGGCGGTAATCGCCCCACCAAGAGCTACCCGAAGCAGAAGTTGCTACCTGAATTCGATGAGGAGGCCTTAGATCCCCCGCAACCAAAAATTAAAACGGCCATCTGGCCGGATAGACGACCTCACGGCCAACATAGAGCGGCAAACAACGCCGCACATAAGCCAATACGCGATCCACGCGAGGGCTCGCATCAAAAGGACGGCGCAACCAGATCTATCTATGGACCACGCAAGCGCGCTCCAGCATACGATGCAACACAAGAAACATCCAAACAACGCGGTACACCCAGATACAAGGGTGCCACACACCCCCTATGTTTCACGGACGAGGTGCTGGACCATGAATTTCCAGAGGGATTCAAACCCGTAAACATAGAGGCATACGACGGAACAACAGACCCTGGGGTCTGGATTGAGGACTATATCCTCCATATCCATATGGCCCGAGGAGATGATCTCCACGCCATTAAGTATTTACCCCTCAAACTCAAAGGGCCAGCTCGACACTAGCTTAAAAGCCTCCCCGAAAGCTCCATTGGAAGCTAGGAAGAGCTAGAAGACGCTTTTCGGGCAAATTTTCAAGGGACTTATGTCCGACCTCCGGATGCGGACGATTTAAGTCATATAACTCAACAGCCCGGAGAGTCAGCCCGAAAGCTTTGGAACAGGTTTCTTACTAAAAAGAACCAAATAGTCGACTGTCCGGACGCTAAAGCCTTGGTGGCTTTTAGACACAGCGTCCGAGATGAATGGCTTGCCAGAAACCTCGGCCAAGAAAAGCCGAGAACAATGGCAGCATTAACAAGCCTCATGACCCGCTTTTGCGCGGGCGAGGACGGCTGGCTAGCCCGATGCAGCACCAGCGACCCAAGTACATCCGAAGTTAGAGATGGAAACGGGAAATCACGACGCAGCAAAAATAATAAGCGCCGGAATAAAGAAGACAGCCCGAAGAGCATGGCGGTAAACGTCGGATTCAGAAGCTCTCGGCCAGGTCAGCAAAAGCCGCCCTCTAAAGGCGCCAGAGATGAACTGTCCAGCCTAAACAAAATTCTGGACCAAATATGTCAGATCCATAGCACCCCCAATAAACCTGCGAATCATACCCACAGAGAATGTTGGGTCTTCAAGCAGTACGGCAAGCTCAACGCCGAACATAAGGGGCAGGATACACCAAGCGAAGACGAGGATGAGCCTCGCAAGCAAAGCACTGGGGAACGGAAGAAATTTCCACCAGAAGTCAAAACAGTAAACGTGTTACACGGGATAAAGGGGAGAAACAAAGCGGCACTCCCAGATAACTATGCCCAAGGGCCTATCACCGCGGAGTTCTGCCACTGGCCGTCTCAACTGATCACCTTCGACCATCAGGATTACTCGGCAAGTATCCGGCGCGCAGGATGGGCTGCCTTGGTATTAGATCCAATAATTGACGGATACCACTTCACACGAGTCCTGATGGACGGTGGCAGCAGTCTAAACCTGATATATCAGGACACAATCCGCAAAATGGGGATAGACCCAACGAAAATTTGCCACAACAATACTACCTTTAAAGGAGTAACGCCAGGCCCAGGGGCTCATTGCACAGGCTCCCTGCTACTAGAGGTTATATTCGGCTTCCCCGATAACTTCCGTAGCGAAAATTTAACCTTCCACATTGGTCCGTTCCAAAGTGGCTATCAAGCACTACTTGGACGCGAAGCTTTCGCTCGCTTTAATGCAATACCGCATTACTCTTCCCTCACGCTTAAGATGCCGGGTCCATGTGGCATCATTACAGCAAATGGAAATATTGAGCGATCCCCGCGCGCCGAAGAGAATGCGGCTGCCTTGGCAGCCGCACACTAAAACGGCCTCACCAACTAAAGCATTCGATAGGTTGTCAAGACTACGGACACGGTTAGACGAGTCAGACGCAGGTATATGTAATTCATACAAGTTTGATGGCCACGCCCCTATTACAAATACAAGGGGCTCAACACGCGTACACAAGTGGCAATTTTTACTCATCTTGAATTGTACATGGTTTCTTTAAACCTACCTTTTTGCACGACAACTTTTCACCTAAGTTCCTCTCTTTTACGGATGACCATCGTGCTACACCTGTCCAGGATACGGCACAACGGAGACACAGGCGCAGACATGCAGCAGGGACCCGTTCCAAGGATTCTTTCTAGATTAAGACCCTGCGTCAACCTTTTTTACTGTCTCTTGTTGATACACATCCCTCGGATTCTCAGTACAATTGAGAAGGATGCTGACGTCTTGGCATGTGGCCATGTCAGAATAATGCACGTACCTGGACACCAGGGGCTTCTTACAAAGGGCACTGTTTAGGCCCGGTTTACACCATAAAGACCGAATACCTTAGGGAGTGTTCGGCGTCGCGAGTTTGGCCTTATATGCATCAGCTCCGAATCATGTCTTTGGTCAAATGTTGGGTTTGCCCAGCTCCTATGTTTTGCTGCCTTACGTTCCGCTCTATCGGCTAAGGCGGCACCAGGAGAACTACTGCGATTGTGCCCTGGTTCATCCAGATGAGCACCTTAGTAGAGAAAGCCGAAAACTGACTGTCGTGATATAGCGTGAGACTGGTCAACCACTCGATGAGCTATCGGAATCTTAGAATTCCTCCGCCTTAACGAAGGGCCGTTTCCCGGCCAGGCATGTACGCACCCCAAATTCGGGTGAGTGCGGAGCCACCAGGGGCTATATAGTAGCCCCACTGTCAAACTCCTCTGGCTAAGTGAAAGTGTTAAAGCATTATAGTCCGGTTGCCTAGTTCGCTGCGCTATCACCTCCTTAATAGGACCAAGACGTTGGATTAAGTGTGAACATGCGTCTTCTGCGAACACCCCCGCATTATATGCGTGGGGGCTGAAGCCGACGACTGCAATCTTTCAGGATATACATACGTAAACGGCCGCACAGGAGGCATCATATTACTTTCGGGCAAAAGTATAAATACAACCTTGATAAATTTACTAAAACATTGTTTTTACAATGGGAATACATGTCACTCAAACGTAATATTCTTCGAGCATTGGGCCTCTATCAAACAAGCACCCTCAAGAACTTCTTCAAAATAGTGCTCGGCAGCCACTCGGCCTATGGCCGAACCCTGCGCCGCAACAGTGGTAGCATCCATCTCCGCCCAGTATGCTTTGACACGGGCAAGGGCCATCCGCGAGCCTTCTATGCACGCTGACCTCTTCATCGCATTGATGCGCGGCACCGCACCAAGGAACTGCTGCACCAGGCTAAAATAGTTGTTCGGCTTTGGCCTTTCCGGCCACAGCTGATCCACGACAGACCTCATGGCGAGTCCGGACAACCTATTGAGTTCGGCCCATTCGGCTAGCTGATCAGTCAATGGAAGCGGACGCTCTAGAACGTTAAAATGCGACCAGAATAGCTTGTCCACTTCACGATCTGTTTGATCTCAGAAGTATTCGACCGCATCGACCGCGCTCGCCGCCAAGTCCAGATATGCATCTGCTGAACTCCACAGCCGATCCAGAGGGGCATACCGCGGATCTCCGAACTTCCTCCGCAGCATAAAGGGCTTCCCAGCCACAATATTCCCGGCTTCACGCAGCTCCTCCTTCTTCGCTCTCATAGCAGAGCGGGTGTCTTTGGTCGCCATCGTGGCCTTTTCAAGGTCTGTCGCCTTCGCTCGGTTTTCTTCTTCAAGGAACCGGCAACGGTTGGCAGTGTCTTTTAACTTTACAACCATCTTGGCCATTTTCTCTTTGCTCTCGCAATGCGCGGCCTTCTCGGCTCTCAACTCTTCGGCCGCCTTCAAAGCAGCCGCATTACTACTCCTTGCTTGTTCTTTGGCTCGGGCAAGTTTCGCCCGAAGGGTCTCCATGGTGGCAGCTCCATCTGCAGTCACAACATATTAAAGATACTGGCATCACGCTGCTCTTCCTATGTGACATTCACCAGAAAACATCACTTACCCTGTGCCTCGTCAAGCCGCTTGTTAACAAGCTCGATGTCGGCATCTGCCCCATCCAGTTGCCGCTTTAGTTCGGCAAACTCATTAGTCCGGCTAGCCGCCGGAGCTTCCATCACCTGCACATAAAGCGGTATGGTTATTACCTGGGACTATGATCCTCTGTTTGCCGCCGTTCTCAGCGAAAACCAGAGTCTCAAGGGCTACTATCTACACAGGGCACACCTAAAAATGTGCGGTAGCATCACAAATGTACATCATTTTACGTACCTCAAAGCCCGTCAGTAGACTCATAAAGGCGTCATGCAACCCGCTTTCGGCGGATGAAATCCTTTCCATCACCGAACCCATCAATGTACAGTGTTCTTCCGAGATGGTCGCCCACCTTAGCAGATCCCTCAGTGCGTCCAACCGCATACCAGACGGCGCCGGACTCTTTTGTTTTCCCTCTTCAAGAGCCGGATGCCGGAGACTTCGGGTGACCATAGGATTATCTTCTGGCCTCACCGGACCCGGGGAGGCCCTCCTTGACGACACTTCAAGGTCGCCCGCTTCTTGAGCGGGGGAGTCCGGGGGAGGCGTTTCGCTCTCCATCATCTTCGGAAGAAGATCCCCCGAAGACGAGCTCTGTTGAGAAGGGCTAAGATCCGAACTGCAAGATAAACGCTTCGGTCATTTTTCCTCGGAAGCAAGGTAGAATATCTTTACTATTAAGTATTTTTTGATCATTTACGACTCGTTAGAGGGCTGATCCCCGCGCGGACTTTGTGCGGCAAAAGCACCCTCCGAGGCAGGACCCTCTGGTGGAGACTTCTTCTCCCGTTTGGAAGCCCCGGTTTCCGGATCTTCAGAGGCAGTCCTCTTCCTTCCCCGAAGTGAGAGAAGGTCAGATTCTTCCCCTTGGTTATCCTCCTTCACGGAGGCACTCATTCCCTCGGTTGGAATTGGTAGTGATGGGGGCCCGCTTTCGCCATCATTATTCCCCCCTTTATCTTCCTTTGAGGGCTCCGGGCAAGGTGATACCTCGAGCATCTTTTCCAGTACCGGATTGTCCAAACCCTCAGGAAGGGGGGCCGAACACCGAATCATCTTCGCCTTTGTTAGCCAGTCCTGGTCAAAGAGAGATTTCTCAGAATGACGTCACGATAAATGAAAGACGGTGTGTTCGGCTAGAGGATTACTTACTTGGTCGGCGGTGTGGTTGCTACTCAGGCCCACGTCCTCGGTAGTATCCGGACACTATATTTGGGGTCCGAAGAATGATTTATCCATCTCCTCGTGCGTCAGGCAGAGGAAATTCTGAATAGTGCGTGGTCCTTCTGGGTTGAACTCCCACATGCGGAGGGGCCGGCGTTTGCAAGGCTGGACTCGACGAATCAGCATGACTTGCACCACCATAACCAGACCGAAATCTCCTTCGAAGAGATCTTGAATGCGGCTCTGCAGTATAGGCATGTCCTTGGCTGGACCCCAGCTCAGCCCCCTGCTAATCCATGACGTCAGTTGTGGTGGAGGGTCCGAGCGGAAAGCAGGGGCAGCCACCCACTTGGCACTTCTGGGAGCTGTGATGTAAAACCACTCCCGTTGCCATAATCTGGACACCTCTGGAAAGGAACCCTTTGGCCATGGAGCTCCAACGATCTTGCTCATTAATGCGCCTCCACACGCTACATGCTGCCCCTCGACCATCTTCGGCTTCACGTCAAAGGTCTTGAGCCACATGCCGAAGTGAGGGGTAATGTGGAGGAAGGCCTCACATACGACAATAAATGCCGAGATGAGGAGAAAGGAGTCCAGGGATGGATCGTGGAAATCTAGCACGTAATAGAACATCAAACCCCTAATGAAGGGATACAGAGTGAGGCCTAGACCTTGGAGGAAGTGGGAGATGGACACAACGTTCTCGTTGGGTTCGGGAGTAGGGACGACCTCCCTCGGGTAGGCAGCCGATGCGAAACTTCGGCGGTCAGGTATCTGGCCTCCCTCAACTTCTTGATATCCCCTTCTGTAACAGAGGAGGGCATCCACCGGCCTTCAAGGCTAGATCCGGACATGATTGAAGGTCTGAAGCACCTGACCTGGGCTTTGGGTGTTAGAACTCGAGGCGGGGGAAGGATTCGATTGAGCACGGGAGGGGAAAAAGTAAAAGCCTTGTCCCTTTATAAAGAGGGTGAATATCAAGCGTCCTCCTAGTGGCCGTTTGGGACTTGCCTAAAATCTAGGAGTCCTACGCACGGTTGGGTTACCCATGACCGTATTGATGAGAATCCTGTAATTAGGGGAACACGATCTCTGCTTTGACAAGACATGTCAAGAAACCGCCTCGCGTTATGAGTGGAGCTGGTTGAAGAAAAACGGTTCGAATAATCACCGAGCCATGGCCTGATGTCATGTTGCCAAGCATGTCAGCAGATTAAGATTTGTGGAAATATTATTCTCTCTATGGTGGTATGTGGAATTTATTTTGCATGGTCGGACACTATCCTGATATTCAAACTCTTCTGTGATGTGTTCGGAGGAGGAACCCGCCTAGCAATGCCGAAGACAACACTGCGTGTCGGACTCATCGTCATTGAAGCCTGGTTCAGAGGCTACTGAGGGAGTCCTGGATTAGGGGGTCTCCGGACAGCCGGACTATATCCTTTGGCCGGACTGTTGGACTATGAAGATACAAGATTGAAGACTTCGTCCCGTGCCTGGATAGGACTCTACTTGGCGTGGAAGGCAAGCTAGGTAGTACGGATATGGATATCTCCGCCTTTGTAACCGACCTTGTGTAACCCTAGCCCCCTCCAGTGTCTATATAAGCCGGAGGGTTTTAGTCCATAGGACAACATACAATCATACCATAGGCTAGCTTCTAGGGTTTAGCCTCTCTGATCTCGTCGTAGATCAACTCTTGTAATACTCATATCATCAAGAATAAATCAAGCAAGACGTAGGGTTTTACCTCTATCAAGAGGGCCCGAACCTGGGTAAAACATTGTGTCCCTGCCTCCTGTTACCATCCGCCTTAGACGCACAGTTCGGGACCCCCTACCCGAGATCCGCCGGTTTTGACACCGACAATCGGTATTATGAGTTTATGTGATTTGATGTACCGATGGTAGTTCTGAGTCTCGGATGAGATTATGGACATGACGAGGAGTTTTGAAATGGCCGAGATGTAAAGATCGATGTATTGGACAACTATATTCGGACATCGAAAAGGTTCCGAGTGATTCGGGTATTTTTCGGAGTACCGGGGAGTTACGAAAATATGGGGAAGAAGTATTGGGCCTCATGGGCCAAGTGGTGGAAGAGAGGAGGCAGCGCGCACGGCCCCCCTAGCCCAAACCGAATTGGACTAGGGGGCCGGCCCCCCTTTCCTCCTTTTCTCCCTCTCTTTCCTTCTCCCCTTCCCCCTTCCTTTCCTCCTCCTAGTAGGAGTAGGAAAGGGGAGTCCTACTCCTACTAGGAGGAGGACTCCTCCTCCTGGCGCACCCTAGGAGGGCCGGCCGGCCTCCCCCTTGCTCCTTTATATACGGGGGCAGGAGGGCACCCTAGAACACAACAATTGATCATTTATCTCTTAGCCATGTGCGGTGCCCCCTCCACCATAATCCACCTTGGTCATATCGTAGCGGTGCTTAGGCGAAGCCCTGGATCGGTAGCTTCATCAACACCGTCACCACACCGTCGTGCTGACGAAGCTCTTCCCAGAAGTTCTACTGGATCGTGAGTTCGCGGGACATCACCGAGCTGAACGTGTGCTGAACGCGAAGGTGTCGTACGTTCGGTATTGAGGATCGATCGATCGTGAAGACGTACGACTACATCAACCGCGTTGTCATAACACTTCCGCTTACGGTCTACGAGGGTACGTATACGACACTCTCCCCTCTTGTTGCTATGCATCACCATGATCTTGCGTGTGCTTAGGATTTTTTTGAAATTACTACATTCCCCAACAGTGGCATTCGAGCCAGGTTTATGCGTAGATGTTATATGCACGAGTAGAACACAAGTGAGTTTTGGGTGATACAAGTCATATTGCTTACCAACATGGCAGCATGTCATACTTTGGTTCGGCGGTATTGTTGGTTGAAGCGGCCCGAACCGACATTACGCGTATGCTTACGCGAGACTGGTTCTACCAACGTGCTTCACACACAGGTGGCTGGTGGGTGTCAGTTTCTCCAACTTGAGTTAAACCGAGTGTGACTATGCCCGGTCCTTGTTGTAGGTTAAAACAACACTAACTTGACGAAATATCGTTGTGGTTTTGATGCGTAGGTAAGAACGGTTCTTGCTCAGCCCGTAGCAGCCACGTAAAACTTGCAACAACAAAGTAGAGGACGTCTAACTTGGTTTTTGCAGGGCATGTTGTGATGTGATATGGTCAAGACATGATGCTAAATTTTATTGTATGGGATGATCATGTTTTTTAACACAGTTATCGGCAACTGGCAGGAGCCATATGGTTGTCGCTTTATTGTATGAAATTCAATCGCCATGTAATTGCTTTACTTTATCACTAAGCGGTAGCGATAGTCGTGGAGGCAATGGTTGGCGTGACGACAACGATGCTTCGATGGAGATCAAGGTGTCAAGACGGTGACGATGGTGATCATGACGGTGCTTTGGAGATGGAGATCACAGGCACAAGATGATGATGGCCATATCATATCACTTATATTGATTGCATGTGATGTTTATCCTTTATGCATCTTATTCTGCTTTGATTGACGGTAGCATTATAAGATGATCTCTCACTAAAAATTTCAAAGTACAAGTGTTCTCCCTGAGTATGCACCGTTGCCAAAGTTCGTCGTGCCGAGACACCACGTGATGATCGGGTGTGATAAGCTCAACATTCTTGTACAATGGGTGCAAGCCAGTTTTGCACACGCAGAATACTCAGGTTAAACTTGACGAGCCTAGCATATACAGATATGGCCTCGGAACACTGAGACCGAAAGGTCGAGCGTGAATCATATAGTAGATATGATCAACATAGTGATGTTCACCATTGAAAACTACTCCATTTCACGTGATGATCGGTTATGGTTTAGTTGATTTGGATCACGTGATCACTTAGATGATTAGAGGGATGTCTATCTAAGTGGGAGTTCTTAAGTAATATGATTAATTGAACTTTAATTTATCATGAACTTGGTCCTGATAGTATTTGCATAACAATGTTGTAGATCAATAGCTCGCGATGTAGCTCCCCATTTATTTTGATATGTTCCTAGAGAAAAACTAAGTTGAAAGATGTTAGTAGCAATGACGCGGATTGGATCCGTGATCTGAGGATTATCCTCATTGCTGCACAAAATAATTATGTCCTTGATACACCGCTAGGTGACAGAGCGATTGCAGGAGCAGATGCAAACGTTATGAACGTTTGGCGAGCTCGATATGATGACTACTTGATAGTTTAGTGCACCATGCTTTACGGCTTAGAATCGGGGCTTAAAAGATGTTTTGAACGCCACAGAGCATATGAGATGTTCCAATAGTTGAAATTAGTATTTCAAACTCATGCCCATGTCGAAAGGTATGAGACCTTTGACAAACACTTTGCCTACAAGATGGAGGAGAATAGCTCAGCTAGTGATCATGTGCTCAGAATGTCTGAGTACTAGAATCACTTGAATCAAGTGGGTGTTAATCTTCCAGATAAGATAGTGATTGACAGAGTTCTCTAGTCACTATCACCAAGTTACTGGAACTTTGTGATGAACTATAATATGCAAGGGATAACGAAAACGATTCCCAAGCTCTTCATGATGTTGAAATCGACGAAGGTAGAAATCAAGAAAAGCATCAAGTGTTGATGGTTGACAAGACCAGTAGTTTCAAGAAAAGGGCAAAGGGAAGAAGGGGAACTTCAAGAAGAACGGCAAGCAAGTTGCTGCCCAAGCAAAGAAGCCCAAGTCTAGACCTAAGCCTGAGACTAAGTGCTTCTACTGCAAAGGGACTGGTCACTGGAAGCAGAACTGCCCCAAGTATTTGGCGGATAAGAAGGATGGCAAAGTGAACAAAGGTATATTTGATATACATGTTATTGATGTGTACTTTACTAGTGTTTATAGCAACCCCTCAGTATTTGATACTAGTTCACTTGCTGAGATTAGTAACTTGAAACGGGAGTTGCAGAATGAACAGAGAATAGTTAAGGGTGAAGTGACGATGTGTGTTGGAAGTGGTTCCAAGATTGATATGATCATCATCGCACACTCCCTATACTTTCAGGATTAGTGTTGAACCTAAATAAATGTTATTTGGTGTTTGCGTTAAGCATGAATATGATTTGATCATGTTTATTGCAATACGGTTATTCATTTAAAGTCAGAGAATAATTGTTGTCCTGTTTACATGAATAAAACCTTCAATGGTCATACACCCAAGATGAATGGTTTATTGAATCTCGATCGTAGTGATACACATATTCATAATATTGAAGCCAAAAGATGCAAAGTTAATAATAATAGTGCAACTTATTTGTGGCACTGCCGTTTAGGTCATATTTGTGTAAAGTGCATGAAGAAAATCCATGCTGATGGGCTTTTGGAATCACTTGATTATGAATAAGTTGATGCTTGCGAACCATGACTCATGGGAAAGATGACTAAGACTCTATTCTCTGGAACAATGGAGCGAGCAACAGACTTGTTGGAAATAATACATACTGATGTATGCAGTCTGATGAGTGTTGAGGCTCATGGCAGGTATCGTTATTTTCTGACCTTCATAGATGATTTGAGTAAGATATGGGTATATCTTCTTGATGAAACATAAATCTGAAACATTTGAAAAGTTCAAATAATTTCAGAGTGAAGTGGAAAATCATCATAACAAGAAAATAAAGTTTCTACGATCTGATCATGGAGGAGAATATTTGAGTTACGAATTTGGTCTTCATTTGAAACAATGCAGAATAGTTTCGCAACTCACGCCACCTGGAACACCACAGCGTAATGGTGTGTCCGAACATCGTAACCGTACTTTATTAGATATGGTGCAATCTATGATGTCTGTTACAGATTTACCACTATCGTTTTGGGGTTATGCATTAGAGACAGCTGCATTCACGTTAAATAGGGCACCATCTAAATCCGTTGAGACGATGCCATATGAACTGTGGTTTGGCAAGAAACCAAAGTTGTCGTCTCTTAAAGTTTGGGGTTGTGATGCGTATGTGAAAAAGTTTCATCCTGATAAGCTCAAACCCAAATCGGAGAAATGTGTCTTCATAGGATACCCAAAGGAGACAGTTGGGTACACCTTCGACCACAGATCCGAAGGCAAGACATTCGTTGCTAAGAATGGATCCTTTCTAGAGAAGGAGTTTCTCTCGAAAGAAGTGAGTGGGAGGAAAGTAGAACTTGATGAGGTAACTATACCTGCTCCCTTATTGGAAAGTAGTTCATCACAGAAATCTGTTCCTGTGACTCCTATACCAATTAGTGAGGAAGCTAATGATGATGATCATGTAAGTTCAGATCAAGTTACTACCGAACCTTGTAGGTCAACCAGAGTGAGATCCACACCAGAGTGGTACGGTAATCCTGTTCTGGATGTCATGTTACTTGACCATGACGAACCTACGAACTATGAGGAAGCGATGATGAGCCCAAATTCCGCGAAATGGCTTGAGGCCATGAAATATGACATGGGATCCATGTATGAGAACAAAGTTTGGACTTTGATTGACTTTCCCGATGATCGGTGAGTCATTAAGAATAAATGGATCTTCAAGAGGAAGACGGACGCTGATATTAATGTTACTATCTACAAAGCTAGACTTGTCGAAAAAGGGTTTTGACAAAGTTCAAGGTGTTGACTACGATGAGATTTTCTCACTTATAGCAATGCTTAAGTCTGTCCAAATCATGTTAGCAAATTGCCACATTTTATGAAATCTGGCAAATGGATGTCAAAACTACATTCCTTAATGGATTTCTTCAAGAAGAGTTGTATATGATGCAACCAGAAGGTTTTGTCGATCCTAAAGGTGCTAACAAAAATGTGCAAACTCCAATGTTCCATCTATGGACTGGTGCAAGCATCTCGGAGTTGGAATATATGCTTTGATGAGTTGATCAAAGCATATGGTTTTATACAGACTTGCAGTGAAGCCTGTATTTACAAGAAAGTGAGTGGGAGCACTACAACATTTCTGATAAGTATATGTGAATGACATATTGTTGATCGGAAATAATGTAGAATTTTCTGGAAAGCATAAAGGAGTGTTTGAAAAGAGTTTTTTAAAGAAAGACCTCGATGAAGCTGCTTACACATTGAGCATCAAGATCTATAGAGATAGATCAAGACGCTTGATAAAGTTTTTTCAATGAGTACATACCTTGACAAGATCTTCAAGTATTTCAAAATGGAATAGTCAAAGAAAGGAGTTCTTGCCTGTGTTGCAAGGTGTGAAGTTGAGTAAAGACTCAAAACCCGACCACAGCAGAAAATAGAAAGAAAATGAAAAGTCATTCGATATGCCTCAGTCATAGGTTCTATAAAGTATGCTATGCTGTTTACCAGTCCTACTGTATACCTTTGCATGATTCTGGCAAGGGAGTACAATAGTGATCTAGGAGTAGATCATTGGACAACGGTCAAAATTATCCTTAGAGGACTAAGGAAATATTTCTCGGTTATGGAGGTGATAAAAAGAGTTCGTCCTAAAGAGTTACGTCGATGCAAGCTTTTTACATCGATCTAGATGACTCCAAGTCTCAATCTAGATACATATTGAAATTGGGAACAATTAGCTAGAATAGCTACGTGCAAAGCATTTTAGACATAGAAATTTGCGAAATACATACAAATTTGAATGTTGCAGACCCATAGACTAAACTTCTCTCACAAGCAAAACATGATCACTCTTTGGGTGTTAATCACATAGCAATGTGAACTAGATTATTGAATCTAGTAAACCCTTTGGGTATTAGTCACATGGAGATGTGAACTAATCACATAAAGATGTGAACTAGATTATTGACTCTAGTGCAAGTGGGAGACTGAAGGAAATATGCCCTAGAGGCAATAATAAAGTTATTATTTATTTCCTTATATCATGATGAATGTTTATTATTCATGCTAGAATTGTATTAACCGGAAACATAATACATGTGTGCATACATAGACAAACAAGGTGTCACTAGTATGCCTCTACTTGACTAGCTCGTTGATCAAGGATGGTTATGTTTCCTAACCATAGACATGAGTTGTCATTTGATAAAGAGGATCACATCATTAGAAGAATGATGTGATTGACTTGACCCATTCCATTAGCTTAGCACTTGATCGTTTTAGTTTAGTGCTATTACTTTCTTCATGACTTATACATGTTCCTTTGACTATGAGATTATGCAACTCCCGATTACTGGAGGAACACTTTGTGTGCTACCAAACGTCACAACATAACTGGGTGATTATAAAGGTGCTCTACAGGTGTCTCCGATGGTACTTGTTGAGTTGGCATAGATCGAGATTAGGATTTGTCACTCTGATTGTCGGAGAGGTATCTCTGGGCCCTCTTGGTAATGCACATCACTATAAGCCTTGCAAGCAATGCAACTAATGAGTTAGTTGCGGGATGATGCATTATGGAAACAAGTAAAGAGACTTGCCGGTAACGAGATTGAACTAGGTATTGAGATACCGACGATCGAATCTCGGGCAAGTAACATACCAATGACAAAGGGAACAACATATATTGTTATGCGGTTTGACCGATAAAGATCTTCGTAGAATATGTAGGAGCCAATATGAACATCCAGGTTCCGCTATTGGTTATTGACCAGAGACGTGTCTCGGTCATGTCTACATAGTTCTCGATCCCGTAGGGTCCGCACGCTTAACGGTTGGTGACAATCGGTATTATGAGTTTATGTGATTTGATGTACCGAAGGTAGTTCGGAGTCCCGGATGAGATCGGGGACATGACGAGGAGTCTCGAAATGGTCGAGACATAAAGATCGATATATTGGACAACTATATTCGGACATCGGAAATGTTCTGAGTGATTCGGGTATTTTTCGGAGTACCGGGGAGTTACGGGAATACGGGGAAGAAGTATTGGGCCTCATGGGCCAAGTGGTGGAAGAGAGGAGGCAGGGCGCATGGCCCCCCTTGCCCAAACCGAATTGGACTAGGGAGCCGGGCCCCTTTCCTCCTTTTCTCCCTCTCCTTCCTTCTCCCCTTCCCCCTTCCTTTTCTCCTCCTAGTAGGAGTAGGAAAGGGGAGTCGTACTCCTACTAGGAGGAGGACTCCTCCTCCTGGCGTGCCCTAGGAGGGCCGGCCGGCCTCCCCCCTTAGCCGTGTGCGGTGCCCCCCTCCACCATAATCCACCTCGGTCATATTGTAGCGGTGCTTAGGTGAAGCCCTGCGTCGGTAGCTTCATCAACACCGTCACCACACCGTCGTGCTGACGAAGCTCTTCCCGGAAGCTCTATTCGGGTTTAAATGATTTTTCTAACTTTAACTTTAAGTTCTCGCAAATACTTCCTCCTGGAGAGCCCCTCATTCCCGACGATAGCTTGAATCGCTAGATGATTCAGATGATACTCTCCGATGTTCTCCTGAGATATTGTGCCATCGCTTTTGCAATTCCTTTCCCTTGATAAACCCTATGGGTAACCACGTAGACTTGCCATTCATACAATCATTCCCCGTTGATCTTGTTATTACAAGATACCCCGAAATTCTCTCTATTGTTCCGAGAAAATTTTGTGCCTGCTGCCTTGTGGTTCTAAGCCACCTGAGTACCCCTACGGATAATTTCTTGCACCTATCGATTATCCGCTCGTCCCCAGTTGATTCATGCATTTCACAAAAGTCTTCGAAATACCATTCGTTCTTCCAAAAATCCTCAGCAGCCATTGCTATTGAAATTGTTGTTGCTTGCGTTATGGTTAATCCCATAAGTCTCGTAATCTTATTGGAATCCCTTGTCATTATCATTTTGAGTCCGTTGATTCAATATGTTGCGAATGCTCGCAATCCTCAAATCAAATCCTTGAATTTATCCTTCCGGCTCAGACGTCATTTTGACCAGGAGCTGGTTCTCGACCAATCAATTTGTCATTGATTGTACCCCTAAGTGTCTATTCAACTTATCCATCCTTAACCAGAGCGTTTTCTTCTAATCCCTTGATTTCAAGCTCATAATTTCCTTGCATTTGAGCTTTGAATTAGTCAGTTGTTGCTATAATCTGATCTCCTTGCATTCTTCCTTCCTCTGGTTGAGTACATGCTCACATCAGATCCCTTGAGGACCATCAGATCCTTTGTTGCATTTTATCCGACAACGTCCTTCATATTCAATCACTTTGGAAGTTCTTTCTCTGATACAAATGCCATTGGTTAATCTTATTCTCTGATTTGGCCAACCATGCTTTGCTTTCGAGATGGTGATAATTACTCTCGAAGCTTGTGGTATATGTTTCTAAGATGCCCTGATGGGTTGAACCTATGCCTTCCTTAATATGTATGAACCCGAAAGTTTTTCAAGGTTCATTCTCCTCTGGTAATTCACCAGGTAGGTCTTCGCACTCAAAACATTTTTAATAGAGCAATGAATGAAAGGTTATGCATTGAAGAAGTGGGAGTCGACCTTGAACTTTGTGTTCATGCCCATGGACACGATGTAGATCTTATCATTAAAGCTTCTCTTATTTAATTATTCCCTGGGTATAGCTTCATCTTATATCTATCCTTTTTGCAATCATGGTTCCGACCATGTTCTACTTTAAATACCATTTCTCGTGCAATTTTAAGCACTTGTCCTCTGCAAAGCAATACCCCGGTACAACCTCTACTTTGGCTGTCGTTGAGTATTACCCCCTGGTATCTCGAGATTATCACGGAACCGCATAACTTCTAATGAGTTCTCTGTCAAGTACTACATTCTCGCTGATTCCAATTTTTTCTTCTTTCTTTCACGAGCTCTGAGTTATTAAACACTTAAGGAAACTCATTACTAAATCGGGTCCACATCATGATTAAACAACTCTTAGTAATCTTCTTTACTTGCAAGTTTGTACTCGATCACGTCATTCCTAGCCTAATCAGCTATATCATTATCATGCTAATTTTAACTGTGCTACCTGGTCCTTATTCCTGGAGCACAAATTTCAGCGATGAGCTAAGCTTACCTCGGTTTTGTCGTCTTACCGTTCCACCTCGGACAGCCAGCTTGATTCTGTGTTGGTGTCGTACCCATGGTTCCAATAACCTTTCACTTCATCATTCCTTTGACTTGCTGTCATCGCTGATCGATTACATCTTCATGAAATTTCTCGACAAATGTGACGTGATCATCATTAACATTATGAACTCTTCTAGGATAACAATTGAATTCATGATGAGAAATACCATCCTTGCCCTCGATGATTTGTATTATCATCGACCACTTTATTGCCTTTCGTTCAACACAAACTTGTTCGTGTTTTGTGTATTCCTTGAGTTCCCTGCTGTCCACCATTTGTTCTTCTTTACCTTGGAGTATTACCATCTTTTATGCCAAGAATGTCATGAGAATTTCACCACCTCTTAAGGATTCTTGATACAAGTCATACTTCTTTCCATCTCCGTTCATTCCTTGGTCCTCGTGTCGTTTCTAATCGGAAAACTGACAATTGAACTATGATGTCCAAATCCAAAACTTCTAGGAACCCTATTGCTTTGAAGTTATTCATTCTTAGACTATTAGTTATGAAATCACCATTCCAGCATTGATCATGCTACCTAAGCCCATATCTCGCGTGCACCTTTCAACCATTGTTTAATTGTGTATGTTTTCCACAAGCATACATCATTATATCATTTGATCTGACAAATGTTATCTCCTTGTTCACATAATTGTGGAAATCCATCTTTTTGGAAATCTCGATGAATTGTCGCTGAGACCATCAGCCAGCTCCTCATCCTCTCCTTGGTTTAATGATGAACTATTGTTTCGAAACTCTCTTCCATAGTTCATTTCCCGAGAATCTACAATGTCATCTCGTCAATTTGTGTGGCACCTTTTTCTTCTTAGGCATCCTGAGTCTGAGGTATCCTGACACCAATCAGATCTGAATCTCGGTTAGATATGATGGTTGGAACATATTTCCAGGAGTTATAAACGTTGGTCTTTATATGGCCCGGTAAGGTGATGTCGTGCCTAGCACACTTGGGCGGAAGACCTATTGTGATAGTATCCTTTTTAGCAAGTTTAGCCATTCTTCCATGAGGAAATTGTAAGACTTATTCTATAAGTTGTTCCTGATGGATCCTTTATGAATCCAAAGTCTGATCTTTACCTGATGACCATGTCAATGCTATCTCGAAGCATGTTTGTGGTACTCTGATTTTTAATAAGAACATTTGAAGCTCAATGCTAAATTTTCTTTATCAATTATTCAAACACTGTTGTTTGGGTAATATCAGGAAATTCCTCTCCCCTTACCTAATTGGTTTTCTACTTTCTATCCTGTCATGGATATCATGCTCTACTTGTCCTTTGGAAGGATATACCCTCAAATATGTGTTTAAACACATTTTCCTTTCCATTGTTCTGTTTAATCTGATGATCACCCTTTTCCTTTTCATTGTTTTGTTTAACCTTTCTTGTAATCTGACTTAACTAAGCAGTGATAATTCCCTACTTAGGTAAGCACCTCATTGTACCACTCTGTCAGTAAGACCCTGTTACTATTGTTGATGACATTCCGGTAACCACCGATGGAAGATAAGTTTGCCTACTAGTCTGCCTCGTTCAACGAGCGGGAAAATGGTTCTCTTTGTCCATCGCCCTTGGTACCAACATTGTTGCCAACATAACTGGCAGGATATCCTATCACATGCCTTGTTATCATGACCGTGCAAGATGTCAACGCCCCTTATTTAATTTTGACCCACATGGTGGGCCCATAACCCATAGTTCCACAGAATCGAAACATGACTCTCCTGTACATCCCTGTTTCAAAGTTATCCCTCGCGCTTGGTTTCGTATGTAATTCACCAGCTCCCTTCCGAGAGATCACCAGTTCTGGTATCAGACACAGTACATATTTTGATTGCTCTGAACCCCTTTCACCTTCTATTTAGACATCGAACGATTGTATGCCCAGTTGAAACTTCTTATTGTTACTTCGTACTTTGCTCTTGATGTTTTCTTAAGTTTCAACTCGAGAGATACCTCGTGCGTCATGCCCGGATGCAATTATCAAATATCTTCCCTTGCGAACATTTGTCCTTATAGTTTCCCCTCTTATCCTTTGTAAGTACGATGAAGACTCCAAAGAAAGGATGATGACTTCATCATGTTGACCTGAAGTAGAGGTATGAAGACATCAACATTATGGATCGACCTCTTCGAGAAGAGCAACCAAGACCGAGAAGACTCGTTAGAATTTCGTAACCAAATCCCTCCCCCCTTACTCCCCTCTTAAATCTCGGGACGAGATTTCTTGTAGTGGAGGAGATTTGTAACACCCCGAGAATCATGCTACAGTAATCTCCCACTAATGGTGGCATGTCATCAAGTTTGACTAAGCCAAATTGCCCCTCGATAAAATCAAAGTCAAATTCAAATTTAAATTGCACATCAAATTATTATTTGTCCAAACAGAGAAACAAAAATGTCTGAGATGTTGCAAATATTCACTAACCATTTGTCATGTAGAAACCAACATTATTTAAGTTGCTAAAATGCCCCTAGGGAATAAAAAGTGGAACAACAACCATTTATTTAATGGACCTTTTCTTTTTCAAAAAAAATTACTTAAACTATTCCAAGTGCCTTGAAACTTTTTGTGGAACACCATAATATTGTACATAATTTATGTGACAAGTTTCATATATATATATATATAATTTAGTTTGGTGGACCAATTAAATATAAAACAGTAGTTAGAGCATAAAACTGGCAAGATATAAAGAAAAGGGCCAAGTGCATACTATGCACTTGAGACCACTGGCTACAGTACCGGCCCAGCCCACCTCCCTCTCTCCTTCAACCTCCCGCCTCACCGTCGACCGCACACGCACCTGCGCCCGATGCTGCCGCTCGATGGACGCAATGATGCTGTCCATGTAGCGCTGGAGATGATAAGGAGGCCATCTCGAGTCCTCGACCAAACCCTAGCTACCCTCGCTTTCCCTCACAAGCCTTTCCCTCTCTGTTTTGCTCACACCTGAGTGAAGTCGCCGCCGCGTCACCATAGACGCAGCCACCGGCCTCCCTGCACCTCCTGCTGATGCCCAATGGAGCCACCTTCGACCACCGCATCATGTGCGGGCACCCACTTGCCTGGAGCAGCTCCGTAGCTTCGCCACAGTCTGGTCTTCTTCAACGGGATCTGCCACTGGTCGACGTCGATTCGCGCCGCCCCGACCTTCCCCGGCATCCCTGACCGTCTCACCGCCCCCCTGTGAGTCCCGGCTCCTCCTTGACCCCCTCCCTCTTTGCTTTTCGGCGCCCCATAGTCGTCCCGTCGCCGGAGCCCCTGCCCGCCGCGCTCACCAGTCACCGCAGCCGCTGCACCCCTATACGCCCGCGGCCACGGCCCGCTCCCCTCGCGCGCACACGCCTGCTGCTGTCGTTGGCCTCCACTCCCCTGCTCGGTTGTAGTTTCTTGCCCCCTCCGCACGCATTAGCCGCGTCGGCACCAACCGCTTCTGCTATGCTGCTGCCGCCCCCCTGCTGCTTGCCGCCCGCAGCGTGCCCCCTGGCCGCACGCCCGCGTGCAGCCACCGCTCGCCGCGCCCTCACCCCGCTACCTCGCGTTGCAGGCCACTGCTCATCGCCCCGACAACCCCCACGCTGCCCCTCGCCGCCGGTTCCCGGTGCCCGCACGCGCGCCGGCCGCCCCGGCCGCGCCCGGCGGCCTCGCTCACACCTCGGCGCCCGCTGCGCCTCTGCGTACGGGCGGCACCGCGCCAGGGCCAGTGCCCGCGCCAGTTCGGGCGGCGCCTTTCCCCTGCGCCCGTTTGCCCACTCACTAATTAATTAATTAATTAAAAATTAATTAATTAATTAAAACTAACTAATTCTGTTTAATTAACCCTAGTTACCAGATTAGTTAATTAGTTTTGCTTAATTAAAACTATTTTGACCGGCCAATGGTCAAATTTGACCACTTACGTCATGCTGACACAGTAATTCTTTTTCGAATTACTTAAATAATAATAATCCCCAAAATGATTAAATCGTTAAATATTAGTATAAATTAATCCCTAGCTCGGATGAAAATACTTTGTACATGAAAGTTGCTCAGAACGACGAGACGAATCCAAATACGTAGTCCGTTTGTCAGCCACATGTCCCTATCATAGCGAACATGCAACTTTCCCCCTCCGGTTCATATGTCCAAAAACGTCAAACACCGGGAATACTTTCCCGGATGTTTTCCCCCTTCGCCGGTATCACCTATCCTTGCGTTAGATCACCCCTGGCACCGCGTATTGCCTTGTTATATTTTGTGATGCTTTGTTTGCTCCGTATTTACTGTTTCTTCCCCCTCTTCTTCTTCGGTAGACCCCGAGACCAGAGTTCATGCCACTGAGTACGACTACGTCACCGACGACCCTTATTCCTGTGCAACAAAGCTTCCAGGCAAGCCCCCCTTGTTCATCCCAATATCTCCTACTCTTTTCCTCTACTGCTTGCATTAGAGTAACATAGCTGTTACTGCTTTCAGATGAACCTATTCTGCTGCATAGCCTGTCTTTGCTACTACTATTGTTACCTTCACCTGTAATCCTAAATGCTTAGTATAGGATGCTAGTATTCCATCGGTGGCCCTACATTCTTGTCCATTTGCCATGCTATACTATCGGGCCGTGATCACTCGGGAGGTGATCATGGGTATATTACTTACATACATAATATATGATACACGTGTGGACTAAAGTCGAGTCGGCTCGTAGAGTACCTGCAAGTGATTTCGATGTGGGGGCTGAAAGGACAAGTGGTTCCATCCCGGTAGGGGTGGGCCTTGGTTGCCGACGGCCCCGACTGTTACTTTGTGGCGGAGCGACAGGGCAGGTTGAGACCACCTAGGTGAGAGGTGGGCCTAGCCCTGGTCGGCGTCCGTGGTTACTTCAAAATAACACAGTTAACGAGATCTTGGTATTTGATCTGAGTCTGGCCACTGGCCTATATGCACTAACCAACTACGCGGGAACAGTTATGGGCACTCGACATCGTGGTATCACCCGAAGCCTTCTTGACGTCAGTGACTGAGCGGCGCGCGCCGTATTGGACCGTAAGCCTGTGCTTGTATTATGGGGGCTAGTTCTGCTTCCGTCCGCGTACACAACGTGCAGGTCTGCAATGGGCGATGCGCCCAGACCCCTGCACACATAGGATTTAAACCGGAGTGCTGACCCGGAGTTGTATTCCGACCTTATGACAACTAGAACCAGATACTTAATAAAACACACCCTTTCATGTGCGAGATACAACCCGATGATCGATCTCTCACAGGGCAACGAGGAGAGGATCACCGGGTAGGATTATGCTATGCAGTGTTCCTTGATGCTGCTCTTGCTACTCTCTTTTACATGCTTCAAGATGGAGGCTACCAGAAGCGTAGTCTTCGATACGACTAGCTATCCCCCTCTTATTCTGGCACTCTGCAGTTCAGTCCATAGATACTACCCATTTCATTGATACCGATGCATAAGTTGTGAGATCCTTGCTTGCGAGTACTTTGGATGAGTACTCACGGTTGCTTTGCTCCCTCTTTTCCCCCTTTTCTTTTCTGCTCGGATGTCGCAACCAGATGCTGGAGCCCAGGAGCCAGACGCCACCATTGACGACGACTCCTACTACACCGAGGGTGCGTACTACTACGTGCATGCAACCTATGACCAGGAGTAGTTAGGAGGATCCCAGGCAGGAGGCCTGCGCCTCTTTCGATCTGTATCCCAGTTTGTGCTAGCCATCTTATGGAAACTTGTTTAACTTATGTTTGTACTCAGACATTGTTGTTTCCGCTGACTCGTCTATGGTCGAGCACTTGTATTCGAGCCCTCGAGGCCCCTGGCTTGTATTATGATGCTTGTATGACTTATTTTATTTTTAGAGTTATGTTGTGATATCTTCCCGTGAGTCCCTGATCTTGACCGTACACGTTTGCATGTATGATTAGTGTATGATTGAATCGGGGGTGTCACAATCTCCATCTTCTCTTATAAAGCACCAACTAGGGAACACTATTGTCATACTTGTGCATTGGATGTAGCTAATATTTGAGTGTGTTTCATGAATAGATCAATGATTGAGCATGATGGGCTAGGGATAGATTTCTTCAGCCTTAATATTTTGAAAGACATGGTTTCTTGTTCATATGCTTGAGTATTGAGGTCTTCATGTCAAATTATAGACTATTTCTCTGAATCACTTAAAGTCCAAATCTCCATGCTACAAAAGAAAATAATATGTGATGAATATGATGGGTAGCATTCCACATCAAAATTTCTGTTTTTATCATTTGCCTACTAGATGACGAGCAGGAATTAAGCTTGGGGATGCTTTATACGTCTCCAACGTATCTATAATTTTTGATTGTTCCATGCTATTAAAGTATCAATCTTGGATGTTTTATATACATTTACTAGCAACTTTATATCATTTTTTGGGAATAACCTATTGACATAGTGCCCAGTGCCACTTGCTATTTTTTGTTTGGTTTTTTACTTTGCAGAATATCAATACCAAACGAAGTCAAAATACCATGAAACTTTTTGTAGATTTTTTCTGCCCAGAAGACACCTAGGGAGCCAAAGGAGCACACGAGAGGAGGCCCATGGGGCCCACTAGGCACCAGGGCACGCCAGAGGCCCCAGGCATGCCCTGGTGGGTAGTGGATCCCACTGGAAGCTTCTTGACCTACCCCACCTCTATAAATACTCTAAAATCCCAAATACCCTAGGTGAGTCGACGAAACACTTTTCCAGACGCTGCAAGTTCCAGAACCATGTGATCCAATCTAGAGGTCTTTTCCGGCACTTTGCCGGAGGGGGCAACGATCACGGAAGGGTTCTTCATCATCCTTGTTGCCCCTCCGATGATGCGTGAGTAGTTTACCACAGACCTATAGGTCCGTAGCTAGTAGCTAGATGGCTTCTTCTCTCTTTTTTGATCTTCAATACAATGTTATCCTCGATGTTCTTGGAGATCTATTTGATGGAACTCTTTTTTTGTGGTGTGTTTGTTGGGATCCGATGAATTGTGAGTTTATGATCAGATCTATCCATGAATATTATTTGAGCCTTTGTTGAACTCTTTTATGCATGATTGTTATAGATTCGTATTTCTTCTCCAAATTATTGGTTTGGTCTGGCCAACTAGATATATTTTTCTTGCCATGGGAAGAGGTGCTTTGTAATGGGTCCGATCTTGTGGTGCTCAATCTCAGTGACAGAAAGGAGACATGACACACATGTATCATTGCTATTAATGGTAACAAGATGAGGTCTATTCATACGTGGGTTTATCTTGTCTACATCATGTCATCGTTCTTATTGCATTACTCTGTTTTTCCATGAACTTAATACACTAGACGCATGCTGGATAGTGGTCGATGTGTGGAGTAATGGTAGTAGATGCACGCAGGAGTCGGTCTACTAATCTTGGTGGTGATGCCTATATACATGATAATTGCCTTGGATATCATCATCTTTATTTGCTTTTCTGTCAATTGCCCAACAGTAATTTGTTTACCCACTGTATGCTATTTTCTTGAGATAAGCCTCTAGTGAAAACTACGGCCCCGTGGTCTATTTCCTATCATATTAAATCCAAAAATACCTTGCTGCAATTTCCTTTATTTTTGTGTGTGTTTTGGTTAGATCTATTTATCAAATCTCATACAATTTAATCTATCTCAATACCATTGAGGGATTGTCAACCCCTTCACGCGTGGGGTTGCAAGTATTTGTTGTTTGTGTGCAGGTGTTGATATTTATCGATTTCGAGGGTAGAGTATTCAACCCAAATTTATTGATTCGACACAAGGGGAGCCAAAGAATATTCTCAAGTATTAGCAGTTGAGTTGTCAATTCAACCACACCTGAAAGACTTAATATCTGCAGCAAAGTATTTAGTAGCAAAGTAGTATGGAAGTAACAGTAACGGTGGCAAAAGTAACAGCAATAGTTTTTGTAGCAATCGTAATAGTGGCAACGGAAAAATAACTAAGCAAAGATCAATATGTGAAAAGCTCGTAGGCAATGGATCAATGATGGATAATTATGTCGGATGCGATTCCTCATGCAACAGTTATAACATAGGGTGACACAGAACTAGCTCAAGTTCGTCAATGTAATGTAGGCATGTATTCCGAATATAGTCATACGTGCTTATGGAAAAGAACTTGCATGACATCTTTTGTCCTACCCTCCCGCGGCAGCAGGGTCCTAGCGGAAACTAGGGGATATTAAAGCCTCCTTTTAATAGAGTATCGGACCAAAGCATTAACACATAGTGAATACATGAACTCCTCAAACTACGGTCATCACCGGGAGTGGTCCTGATTATTGTCACTTCAGGGTTGCTGGATCATAACACCTAGTAGGTGACTATAGACTTGCAAGATAGGATCAAGAACTCTCATATATTGATGAAAACATAATAGGTTCAGATTTGAAATCATGGCACTCAGGCCCTAGTGACAAGCATTAAGCATAGCAAAGTCATAGCAACATCAATCTCAGAACATAGTGGATACTAGGGATCAAGCCCTAACAAAACTAACTCGATTACATGATAAATCTCATCCAAGCCATCACCGTCCAGCAAGCCTACGATGGGATTACTCACACACGACGTTGAGCATCATGAAATTGGTGATGGAGAAGGGTGATGATGACGATGGCGACGGATTCCCCTCTCCGGAGCCCCGAACGGACTCCAGATCAGCCCTCCCGATGAAGATTAGGGCTTGGCGGCGGCTCCGTATCATAAAACCTGATGAATCCTTCTCTCTGATTTTTTTCTCCCCAAACGTGAATATATAGAGTTGGAGTTGACGTCGGTGGAGTCTCAGGGGGCCCACGAGGCAGGGGGCGCGCCCCGGGGGGGCCCGCATCCTCGTGGACAGGGTGTGGGCCCCCTGATGCTGATTCTTTCGCCAGTATTTTTTATTAATTCCAAAACGTGTCTCCGTGGATTTTCAGGTCATTCTGAGAGCTTTTATTTCTGCACAAAAATAACACCATGGCAATTCTGCTGAAAACAACATCAGTCCGGGTTAGTTCCATTCAAATCATGCAAGTTAGAGTCCAAAACAAGGTCAAAAGTGTTTGGAAAAGTAGATACGTTGGAGACATATCAAAGGGTTATGCAGAACATCGGGGGAAATGTTTGGTGGGACCGGCTTGTGCAGAGAGCCCAAACGCGATAACGCGTCGGCGGCCTCGTTGAGCCAGCGATCGATGTGATCAACCTGATACCCCTTGAAATGCCCTGCAATGATTGTCACAACATGTCTATAATCTGCCGTGAGGGGGTGAGGGAGTCCTGGATTAGGGGATCCTCAGACAGCAAGACTATATACTTTGGCCGGACTATTGGACTATGAAGATACAAGATTGAAGACTTCGTCCCGTGTCCGGGTGGGACTCTCCTTTGCGTGGAAGGCAAGCTTGACAATTAGGATATGTAGATCTCCTCCCTTGTAACTGACTTTGTGTAACCCTAGCCCCCTCCGGTGTCTATATAAACCGGAGGGTTTAGTCCGTAGGACAACAACAATCATAATCATACGCTAGCTTCTAGGGTTTAGCCTCTACGATCTCGTGGTAGATCAACTCTTGTAATACTCATATCATCAAGATCAATCAAGCAGGAAGTAGGGTATTACCTCCATCAAGAGGGCCCGAACCTGGGTAAACATTGTGTCCCCCGCCTCCTGTTACCATCAGCCTTAGACGCGTAGTTCGGGACCCCCTACCCGAGATCAGCCGGTTTTGACACCGACATTGGTGCTTTCATTGAGAGTTCCACTGTGCCGTCACAATAAAGGCTTGATGGCTTCTTCGATCATTGGCAACGATGCGATCCAGGGTGAGGTTTTTCTTCCCGGACAGATCTTCGTATTCGGCGGCTTCGTACTGCAGGCCAACTCGCTTGGCCATCTAGAGCAGATCGAGGGCTACGCCCCTGGCCATCAGGTCAGGTTTGGAAGCTTGAACTATACTGCCGACATCCGCAGAGACTTGATCTTCGACGGATTCGAATCCATGTCAGGTGCGCCACACAGTCACGACAAGCATGACTTAGCTCTGCCATCGGACAGTGTTCGGGAGATCACACCTGTGGCTACTCCGCCCCCAGTCCGGAGCGGATCGTGCCATCCAAGGACGGGTGGATGGACCCCGCCACAGAGGCTGCACACTCAGCGGTGATAGAGCCGAATACTGACTTCACCTCCTATGAGACTTGTGTTACCGGACCCTTGGATTCGTCCCCGGCCACAGGCTCCGAACCGCTTGCGTCCGTGCCTATCGAATCTGACTGGGCACCGATCATGGAGTTTACCTCCGCGGATATCTTTCAGCACTCACCCTTGGCTGATGTGCTAAATTCATTGAGGTCTCTCTCCTTGTCAGGAGACCCTTGGCCGAACTATGTCCGGCTTGAGTGGGAAGTGGACGACGAAATTCATTCACCACCCACCGCCCACTTAATAGCCACTGTCGACGACTTAACCGACATGCTTGATTTTGGCTCTAAAGACATCAACGGTATGGACGATGATGCAGGAGAAGAATAGGAACCACCGCCCACAGGGCGCTGGACAACCACCTCATCATATGATATATACATGGTGGACACCCCCAAAGAAAGCAATGGCAATAAGTCAACGGAGGATAATCCCCTCGAGAAGCAATCTAAGCACCGGCGTCATCGACGCCGCTCTAAGCCCCGCCATAGCAAAAAGCAGCGATACCGACACAAGAGACAATAACGCTGCGGACAGTGCCGAAGACGAAGACAATCCCCTCCAGCCAGGCTTCGAGCGGGAGGATGGGCAAACGAGCCCTAAGGAACAGCCGAACAGGCGACTGATACGTCTCTATCATATCTACTTTTCCAAACACTTTTGCCCTTGTTTTGGACTCTAACTTGCATGATTTGAATGGAACTAACCCGGGCTGACGCTGTTTTCAGCAGAATTGCCATGGTGTTATTTATGTGCAGAAACAAAAGTTCTCGGAATGACCTGAAACTCCACAGAGCGTCATTTTGGGAATAATAAAAATACTAGCAAAAGATCAAGACCAGGGGGCCCACACCCTAGCCACGAGGGTGGGGGCCGCGCCCCCTACCTCATGGCCCCTCTGGAGATCCTCCGACCTCAACCCCAACTCTATATATTCACTTTCGTGGAGAAAAAAATAAAGTAGAAGTATTCATCGCGTTTTACGATACAAAGCGGCCACCAAGCCCTAAAACCTCTCGGGAGGGCTGATCTGGAGTCCGTTCGGGGCTCCGAAGAGGGGAATCCGTCGCCATCGTCATCATCAACCATCCTCCATCACCAATTTCATGATGCTCACCACCGTGCATGAGTAATTCCATCGTAGGCTTGCTGGACGGTGATGGGTTGGATGAGATTTATCATGTAATCGAGTTAGTTTTGTTAGGGCTTGATCCCTAGTATCCACTATGTTCTGAAATTGATGTTGCTATGACTTTGCTATGCTTAATGCTTGTCACTAGGGCCCGAGTGCCATGATTTCAAATCTGAGCCTATTATGTTTTCATCAATATATGAGAGTTCTTGATCCTATCTTGCAAGTCTATAGTCACCTACTATGTGTTATGATCCAGCAACCCTGAAGTGACAATAATCAGGACCACTCCCGGTGATGACCGTAGTTTGAGGAGTTCATGTATTCACTATGTGTTAATGCTTTGGTCCGGTACTCTATTAAAAGGAGGCTTTAATATCCCCTAGTTTCCGCTAGGACCCTGCTACCGTGGGAGGGTAGGACAAAAGATGTCATGCAAGTTCTTTTCCATAAGCATGTATGACTATATTCGGAATACATGCCTACATTACATTGATGAATTGGAGCTAGTTCTGACCCTAGGTTATGACTGTTACATGATGAACCACATCCGGCATAATTCTCTATCACCGATCCATTGCCTACGAGCTTTCTATATATTGTTCTTCGCTTATTTACTTTTACGTTGCTATTGCTATCATCACTACAAAATACCAAAAACATTACTTTTGTTATCATTACCTTTTGCTACCGTTACCACTACTATCATATTACTTTGCTGCAGATATTAAGTTTCCAGGTGTGGTTGAATTGACAACTCAGCTGCTAATACTTGAGAATTTTCTTTGGCTCCCCTTGTGTCGAATCAATAAATTTGGGTTGAATAGTCTACCCTCGAAAACTGTTGCGATCCCCTATACTTGTGTGTTATCAAGACTATTTTCTGGCGCCGTTGCCGGGGAGCATAGCTCTATTCTTTGAGTCACTTGGGATTTATATCTTCTTATCATTATGAAGAACTTGAGAGATCCAAAAACCAAGATTTATCCCTCAACTACGAGGGGAGGTAAGGAACTGCCATCTAGCTCTGCACTTGATTCACCTTCTGTTTTGAGTAAGCTTGCGACACCTAAACCTACTTCTGCTATTCATTCTGATATGTCGCATATTATTGATGATGCCACTTCTGCTATGCATGATACTTATGATGAAACTACTTCTATGCTTGATACTACTGTGCCACTTGGTGAATTTCTTGATGAACAACTTGCTAGGGTTAGAGAGAATGAAATTATTGAAACTGATAATATTGATGAAAGTGATGGTGAAGACTCTCCCCTAATAAATATGAATTGCCTGTTGTGCCTGAGGGTTATGTTCTGGATGAAGAATCTGCTAGAGCTATTTTAGCTTGCAATGATAGATGTGATCTAAAGAGGTTATTAGCTAAATGGAAGCAGCAATCCCTTAATGCTAGAATGAAACCTGACCTTGCCTTTGCTACTTCACCTATCTGTGTTACTGATAAGGATTATGAATTCTCTGTTGATCCTGATATAATTACTTTGGTTGAATCTGATCCTTTTTATGGCTATGAATCTGATCCTTTTTATGGCTATGAATCTGAAACTGTTGTGGCACATCTTACTAAATTAAATGATATAGCCACCCTGTTCACTAATGATGAGAGAACTCGTTACTTTTATATCCTTAAAATATTTCTATTCTCATTAAAGGGTGATGCTAAGATATGGTTCAATTCTCTTGATCCTGGTTGTGTGTGTTGTCCCCGGGATATGATTTATTACGTCTCTGCTAAATATTTCCCTGCTCATAAGAAACAAGCTGCTTTAAGGGATATATATAATTTTGTGCAACTTGAAGAAGAGAGTCTCCCACAAGCTTGGGGGAGGCTTCTCCAATTACTTAATGCTTTTCCTGATCATCCTCTTAAGAAAAATGAAATACTTGATATCTTTTATAATGGACTAACCGATGCTTCCAGAGATTACCTGGATAGTTGTGCTGGTTCTGTTTTCAGGGAAAGAACACCGGATGAAGATGAAATTCTATTAAAATAATATGTTGACTAATGAAAATAATTGGACACTTACTGAGCCTATTCCTAAAGCAACTCCAAAGAAGAGAGGTGTTCTATTTCTCAGTCCTGAAGATATGCAAGAGGCAAAGAAATCCATGAAAGAAAAGGGTATTAAAGCTGAAGATGTTAAGAATTTACCTCCTATTGAAGAAATACATGGTCTTAATTTACCGCCTATCAATGAAATATATGGTTTTAATCGATCACCTATTAAAGAAACACATGGTCTTGATAACCCGACAGAGGTAGTAAAGGTAAATTCTCTCTATAGATATGATAAAGCTGAAATCCCATTTACTAAGTTTGCTAGCCCATGCTTAGATGAGTTTGATAAATTTATGGCTAAGCAAGAAGACTTCAATGCTTATTTTGGTAGAGAATTAAAACACAGTGCTGATATGCTTGAACGCTTGGGTGATTATATGGCTAATGTTAAAGGTGAACTTAAACTTATTAGTAAACATGCTTCTATGGTTACCACTCAAGTAGAACAAGTACTTAAAGCTCAAAATGATTTGCTCAATGAATTAAATAGTAAGAAAAATGATAATGCTGTTAGAGTTATGACTAGAGGTGGTAAAATGACCCAGGAAACTTTGTATCCTGAGGGCCATCCTAAGAGAATTGAGCAAGATTCTCAGAGAAATAATATAAATGCACCTAGTCCTTCTAAAAGGAAGAAAAAGAAGAATGATATTTCTATTTATGATGCTGAAACACAATCTGGTAATGAACCTGAAACTAGTGATAATGTTAATGATAATGTTCATGATGATGCTCAACCTAGTAATGATAATGATATAGAAATTGAACCTGCTGTTGATCTTGATAACCCACAATCAAAGAATCAACTTAATGATAAGGGAGACTTTGTTGCTAGGAAACAGGGTAAAGAAAGAGAACCATGGGTTCAGAAACCCATGCCATTTCCTCCCAAACCATCCAAGAAAAAGGATGATGAGGATTTTGAGCGCTTTGCTGAAATGATTAGACCTATCTTTTTGCGTATGCAATTAATTGATATGCTTGAAATGAATCCTTATGCTAAGTACATGAAAGAAATTGTTACTAATAAAAGAAAGATACCGAAAGCTGAAATTTCCACCATGCTTGCTAATTATACTTTTAAAGGTGGAATACCAAAGAAACTTGGAGATCCAGGAGTACCCACTATACCATGCTCCATTAAAAGAAACTATGTTAAAACTGCTTTATGTGATCTTGGGGTCGGTGTTAGTGTTATGCCTCTCTCTTTATATCGTAGACTTGATTTGAATAAGTTGACACCTACTGAAATATCTTTGCAAATGGCTGATAAATCAACTGCCATACCTGTCGGTATTTGTGAGGATGTGCCGTTGTGGTTGCAAACATTACTATTTTAATGGACTTTGTTATTCTTGATATTCCCGAGGACGATAGTATGTCTATTATTCTTGGAAGACCCTTTTTGAATAATGCAGGGGCTGTTATTGATTGCAACAAAGGCAATGTCACTTTTCATGTTAATGGTAATGAGCATACGGTACACTTTCCGAGGAAACAACCTCAAGTCCATAGTATTAATTCTATTGGAAAAATTCCATCAATTATTTTTGGAAGTTTTGAATTTCCGCTTCCTACTGTCAAGAAGAAATATGATATTCTTATTGTTGGGGATGTGCATATCCCCGTTCAGGTAACCTAGTGTTATTCGAAAATTCTCCGGTTCCATGTTATTCAGAATGAGTTTGGTAACAAGACTTGATCAACCTTGTTAATGGATTCCTTTTGATGATCATGAGATGGATGAATTTAGAAAACACAACTCTCTGTACCCCCTTTTTACTTTCTGTTATTTATATTAAATAAAATAAAAATAGTATTTTCTGTCTGTTATCTGAATTATCCATGCAATATAAAAATACCCCGAAAATAAAAGTACTCCAAATGCCCTGAAATTTAAATATGATTTTTTCTGGAATATTTAAGAATATTTGGCACTGAGAACACAATAGGGGGGCATCCACCTGGCCACGAGGGTGGACGGCGCGCCCTACCCCCTGGGCGCACCCCCTGCCTCGTGGGCCCACGGTGGACCTCCTCCACTTATTCCTGCACCCACACACTCCTTCTTCCTCCCACAAACACCATTATCCAGCTCAAACGCGAGTCCAAGCTCATTTTGCTGCCATTTTCGATCTCCTTGCTCAAAGCACCTCTCACAAAACTGCTTGGGAGGATTGTTCCTTGGTATGTGACTCCTCCATTGGTCCAATTAGTTTTTGTTCTAGTGATTTATTCATTGCAAATTTGTGCTGCCTAGGTGACCCTATTCTTGAGCTTGCATGTCAAATTTATGTGGTTCCAAGTAGTTTTGATGCATGATATAGGCTCTAGGCACTTGTAGGAGTAGTTGCTATCAATTTTGTTGAGTTTGGTTTACTTTTATTTGAAGTTACCAAAAAATTCAGAATTTTTCAGAAAATAATGAAGAGATTTTTGAGGGTCTCATTGAGCCGAAGCTCGAAGGAAAAGCAAAATGAAGAAGCAAAGAAGCCCAAATATAATCTGCCTCGCACCACGGAGGTTCGGCTGTGTGAATGGCCCTCCGATGATTTCTTGAGAGCAACCGGGATTTATGAGGATTTTTATGAATTGGCTAACAATGCAGGCCTCATCGACTTCCTCCGCGACCAACGCGAATAGTATCTCTTACTCACCAATACTTTTGTGCAAAACTTCTACTATTATGCTAGGGAATCACCTCCTTCAGTAGAGTTTCATTTATATGATGTGGTTAAGAAGATGTCACTATATGAATTTTGCAGGGTTTGCAAAATACCTTTCGAGGGTAGCTTAGAGGAACCACATCATAAAGATGTGGATGGGTTTATTGACACTATCACTGTAGGGGAAACTAGGAAGGTTTCTGATGCAAGAATCACTAGCATACATTTTCTTGTTTTACGCTACTTTGCAATATTTGCTAGTCGTTGCTTAATTGGTCGCGGAAACTATGGAAACCTTAGTGTTCCTGATATTTTTATTTTGTTCCATGGTTTATTCCGTGACGACTCTGTTAGTATGGGTGGTATTATTGCTAAACGGTTAAGTCTGAACCGTACAAAGGGCCCCATCTTTTGTGGTATCTATGCTTCATGCCTTGTTGCATATTATAACATACCCATTAGGCACTATGAAAAAGAAGAAAAAATGCTGCCTACTGTTTATTTAGATTATAAGTGTATGGTAGTGCACGATTTTATTATAAAGAATAGGGAAGGGGAGCTTAAATACAAATTGTTCTTTGATAAACGTCATCCTGAGACTATCACCTTGCCTGCTCCTTCCTTGTTTGATTTATCTACAGGCCAGTACCTCGTCTCGCCGGAGGACATTCACGCTTACCGGAACCCTACATCAGCCACAGAGTCAGAGTCGGAACCACAAGTTGATCCTCCATGATAGTCTAATTACCAATGGGATCCGGAAATGATTGCCAACCAGTGGCAATCAGAGTCTTCTTCTTTGCAGTATGACCCCAACTATTACTATGGATATCCGCCACGCCAACCGTGGCCATAGACCAACTTAGGCCAAAAGCCTAAGCTTGGGGGAGTACGTATTTCTCACCGACATTACATTCACATTCACATTCACACACTCATTGCTAGATGTCGATGCTCATACTTTTTCATTGTATCATCCATGCTAGTTTATTTTCTCTTTTTATGCTTTCTTCTTGTGTGTTTAATAAACCTTAAGAAAAACCAAAAAAATTAGTTGTAGCTTTTAGCTAGTTTTAATTTCTATGCTTGTAATAGTAATTAAAAAGAAAACCCCAAAAGATTTTTTGTTCTTCTTTTGCTTCTTGGGAGCTTTCCCATGTAAATAGTTTTATTTCTTTTCTTTTCTTTGGGGGTCGATAGGAGAAGACCAAGATTAAATTGTTGAAGTGGCTCTTATATGCATTATTGTTGATCTAACAAAAGAGCCCATACTGCCTTGTCTTCTCCTGTTTATTGAATGCTTGCAGATTCCAACTTAGTCGAATGCATGTGCACTATTATTATTATCCACATCGTTCGGTCGCGCAAGTGAAAGGCAATAATGATGATTATATGATGGACTTATTGAGATGAGAAAAGCTGGTATGAACTCGACCTCTCTTGTTTTTGTAAATATGATTAGTTCATCGTTCCTAGTTCAGCCTATTATGAATAAACATGTTTGCAATGACAATTAGAGATCATAGTTTCTTATGCCATGCTTAATTAGCTAGGAGCTTATAATGGTTTACCTTGCGTGCCAACATGCTATTAAAATGGTTGTGATGTGGTATGATAGGGTGGTATCCTCTTTTGAACGATTCGAGTGGCTTGACTTGGCACATGTTCACGCATGTAGTTGAAACAAAATCAACATAGCCTCTACGATATTTATGTTCATGGTGCATTATATCCTACTCATGCTTGCATTCGGTGTTCATTAATTTTAATGCATGTTCATGACTGTTGTCGCTCTCTAGCTGGTCGCTTCCCAGTCTTTTTCTAGCCTTCACCTGTACTAAGCGGGAATACTGCTTGTGCATCCAACTCAATAAACCCCAAAGTTATTCCATATGAGTCCACCATACCTACCTATATACGGTATCTACCTGCCGTTCCAAGTAAATTTGTATGTGCCAAACTCTAAACCTTCAAATAAACATTATGTTTTGTATGCTCGAATAACTCATGTATCAACTAGGGTTGTCCGTATCTTCCATGTTAGGCGGGTTACTCTCAAGAGGAGTGGACTCCGCTCCTCACTCACGAGAAAATGGCTGGTCACCGGGATGCCTAGTCCCATGCTTTATGCAAATCAAATCAAAATAATTGCAAACAAAACTCCCCCTGGAACTCTTGTTAGTTGTAGGCACTCGTTGTTTCGAGCAAGCCATGGATTGATGCTTGTTGGTGGAGGGGGAGTATAAACTTTACCATTCTGTTTGGGAACCGCCTATAATGTGTGTAGCATGGAAGATATCGCCATCTCTTGGTTGTTATGTTGACAATGAAAGTATACCGCTCAAAATATTATTCAACTCTATTACAAAACCAAGCTCTGGAACCTCTACAAATCCCTGCTTCCCTCTGCGAAGGGCCTATATATTTACTTTTCATGTTGAGTCATCATCCTCTTATTAAAAAGCACCAGTCGGAGAGCACCACTGTCATTTGCATTCATTACTGTTAGTTTACATTGAGTATGACTTGACTGGATCTCTTTTACCATGAATTACAATGTTTAGTCAGTCCTTGATCTTTAAAGGTGCTCTGCATTTATGTTTTGCGGTCTCAGAAAGGGCTAGCGAGATACCATCTTGTTATATCATATTATGATTGTTTTGAGAGAGTGTTGTCATCCGAGATTTATTATTATTGCTCGCTAGTTGATTATGCCATTGATATGAGTAAACATGAGACCTATGCGTTATTGTGAACATGGTTAGTATATAATCTTTGCTAAAAACTTCAATGCTGGCTTTACATATTTACAACAACAAGAGGAAATAGAGTTTGTAAAAGTTTTTCTTTATCACTTTCAGTTTATCAACTCAATTGCTTGAGGACAAGCAAAGGTTTAAGCTTGGGGGAGTTGATACGTCTCCGTCGTATCTACTTTTCCAAACACTTTTGCCCTTGTTTTGGACTCTAACTTGCATGATTTCAATGGAACTAACCCGGATTGACACTATTTTCAGCAGAATTGCCATGGTGTTATTTATGTGCAGAAACAAAAGTTCTCAGAATGACCTGAAACTCCACGGAGCGTCTTTTTGGAAATAATAAAAAATACTGGCAAAAGATCAAGACCAGGGGACCAGGGGGCCCACACCCTAGCCACGAGGGTGGGGGGCGCGCCCCCTACCTCGTGGCCCCCCTGGAGCTCCTCCGACCTCAACCCCAACTCTATATATTCACTTTCATGGAGAAAAAAATAAAGGAGAAGTATTCATCGCGTTTTACGATACGGAGCGGCCGCCAAGCCCTAAAACCTCTCGGGAGGGCTGATCTGGAGTCCGTTTGGGGCTCCGAAGAGGGGAATCCGTCGCCATCGTCATCATCAACCATCCTCCATCACCAATTTCATGATGCTCACCGCCGTGCGTGAGTAATTCCATCGTAGGCTTGCTGGACGGTGATGGGTTGGATGAGATTTATCATGTAATCGAGTTAGTTTTGTTAGGGTTTGATCCCTAGTATCCACTATGTTCTGAGATTGATGTTGCTATGACTTTGCTATGCTTAATGCTTGTCACTAGGGCCCAAGTGCCATGATTTCAGATCTGAACCTATTATGTTTTCATCAATATATGAGAGTTCTTGATCCTATCTTGCAAGTCTATAGTCACCTACTATGTGTTATGATCCGGCAACCCCGAAGTGACAATAATCGGGACCACTCCCAGTGATGATCGTAGTTTGAGGAGTTCATGTATTCACTATGTGTTAATGCTTTGGTCCGGTACTCTATTAAAAGGAGGCCTTAATATCCCTTAGTTTCCGCTAGGACCCCGCTGCCACGGGAGGGTAGGACAAAAGATGTCATGCAAGTTCTTTTCCATAAGCACGTATGACTATACTCGGAATACATGCCTACATTACATTGATGAATTGGAGCTAGTTCTGTGTCACTCTAGGTTATGACTGTTACATGATGAACCACATCCGGCATAATTCTCTATCACCGATCCATTGCCTACGAGCTTTCTATATATTGATCTTCCCTTATTTACTTTTCCGTTGCTATTGCTATCATCACTACAAAATACCAAAAACATTACTTTTGTTATCATTACCTTTTGCTACAGTTACCTCTACTATCATATTACTTTGCTACTAAGTTTCCAGGTGTGGTTGAATTGACAACTCAGCTGCTAATACTTGAGAATATTCTTTGGCTCCCCTTGTGTCGAATCAATAAATTTGGGTTGAATACTCTACCCTCAAAAACTGTTGTGATCCCCTATACTTGTGGGTTATCAAGACTATTCTTTGGCTCCCCTTGTGTCGAATCAATAAATTTGGGTTGAATACTCTACCCTCGAAAACTGTTGTGATCCCCTATACTTGTGGGTTATCAGCGACAGACGAAGAATCAGGGGATGACAATTACATGCTCCTCTCCGAAGATGAGGTGAGCCTCGGCGACGAAGAATTCATCGTGCCTGAGGATCCCGTCGATCAGGAGCGCTTCAAGCGCCGGCTTATAGCCACAGCAAAAAGCCTAAAGAAAAAGCAGCCGCAGCTTCAAGCTGATCAAGATCTGCTAGCGGATAGATGGACCGAGGTCCTGGCAGCCGAGGAATACGAACCCGAGCGCCCAACCAAAAGTTACCCAAAGCGCAGGTTGGTACCCCAACTCGAGGAGGAAGCATTAAAGCCTACACTACCATCGTATGATGCGGCTGACCGGCCACCTCGTGGCTGAGACAAAGCGGCATATCAGCCCGAAGTCCAGCCCGCACCCCATCGCCAGTCAAACAAAAACACCAAGGTCCGGGGCTACACGCAGGACCTATGAGACGTATTGGAAAACTAAGCAGGACATACAAGATCGATCTACGGATCACGGGGGCGCGCCTCAACACGTGACGACGACCATCATGCCGGATATACTAAAGCAAATCCGGCCGGGCCGAATACAGCAGACAAGACTCGTACGAACTGCGTCGTGATATAGCCCAGCACAGAGGCGCTGCACACCCCCTATGCTTCACCAATGAAGTAATGGATCACGAATTCCCAGAAGGGTTTAAAACCGTAAGCATTGAATCATATGATGGTACAACAGACCCCGCAGTATGGATTGAGGATTTCCTCCTCCACATCCACATGGCCCGCGGTGACGATCTACATGCCATCAAGTACCTCCCACTAAAACTCAAAGGACCGGCTCGGCATTGGCTGAATAGCCTGCCGGCAAACTCCATTGGCAGTTGGGAGAACTTGGAAGACGCATTCCTTGACAACTTCCAGGGCACTTATGTGCGACCACCGGATGCTGATGACTTGAGTCATATAACCCAACAGCCCGGGGAGTCAGCCATGAAATTTTGGACTCGGTTCCTAACTAAAAATAACCAAATTGTCGACTATCCGGATGCCGAGGACTTAGTGGCATTTAAACATAACATCCGAGACGAGTGGCTCGCCCGACACCTCGGCCAAGAGAAGCCGAAGTCCATGGCAGCCCTCACGACACTCATGACCCGCTTTTGTGCGGGCGAGGACAGCTGGCTGGCTCGCAGCAACAACACATCTAAAAATCCTGGCAATTCAGATGCCAGAGATAGTAACGGCAAGCCACGTCGCAACAGACACAAGTGCCACAACAACAGTGACAACACCGAAGACACGGCAATCAATGCCGGATTCAATGGCTCTAAATCCGGTCAGCGGAAAAAGCCGTTCAAAAGAAGCAATCCGGGCCCGTCCAGTTTGGACCGCATACTCGATCGCTCGTGCCAAATTCACGGCACCCCCGATAAACCATCCAACCACACCAACAGAGAATGCTGGGTGTTCAAATAGGCCGGCAAGTTGAATGCCGAAAACAAGGAAAAGGGGCTGCATAGCGACGACGAGGAGGAGCCCCGGCCGCCGAACACAGGAGGACAGAAGAAATTTCCTCCCCAAGTGAAAATAGTGAACATGATATACGCAACCCATATTCTTAAGCGGGAACGGAAGCGTGCACTAAGGGACGTCTATGCGATGGAGCCAGTCGCCCCAAAGTTCAACCCATGGTCTTCTTGTCCGATCACTTTCGATCGCAGGGACCACCCTACCAGTATCCGTTATCTCGGTTCTGCCACATTGGTCCTTGACCCCATCATCGATGGATTTCACCTCACTCGAGTCCTTATAGACGGTGGCAGCAGCTAGAACCTGCTCTATCAGTATACAGTGCGCAAAATGGGTATTGACCCCTCAAGGATCAAACCCACAAAACCACCTTTAAAGGTGTCATACTAGGTGTAGAGGCCCGTTGCACGGGCTCAATCACACTGGAAGTGGTCTTCGGATCCCTGGACAACTTCCGAAGTGAGGAGTTGATCTATGATACGGTTCCCTTCTGCAGTGGCTATCACGCACTGCTCGAACGAACCGCATTCACCAGATTCAATGCGGTACCGCATTATGCATACCTCAAGCTCAAAATGTCAGGACCTCGCGGGGTTATAACAGTTAATGGAAACACAGAACGCTCGCTCCATATGGAGGAGCACACTGCGGCCCTCGCAGCAGAAGTACAAAGCAGCCTTCTGAGGCAAACCGCCAATTCGGCGATAAAGCCCCCGGACACCTTCAAGCGAGTCCGGAGTACCCTGCAACAGGATCGCCTGGCACGTTCTGAGCTCGCCTAGCAATTTGGCCTTTGTCCTAGCCCCAGTCAAGCGGTGAAATTTGCGCCGAGCATCCATAATTACGCACTCAAGATACCATGGGCATAGGCGGAGGCACGACTATGGCACGGCTCACAATGCGGCTCAACCACCTCAGGACCCGTATATCTTTACCATTTTCTTCCTTTCAGGACCCTATTCTCTGAAGGCCCTCTCCGATACCCTGATTATCGGAACCATCACGGAAAGGAAACACCAAGGAAGCAAGAAGCTTTGACGTACAAGGGAATCCCCAGGTGGTCTCTGATAACGATCGCTATACCTGTTTTACATACCCACACGCAGCCTGCCCTTGGATAGGACATGTCAAATAGTCCTATTTTTGCTTATTGCACTACTTGAATACATACGCTTTGACGTATCATTTAAATAACAATGCACAACATTAGCTTATTATTGCCTCTCTTAATCTTTTTTCCCTGTCTGCTCATTTACGACAAATTGCAACCGTACATTCTGGTACGTCCAGTGCGCCAGGGGCTTCAGTGTACCCCATAACACGACAAGAAAAGTCCGAACACTTTCGACAGTGCAGCACCCCGAACTTATAGCATTATATGCATCAGCTCCGAATCATGTCTTGGGTCAATAGTTGGGTTTGCCCGGCTCCCATGTTTTGGTACCTTATGTTCCGCTATATCGGCTAAGGTAGCACTAGGAGAACTACTGCGATTGTGTCCTGGTTCTTCCGGACGAGCACCTCGGTAGAGAAAGCCGAAAACTGACTGTCATGATGCGGCGAGAGCTGGTCGCTGTTTGAGAGGTCTCAAATCCTTAAAGATTTTTTCCGCTTCGGGCGAGGAATCGGCCTTGTCCGATTTAGGCGTATATAGCGCCCCAAGTTCGGCCTTCCGAATACTAGGGGCTTCGCCAAAATTTAAAATTGTAGACTTCTATGGCTAAGTGAGAGTGATAAAGCTGAATAGTCTGATTGCCTTGTTCGCTGCGCTAAACGCCTCCTTAAAGGACCAATTTTTTGTGGATAAAGAGTGTTTAAGATTTATCTCGAACACCTCAGTACTAGTTACATGGGGGCAGAAGCCGACGACTGGCCAACTCTTAGATTTTATAAACGGCCACACAGAAGGTAATATTTTAAATCGACAAGCATTATATAGCGCACATGAACTCGTTTTCATATTACAGGATCACACGAGTACATTCATTCAAATATTACATCCTTAGCACATTCTTCCGCCACAAGGCGGGCACCCTTCAGGACACTGTCATAATACTTTTCAGGGTGGCGATGCTCCTTGCTCTCCGGTGGCCCCTCCTTCACCAGCTTTTCGGCGTCCATCTTCGCCCAGTGCACTTTCGCACGGGCAAAGGCCTTGCGTGCACCTTCAATGTAGACGGACCTCTTTATGACTTCAAACTGTGGGCAGGCATTCACAAGCCGCTTTACCAGGCCGAAGTAGCTGCCAGGCAGGGGCTCGCCAGGCCACATCCAGAGTATGAGACCCTTCATGGCCAGTTCGGCTACCTTGTGAAGCTCGACCAGTTGCTTCAGCTGGTCGCTCAAGGGCACCGGATGTTCGGTCCTAGTATATTGAGACCAGAACAACTTTTCTGTCGAGCTCCCTTCCTCAGCCCGGTAGAACTCTGCGGCATCCAATACGCTGCTGGGTAGATCTGCGAACGCTCCTGGACAGCTCCGAATTCGGGTAAGTAAAAGGAAAGTTTCCTTCACATGCTTGCTTTGCATAATGAATGCCTTACCCGCCGCTATCTTTTTGACCGTCTGAATCTCCTGGAGGTCCTTTTGAGCTTCGGCCTTGGCATTTTATGCGTTCTCGAGGGCCTTCGCAAGCTCGGACCCTTGCGTCTTAGAGTCACGCTCCAAGGACTCGTATTTTTTGACGAAATCCTGGAGCTCTTGTTGAACCTCGCCGACTCGGGCGTCTTGCTTCTTGCGCTCGATGCGCTCCTGGGCCGCTCTATCTTTGGCCTCGTACATCGCCTTCTTCAGGGCCGCCACTTCGGTCGTGACCCCTAGCAAAATTCATGATGATCCTATGATTTAGTAACCACTTTTTTCTTTATCAATATACAGACGGGGTATCACTTACCTTTGTTCTCTTCGAGCTGCCTCTTGGTAAGGACAAGCTCTTCCTCGGACCGCTCAAGGTCCCGCTTCAGTCCGGAGACCTCCACAGTACGAGCAGCAGCAGCCAGCAGCGAAGCCTGCTTATTCACATAGACATATTCTGATTAGACTCCTGTGATTGTTATTTGATCCTCTGTTCGGCCTTTCTTTGCGAACACCAAACAAAGCATCAGGGGCTACTGTCTATGTTGTGATATTTTCTCATAACTTGATTACTTACCTCAAAGCCTGTTAGGAGGCTGGCACAGGCTTCGGTCAATCCGCTTTTGGCGGACCGAACCTTCTCAACCACTGCACTCATGATGGTGCGGTGCTCTTCGTCAATGGAAGCTCCGCGAAGCGCTTCCAGCAAGTTGTCCGATGCCTCTGGATGGACAAAGGCCATCGGCACAGACGGCTCACCCCCCTTAGCGAGGGGTCGCCTGATAGAATCCGGAACCACTGGAGGGTCCGGCGCAGTATCCGGCTGGGGGCCAAACTTGCTGCGGCCCCCCACGGGAGTCTTACCCCCCATGCGCCCGGCATCCGGGATGTCGCCTCGGCCCGATGCCTTTGAGACAACACCTCGATGTCGTCCGTGGGCCGGGGGGAGGTGGCTATCGGGAGTGAATCGCTGTTCATCACCGACTGGCCCAAAGACTCATTCGAAGAAGATACGTCGATATGGGCTTTGGATGGACTGCATGATCATGTTTGACACGATAAGAAGCAATAAAACAAAACATACCAGAACTATTATAGTATCCGGATACTTACGACTTCGCCAGGGGGCTTGTCCCTGGGCAACCACTCCTCATCGCTGTAAGCGGCTGTTGTGGAGTGGTCCGAAAGGAGGGTCCTTCCCTTATTGCACCCTTTGGCCTCCCCAGATGGGGCGGCCTTCCTTTTCTTGTCCTCCCCGGTTGGGGGGAGAGAACTTTCCTCTTCCTCCTCCTCGTTTTCGTGGGAGGAGTGCGCCTCGGTGTTTTCGGACGATGAGTCCGATATAACCTTGCGCCAGAGACCTTTCCTGGTCCCCGTGGCCTTCTTCTCCGGCGCCTCATAGGGCGCTAGAACCAGCATCTCCGTTAAGAGAGCCCTTGCTGGATCTTCGGGCAATGGGGCTGGACAATCGATCCGCTCCGCTGTCCCTACCCAGTCCTGTTAAAATGGTGTGGAGGCTCATATCCCTCACATGATTATACCGGGGAAAGGAATATCTTATGAGATATAAAGAGCTTACCGGATTGGCGGGGCGCTTTGCGCTGAGTCCGCGATCCTCGGTAAGGGGAGGAGGTACCTCGGCGGCCTTGAACAGCACCTTCCAGACGTCTTTGTGCGTCGTGTCAAAACGCTCTCGCAGCGTCTGGTGCTTGGCCGGGTCGAACTCCCACATATTGAATGCCCGTCTTTGACACGGAAGGATCTGGCGGAAGAGCATGACCTGGACCACGTTGACAAGCTTGATTTTCTTTCTTATCATATTTTTGACACAGTTCTGGAGTCTGGTCAGCTCTACCGATGAACCCCAGGATAGGCCCTTCTCTTTCCAGGAGGTGAGCCGCGTGGGGATGCCGGATCGAAATTCGGGGGCCGCCACCTAGTTGGTGTCGCGCGACACGGTGATGTAGAACCACCCCGATTGCCACCCCTTCACGGTCTCCACATAGGAGCCTTCGAGCTAGGTGACGTTGGGCATTTTTCCCACCATGGCACCTCCGCACTCCGCTTGCTGGCCTACCACCACCTTCGGTTTCATGTTGAAGGTCTTTAGCCACAGGACGAAGTGGGGCTTGATGCAGAGGAAGGCCTCGCACATGACGATAAACACCGAGATGTTGAGGATGAAATTGAGGGCCAGATCATGAAAGTCCAGCCTGTAGTAGAACATGAGCCCACGGACAAATGGGTGGAGGGGAAATCCCAGTCCACGGACGAAGTGGGTGAGGAATACCACCCTCTCATGGGGTTCTGGAGTAGGGACGATCTGCCCCACGTCTAGGAGCCGGTGTGCGATGTGTGCGGCTAGGTATCCGGCTTCCCGGAGCTTCGTAATGTTCTCCTCCGTAACGGAGGAGACCATCCACTTACCACCCGCTCCGGACATGTTTGGAATGGCTTTGCGGAGAAAATGAGAACTTGGGCACTGGAGTTCGAGTGCGCGAGAATGGATGGGCAGGGGAAGAAGAAGGCGTGGGTGAAAAAGAGGAATCCTTGTCCCTTTATAAAGGCGGTAGAAACTGTGCGCCTCCCTACTTGCCCCATAAAATCGCTTATTCCCCAAGCGCCACGATTGATGGCACGGTTGGGTTACCCATATCCGTATTGATGAGAATCCCGTGATAAGGGAAACACGATCTCTGCTTCGACAAGACATGCCAATAAAACCGCCTCGCAACACGTGCAGTGGCAGGCAGGGAAAAATGGTTCGTAATGACCGGGCCACGGCAGGACGTCACGTTAAAAAAAGTTGTCAGCAGATTAGATTTGTGGAATAATATACTCTCTACGGTGGTATGTGGAACTTATTTTGCAGAGCCGGACACGATCCTTGTGTTCAAAATCTTCTATGGAGTATTCGGAGAAGGAACCCGTCTTGCAATGCCGAAGACAATCTACACGCCGGACTGATCGCCATTGAAGCCTGGTTCAGGGGCTACCGAGGGAGTCCTGGATTAGGGGGTCCTCGGACAACCAGACTATATACTTTGGCCGGACTGTTGTACTATGAAGATACAAGATTGAAGACTTCGTCTCGTGTCCGGGTGGGACTCACCTTTGCGTGGAAGGCAAGCTTGGCAATTCAGATATGTAGATCTCGTCCCTTGTAACCGACTCTATGTAACCCTAGCCCCCTCCAGTGTCTATATAAACTAGAGGGTTTAGTCCGTAGGACAATAACAATCATAATCATAGGCTAGCTTCTAGGGTTTAGCCTCTACGATCTCATGGTAGATCAACTCTTGTAATACTCATATCATCAAGATCAATCAAGTAGGAAGTAGGGTATTATCTCCATCGAGAGGGCCCGAACCTGGGTAAACATTGTGTCCCCCGCCTCCTATTACCATCAGCCTTAGACGCGTAGTTCGGGACCCCCTACCCGAGATCCGCCGGTTTTGACACCGATAGGGGGGTCCTTGGAATCCCAAGTCCGAGAGAACTGCTGAGTGACCAAGTTTGAGTAGCCCAACCATCTGACCCGGCTGAGGTTCATCTATATCTATCTACCTATCTATCTATCTATCTATACCTATACTAATTACAGACTCCCAAGAAATTACCATGTTAATCAGTAATTAGGAGTCGTTAATCTGGTGGGTCCAGATTATTACGGTGTAGATTCGATTAAAATTTTGCTTTCGTTGTGATAAAAAAGCTCCAAAACCTAAAACACGATTAGCAATCTTTTATCTCTTTCATTCACGTAAAAAAAACTCCAAAGTAGTCCACCTAAAACACGATTAGCAATCTTTATCTCTTTCATTCACGACAAAGAAACTCTATCTATTCATCTATGTCTCCTTCCATATAAAAATAAAAGGAAAAAACATGTCGCCTTTTCTTCAGCCCCGAGCAGCCGTGCCGCCAGAGCTCGCGAACCTTGCCGCCACCTCGACTCCTCCGTGTCCGGTGCGCCGCTGGAGCATCTGTCGCGTGCCGGCGAGCTCACCAGCGAGCAGCAGCCGCCCTCCTGCCTTGCCTTTTTCCCGTCCTTCCCTACTCCTCTCTCACCTCTCTCTGCCTTGCCTCCACAGGGACATCGGGACGTCGCCGGCATGCGAAACGAAGCCGCCCCAACTGGATCCACGCCCTCCACCATCGCCCGCTCTCCCACCATTCTTCCTCACCTCGAATTGGTCGCACCGGTAGCCGTCGTTGCCAGATCCTACCTTGGTCGCCCGCTGGAAGATCCAGCACCCTATGCATTGCCACATCGCGCCTCTCACCGTCGAGGGCGGCAGGAACGACGGAGTCGTGCATGTGTCGGCTCCTATGTGGTGCGTGCGGAGCCACTAGCTCGCGGAACAGCTGCAGGCCTGGAGCACCCCTACCTCGAGCGGCACTCATGCATGGTTGGTGGTCGAGACATCATAGGAGCTTCAGCCGGTGGCGTTGATCCAAAATTACTCCTTCCAGTACAACGTTCCCCAATGCAAAGTGTCCCTTTATTTCCCCTGCCCAGCTCCAATCTTGATCCTTCCATGTTTGATGTAATGTGTACAGAGAAACAAGGCCGCCGAGCCAAATTTGCTGAACCAGGCTACCAAGTTTGAGGTAAAAAAACTCAGCAGGGAAGTATCTATCCTGAATTTTCTGCACTACATAAATTTACCCATAGAATATATCTCTAATAGTACCCTGTCCAAAATGTTAGTGCTATTTCTGCAATTTTGCAAGCCGAATTTGTGCCAAGTGCATTGCTTAATATATCTCTAATAGTATATGTCCATTGCTATTTCCGAGATCTTCCATCAATTTCTATTACAACAGAAAAATGATCCCTGTCAACATATATAGTATGCACTGGGAAATCATGATTCATGGGCAGCTGATATATACAATGGTTGATAACAATTAATTTAGGGTCTCCATTCTACTATTTTTTTACATACTCAACAAATTTGTGACATCTTATCTGGTAGAGAAAACAGTCCGAGATATTCTATTCTTACCTACACATAATTCCGTATTGATGACTTAGCATTCAACATGATTCAGTTTCTAGCTTGTATACATTAGTATTATTATGAGCCACCTAAAAAGTTTTTGGGCTTTTAGTTTCAGTTATAGTCATGGACTGGGCACAATTCACAGAATAAGAAAATGTATCAAGCATTAATTTTATATGCGTGAAGCATTTTACAATGAAACGTTATTCAGATCTCTCTTTCAGATCTCTCTTACAGATCTCTCTTACATGAAAATTCTAAACATTATTCAGTACTGAGGACCAAATTTAGAAAATTCTAAACGAGTGGTGAGTTCAATCAGGTGAAAAATTGTAGGTCAAACATGAAAGGATGCACATTCGTTTTTGAAGTTGAAAATAACGTTTCATGAAGCAAACTTGAGGTATCAATCATGTCTCACTTTTTTTATTTGTATAATTGGTTGACATATGAGATGCCTTAGGCTGTCTCACAGTGATACTCATGATTTTTTGCTGTGCAAAAAAATACCTGCAGTACAAGAAATTATAAGAAGTAAATAGCATCAAAACGAAACCATCGTTGCTTTTTTTGGATAAAAATAGGTGAGATCTATTAAGCAATAATAGGGTTAGGAATGATGGTTGCTGATAACTATACATTTTTATGGATAGTCATATACCTGGATGTCGTCCTTCAAACACGAATACCTGAATTCTTATAGCACATAAATGATATTGTTTAGTTCTCCTTTCTAGAGTCTCTTTTGCGTCATGGTATATCTGCTATCGAGAATGATGCTCAGAAAATTCTTCGTTCCATGCCAAATGACATTTTGTTTCGACTTGATAACACCAGGTAACATGGTGGATGTCGCAACACACAACAGTTAAACTGTAGCGACATAGATATATGAAAGGGCAAATCATCTTAGCTATAGTGTATGGAAAAAAGAGCATAGATTAATGATGCTGAGAGCTAGCTCTTGCCGCATTATCATCTATCTATAGCTTTCAAGGACCAGTAATTGTACGATTGTATCATGTGATTGGTACTACAAAATTGACAATCTTTGTGTATTAATATCTTAATTTCAAGATGAATTGGAGAAGGGAGTCTGCTCTACGTTTTCTAATCTATCAGTCAATGTGTAAATCTGGTATTGATGTACAGTTATTAATAAAGTTTTCTTTTACAGATATTCTGCTAATGATAGGAAGCGTGGTTTAAAACTGCTCTGGCTGGAGTTGTATGCTTTGTGACTGAAGACTAGAGCTTGGTGTCATGGTGACTTGCAGCCACTCCTGATGGTCCTACCACCCAGCTTTTACTCTCTCGAATTTCCTTATTTTCATATTAACACTGCTATTGGGGTCAATCTATGTTGTTTACTGCTCTAATCAAGCTATTGCTAGGATTCCATGTTTCCTACATTGTATTATGCTGATCATTAGTAATTCAACCTACATTGTATTATACTGGTCATTAGTGGAATGTTGATTCTGTGATAATCTTAATACATCCATGGCTGTTGAGGAAATAGGGAAAATGTATAAACTGGTGAAATATCACACATTAACCTCCTCTTAGATCTGAACTAAGATCATATGGGTTCGGCCGTGCATGTCCATACATAGTGCATCGGGTTAATGTGCCTGAAGCGTAAGGACTCATGACATATTAACGAAGTGCACATGTTGAGTTAAAAAGTGTACATTTGTTTTTTCTATTACGGAACATTTGACGATGTTTTGTTTTGATCTTAATCAAAATGGTACAGAAGCAAGTCAAGGTTTAGTTACTGTAATTTTACTTACTGTAATTTCCACTCTGTTCTCTACAAGAAAAATAAATTATGGATAAATTGCAGTGATAAGCTATCAAAAAGAGACGTACATTTACTTATATTGCTCAATATTCAATTGATCGATTAGTTTTTAGTTACAAAAGTGTGATGTTTTAAAACTGAAAAACGAAATATTGGTTTAGTACCTAATTACAAAACACAACTAAGCATGGAAATAAGTAGCTAATTGTTTTGGCCTCACCTACTTATGTAATATCTGTTCCCGTATGCACATTTCTTTCTATTTTCCAGTTATGTGACATGATTGTCTGAAGTTTAATGCAACCCTCGAGATGTTTCTTGACTAAATGTCTAAATTCAGTGCAACTAGGATTTTCTCTATGAGGTTGCATCAGTATATTATACTGGGCTTTTGATTCAAATACGAATTTCTCCAACTATCTTTTGTGCTCGGTGTAGTCTCTTCCTCGCGTTGGGGAATTTAGATGGTTATCAGAATCAATTGGGGCATGCTCTCAACAACATCACTATTCACATGGTTGAGGTGGCAGAGCAGCTAAGCCAGACGGTGACCTCGCCCTGGAGATGGAGGCGAGCCGCAGAGGGCCTTGCTACGGCATTGTGAAGGAAATCAATAATTACTTATTTCCAGTTTGTTGTTTTATAATCGGTAGCACCTGTATTTACTCAATAAACGAGAAAGTCCGATGCATTGCTCATGATCCCCTTTTGTGGGGTTGTAATCTTGATGAAGAAAGAAATGTATATTTGCGTTGTAAAATGTTTCTTTGCCCTTTGGTGGTCTGGCCATGCAAAACACTCAATTATTAATGAGCATATTTTCTCCTCGCTACTACACAACATATGTTGCTTTACTTTGGTGTTGTTAACCAAGCTCTTCTCAACTGAGCTGAGAGCATGCCAAATTTAATAAAAAATCCAATACTGATTTGATTCAGAAGCATTTAGGAAGTGCATACAATTTGATGAGCATGGCAATTCTCAAAGTGTATTTTTTAAATTTCTTCAATTGCATTCATGTGTGATAAAAATTTGGAGTTTGTTTATGATGATATTATTACTAGCCCGTGCAGGTGCACGGGTGGGTGTGCCCAATATTGTGACTGGGACAATGTGGTGGAGACAAATTACCAGACTATATATGATCACATGTTAACAATGATTATTTATCCTTCCAAGCCTGCAGTCTGACCAAGGTGTTAAGAGTAAAGACCCTCCAACTAATGTCTTTATATACCATGGATGTGACATTTCTAAACAAGGCATACTCGAGTTGTTGTGTATTATTTTATACATAAATCCTTCCGATTTTAACCTCTTGGACAGGACTCATGAGTTTGCTACGTTTCTCTTATTTCCTACCGAAAGAAACAAATAGCATTGCTAATAGGAATGATCCCATAGGACATATATCTTGAAATACTTATTTGATGCATTTTAACAATGTTTTCTTTCTTTCAGGGATGAACCTGTTGCAGGCTACTGTGTAAAAATAATCATCAGACCAGTGTTTTGAGCAGTGAAGTTTGAATAACATGGGACATGATTTAGTACAAGTTTCACATTATTATATTTTAATCATTGTTAATTTCATGCACAGACGTAATAATTACAAATTTATATGTACATGGCATCAGTAAAATCTGGTGTCGCTTACAAAAATGGATAACTGACACGATTCTTTACAACCTTTCATTTTTATTGCAGCTTTGCTTTTCACCAATGACCTATTGAGACGATAATTAAGGTGATTTTTGTGCTGCTTAATTTTTATTTTAAAACTACATGTGTATTTCCATCATTGTGTTGCAGGCAAATAAAGAGAATTGCAGGATTATTTCTCAAGATCGACGATACACAAACAAGGCATATGTGGCAGTGGTTACACATATATCTTCCACGTACATAAATTGCCAAATATATGACATGCACCAGGAGAAAACTATTTTAGTTATTTTTGGTTTTTAGTTACACAACGCCGGTGAGTATGATTTTGCTCCCCAATACATAATATTAGGAATTTTTCCTGTAATAAAATGATCAAGTTTTGAACATATATTTCCTAATACCACAGATGACATTTAATATATGGTAGACCAAGAGTAAATAAATCACAAAATAATTGAGATTAATGCTTCGTCTACTATTTAATATTCGATGTGTACAGGTTAGCTGTTTCATGAATTTACTACAACATCTTTTAGCATATTTCGGTTATTGGTCCATGGTTTTTCTCCCATACTTAGGTTTTTTTGTTTGAACTATGTGCAAATTCTAAGTTAGTTCCGCCATGGGGATTGAACATCTACATCCTTACATCATCTTCAAATTTTATTTTTTTGAGGTTATTATCAGATTTTATGACAAGGAATTAAATGTAAGCCGTTTTTAGTTTCTTTATAACAACATTTACAGAACCGGCCGAGTAAAGTTCAATCAGGTAGGCCATGGCTACCATCCTCCATTCGGTTTCACTAACATTTAATCAGGGCTTGCATATTTTCTTTCAATTTTCTACACTTCTTGAGTGTACTAGATTCGAACTACTATAGTGGCTATTTAATGGATATGGTAACAATATCACCTAATCCTATTTGTATATAGACACATGTGTTCTTTCACACCCTTTCTTAAATTTGTTATTTGTACTAATTTAGCGTACTGCAGCTGCTTAATACTCCCTCCATTCCTAAATATAAGTCTTTCTAAAGATTCCAATAAAAGACTAGATGCGGAGCAAAATGAGTGAATCTACACTCTAAACTACGTCTATATGCATCTGTATGTAGTCCATAGTGAGATCTTTAGAAAGACTTATATTTAAGAACGGAGGGAGTACATGATATCATGAAGGATCTCGGCGTGACAAGGGTACGGACATATGAAGCATTCTTGTGGAGTGTAGCTATCTTTTGTTTTGACACAGAATTATATCAGCCCACTTCTATGTAAATTACGCATGATATTAGAAGTATCCATTCAACATTAGTCTTGCTTATTATATCTATAATCTATTATATTTTGTAATGCTACCGATCCAAAATCTTGGGTTTTTTTTTCGAAATTGATTGATGTTATTTTTAATACATTGTTCATGTATGTCGTTTCTAGACGACATTTGAAGTGTGTGCTGCATGTTGCCAAGACTTTCACGGATTGCTCCCTATATATTTTTGCCTTCGCCTATCTCATTCTCATGACCCTTTAGTCAATTAATAAAATGTTTGTGTGCTTTCAACCATCATCTCAATGGCTTAAGGCATACTATTATTTTTAGCTATGCAATTATTTTAGGTATTCTCTTAGATAATAAGAGAAGGAAAATTTAAGTTCATATGCAAAGTTATGTTTGCTACATGTTTGTTCTGTGAATATTAGCATTGTCATAATTGTAACGGCCCCGTGCGAATGCACGGCTGAGGTTCATTTCCTTAGCCATACAGAGCCCAGGAAGCAGAGCCTCATACTCAGCTGCATTGTTAGCACGGGGAAACATGAGCCTCAAAACATAACAAAATTTATCACCTCATGGGGAAGATATGATCACTCCAGCCCCCGAGCCTTCCAATTACCTGGAACCATCGAAGTGTATCGTCCAATACGTATTGTTCGACTTCTCCTCAGGGACTTGTAGTTCAGTCCAGTCATTGATGAAATCCATCAAGGCCTGAGATTTGATAGTTGTTCGAGACACTGATACGTCTCCGTCTTATCTATAATTTTTTATTGTTTCATGCCAATATTATACAACTTTCACATACTTTTGACAACATTTTTATATGATTTATTGGACTAACCTATTGATCCAGTGCCTAGTGCCAGTTCCTATTTGTTGCATGTTTTTTGTTTCGTAGAATACCCATATGAAACAAAGTCCAAACGCGATAAAAAATTATGGAGAATTATTTTGGAACACATGTGATTTTTGGGACTTAGAATCAACACAAACGAGGGACCAGAACCCCCAAAAGACACCAGGGCGCACCCCAAGGGCTAGGCGCGCCCAAGTGGGTTGTGCTCACCTCGTATGTCGGTTGGATCTCTACTTCGGGCGCAAGGAAGCTTATATCCGGAAAAAAGTCATGTTAAAATCTTAGTGCAATTGGAGTTATGGATCTTCGGGAATATACGAAACAGTTTTCGGCCAGAAAATAGGAACGTGAAAGAGAAGATGTGATGCCTGGATAATTAAGCTACAGTAATCCTCTACTAATGATGCCATGTAACCACTGTTACTGTTGTGAATCTCACGTTGATTCAAATCTAGTTCGAAATTCAAATTCAAAATCAAGTCAAACAATAAAAGTTTTCAAATATTAAAAATAAAATGTTCTAGATGTGACAAGTAACTCATAAGTAATAATGGTGAAGTTATTGAATAATTAAATGCATTGTACTAATTAAAACAATGGCTATAATAATTAATTAAATGCCTTTTTGTAACTTATAAAATGTTTTATTTTGGAGTAAAACTTTTTGTGGCACTGAGTTAAATGGTAATACTAATTTAGAAATCAATTCTATATTTTATAAAACTAAAATAAAGACAAAATAAAAGAAACAGAAAAGAACAAACAAAAAAAGAAAACGCCAAACACCTACTGTGCCACTCAGCCAAGTGCCACAGTGCACCGCGGCCCAACGCACACTGTATGAGGCCCAACCCACCATTGCAGTCGTCATCTTCCTCATCGCCGTGTCAGCATCGCACGCACCCGCGGCTGATGCCGCCGTTGGATGAACGCCATGCTGATGCCACATCGCCCCTGGATGACTACTTAGCATCTCCTCGACGCCCTGGAGGAAGCCTAGCGCCCTAGATCCCCTTTCCCCGCTCACCTTCTTCTTCCGCACGCATGCCTGAGCAGCCGCTGCCATGGATGACCTCCTCCACATGGCCACCGAGCTCGTCCTCACCTGAGATCACCCTTGGGAGCTCCGTCATCATCGGCCACATCGTCTATGCCTGCTGGATTGGACCGAGACGCTGCATCGGTGACGCAAGCCATGATCCCCTCCATCAGCCATCGCCTCTGCTCCCCGTCGATTCGTTCTCCATCGACCCCCTCCGGCTTCACCAACCGCTGGCTGTGAGCCTCCACTCCCTTTTTATTCCTCTTCCCCATCGGATGCGGCCCCTTAGAGTGCCTCCCGCTCGTTCCCATAGCTCCGTCACCGTCGGACGAGGTCCCGGCCATCGATCCCGCGCATCCCTGCCTGGCAGCCCACGCACCTGACCACCTTCGCCCGTAGCCCCTGCAGCCACCCGCGCGCCCTGGCCCGCTTGCTCCTGCTGCTACTAGCTCGCATGACTTGCTACTACTGCTACGTCGCCGCTGCTCCTTGCTAACTGCCGCTGCCGCTGTCTGTTGCTGCTGCACTGTTGCCTGCGCCTCCGCTCATGCTCGCCACTCCCAACCGCGCCCGCGCCTCGCGTGGCCGTGTCCCGTTCGTCGCCGCTCGTAGCTGATGCCTGCTGCCCGCGCCCGTTGCCGCGAGCCCGCCGTGGCCTCGCTACGGCTCGCCGCCATCCCGCCGCTCCTGTCGCCACTAACACCGGTCCGATGGACCGCCGGTCACCCCGCAGCTACCATCCCATTCGTGGCGCCGACCACTCCCCAACGCGCCCGCTCGCGCCTTCTCTTGTCGCCGGAATCGGCCGGCCGGAGCCCCCTCCGTCGCACCGATTAGCGCCGGCGATAGCCACTGTCGCGGCCTAATTAGCACTAAGCTAATTACCCCCCAGTTAATTAGCCCCACTAACCCAGCACCTAACCCCAATGACATGCAGGCCCCACCACTAGTTAAAAAGGCTTAGATAAACTGTTAAGTTAATAGTAACCGACGCATCTGGCCCGCTAGCTAATTAGATTAAATTAAAAATAAATAAAACCTGTTATTAAACTCTCTCACTGACCAGTGGGGCCCACTGGTCAGTTTTGACCAGTCAACAGTCAAACTATTGACTATTTACTGGGCTGCTGACTTGGCCCTGGCCCACTAGTCAGTCTCTGTTGACTGGGCAGTTGACCCAGTCAACTGGGCCCTCTGTGAGCCTATGTTGCATATGGCTGGGTACACTTCCCATGTACCCATAACATTTAAATATTAATTTAATTATGAATTAATTGAAATCTAGAAATTAGAAAATCATTTAAAAATTTAAAAATTAATATAAAATAAATCATAACTCGGATGAAAATACTTTATACATGGAAGTTGCTCAGAAAAATGCGATGAATCCGAATACGCAGTCCGTTCGTCTGCCACCCATCCTTATCATAGTGAACATGGAACCGACCCCCTCCGGTTCGTTTATCCGGAAATGCCAAACACCGGGGATACTTTCCCGGATGTTTCCCCCCTTGGCGGGTATCACCTAGTACAGCGTTAGGTCACCTCTAGCACCGCGTATTGCCATGTTATGCTTTGTGATGCTTTGATTGCTCTGTTATTTTGTTGTGTGCCCCTCCGTTACTTCTTTCCGGTAGACCCCGAGACCGCTATCAGTACCCCTATGATCGACTACATCGACGACGAACCCTTTTTTCCAGAGCAACCAGGCAAGCCCCCCTTGATCACTAGATATCGCCTATTCCTTCCCTCTACTGCTTGTATTAGAGTAGTGTAGCATGATACTATTTTCGGTTAATCCTATTCTGTTGCATAACCTGTCATTGTTGCTACAGTTGTTGATACCTTACCTGCAATCCTAAATGCTTAGTACAGGATGCTAGTTTATCATCTGTGGCCCTACATTCTTGTCCGTCTGCCATGCTATACTATCTGGCCGTGATCACTCGGGAGGTGATCACGGGTATATAATTATATACTTAATACATGATACATGTGGTGACTAAAGTTAGGTCGGCTCGTTGAGTACCCGCAAGTGATTCACGGATTGGGGGCTGAAATGACCTTTGTCCCGACGGCCCTCTGGGTGGATCTTTGTGGCGAAGCGGCAGGGCAGGTTGAGACCACCTAGGTGAGAGGTGGGCCTGGCCCTGGTCGGCGTCCGCGGATACTTCAATTAACATGCTTAACGAGATCTTGGTATTTGATCCGAGTCTGGCCACTGGACTATACGCACTAACCAACTACGCAGGAACAATTATGGGCACTCGATGTCGTGGTATCAGCCGAAGCCTTCTTGACATCAGCGACTGAGCAACGCGCGCCGGGTTGGACCGCGTAACACATCTTCCTTTGTAATGGAGGTTGCTAGGTCTGCTCACCGGCCGCCCTCGCAACATGCAGGTGTGCAATGGGAGATGGGCCTAGACCCCTGCGCGCATAGGATTTAGACCGACGTGCTGACCTCTCTATTGTGCCTGACCTTTCTATTGTGCCTAGGTAGGGCTGCGACTTGTTGATCTTACGAGGCCGGACATGACCCAGGAAAGTGTGCCCAGCCAGAGGGATCGAGTGTGTTGGGTAATGTGGTGCACCCCTGCACGGAAGTTTATCTATTCGAATAGCCGTGTCCCTCGATAAAAGGATGACCCGGAGTTGTACCTCGACCTTATGACAACTAGAACTGGGTACTTAATAAAACACACCCTTTCAAGTGCCAGATACAACCCGGTGATCGCTCTGCCACAGGGCGACGAGGGGAGGATCGCCGGGTAGGATTATGCTGTACGATGATACTTGGTGAACTTACCATCTACTCTCTCCTATATGCTTAAAGATGGAGGCCGCCAGAAGCGTAGTCTTCGATAGGACTAGCTATCCCCCTCTTATTCTGGCATTCTGCAGTTCAGTCCACATATACTACCCATTTCATTGATACCAATGCAAATGTAGTGTAGATCCTTGCTTGCGAGTACTTTGGATGAGTACTCACGGTTGCTTTGCTCCCTCTTTTCCCCCTTTTCCATTTTTTCTCGGATGTCGCAACCAGATGATGGAGTCTAGGAGCCAGAGGATCTCGAGGATGTTTCTACGCAGAGTTCGGCTTCAAGGAGTAGTTAGGAGGTCCCAGGCAGGAGGCCTTGCCTTTTCAATCGTTGCTACTTTTGTGCTAGCCTTCTTAAGGCAAACTTGTTTAACTTATGTCTGTACTCAGATATTATTGCTTCCGCTGACTCTTGTGTATTCGAGCTTATGTATTCGAGGCCTCGAGGCCACTGGCTTGTAATATAAAGCTTGTATTATTTTAATTTGTGTCTAGAGTTGTGTTTTGATATCTTTCGGTGAGTCCTTGATCTTGATCATACACATTTGTGTGTATGATTAGTGTACGGTCAAATCAAGGGCGTCAAAGAAGAGAACAGGGAGACAGATCCAATCTTGGACGGGCTATCGCCCCTCCGCCACCATGGAGGCCATGGACCAGAGGGGGAACTCTCCTCCCATCTAAGGGGAGGCCAAGGAAGAAGAAGGAGGGGGATATCTCCCCCTCTCTCTTGGTGGCGCCGGAGTGCTGACAGGGCAAGGATCGTGACAACGATCTACATCAACAATCTTGCTACCATCAACACCAACTCTCTCCCCCTCTATGCAGCGGTGTAACACCTCCTCTCCCCGCTGTAATCTCTACTTAAACATGGTTCTCAACTCCATATATTATTTCCCAATGATCTATGGTTATCCTATGATGTTTGGGTTGATTTGTTTTGTCCTGTGGGCTAATCGTGATCTTGGTTGGTATGAGTGTATATTTTATTTATGGTGCTGTCCTATGGTGCCCTCTGTGTCGCGCAAACGGAGGGATCTCCGCTGTTGGGTGTTGCAATATGTTCATGATTCGCTTATGGTGGATGGCGTGAGTGACAGAAGCACATACCCAAGTAAGTGGATTGTTGCGTATGGGAGTAAAGAGGACTTGATAGTTAATGCTATGGTTGGATTTTACGACCTTAATGATCTTTAGTAGTTGTGGATGCTTGCTAGAGTTCCAATCATAAGTGCATATGATCCAAGTAGAGAAAGTATGTTAGCTCATGCCTCTCCCTCATGTAAAATTGCATGAATGATTACCGGCCTAGTTATCGATTACCTAGGGACAAATGACTTCCTTGTTGACAAAAGCTATCAACTTTTATTACCTTGCAATTTATTCGTAGTTTTATTCTCGCAAAGTACTCGTGTGTTTATTCTTGCCAAATAGTTTTATACTTGTTCTAGGTAAAGCAAATGTTAAGTGTACGTAGAGTTGTATTGTGGTTGATAGAACTTGAGGGAATATTTGTTCTACCTTTAGCTACTCGTTGGGTTCGACACTCTTATTTATCGAAGAAGGCTACAAACGATCCCCTATACTTGTGGGTGATCAAGACCTTTTTCTTGCGCTGTTGCGAGAGAGTAACAGCATGGGGTGAATATTCTCGTGTGTGCTTGTTTTCTTTATCACCAAGTAGTTTTTATTTTGTGCTCTTGTTTTCTATCTTTAGTTATGGGTAGGAAACGCAAAATACCAAAAAAATTAGTTGTACCTACTAAGCCAATGGTTGAAGAACCACCCAAAATTTATCATACTACTCAAGCTTTCTACTTGGACCATCTTCGATCCATTTGTGCTCGTGCTAAAAACCTAACTAGCTTAGTTGAGGGAAAATAATTAGGTGAGCATTCTTGTTTTGTGCTACACCGTTTATCTCAAAAAGGGAAACTTTTACAGCATCAAATTAATGCAATGCAATGCTATGCTTGGAATTTATGTGAAATACATGATTTTACTTGTTGTTCTGAAGACCCTAAGAAACACCTTCCTTATCAATGTGAGTTTAGAGATAATGGAATTCTATATTCTTATGCTATGGGTGTTCATAATTACTATGATGTTGAACAAATTGAAGAATTTGTTGCTTTTAAGGGTGCTTATGAAAGTGCTTCTTTGATTGAAAAGTATGATACTACTCTTTATGAATCTGAAAATTTTGCCATACTTAAATATTGCTATAAAAACTATGCTTATAATGCTTATATTAATGAGTTTATTGAGAAAGTCTCCACTATCCATGAAGAGACTAATATTTTGCAGGAGTATATCGAAGAAGAAATTGATGAAACTGTGAGCTCATTGGATGAAAAAGATGATGAGGAGAGAGAAGAACAAAAGGAGGTAGAGCGGATTAGCTACCCGTGCCCACCTTCTAATGAGAGTAACTCTTCAACTCATACATTGTTTAACGTCTCTTCATTCTTACTGGAGGATGAATGCTATGATAATTGCTATCATCCCGTTGATTCATTTGAAATATCCCTTTTGATGAAATTGATGCTTGTGGCCATGATGCCAATATGAATTATGCTTATGGAGACGAACTTGCTATTGTTCTTTACATTAAGAATGAAATTGTTACTATTGCACCCATGCATGATAGTCCTATTATCTTTTTGAATTCTCCAAACTACAATATATCGGAGAAGTTTGCACTTATTAAGGATTACATTGATGGGTTGCCTTTTACCATTGCACATGATGATTTTGATGAATATAATATGCATGTGCTTGCTGCTCCTACTTGCAATTATTATGAAAGAGGAACTATATCTCACCCTCTCTATGCTTCCAACACGATAAAATTGCAAGAAACTGCTTATGCTATGTATTGGCCTTTTACTTGATGTGCATGAATTGTTCTTTTATGACATGCCGATGCATAGGAAGAGAGTTAGAATTCGTCATTGCATGATATATGTTGCTTTGCGCTCACTACTAAATTACAAATCATTGTTAATTAAAATTGGCTTTGATATACCTTGGGATCCGGGTGGATCCATTACTTGAGCACTTTATGCCTAGCTTAATGTCTATAAAGAAAGCGTTGCCAGGGAGACAACCCAGAAGTTCTAGAGAGTCATTTATTTTTGTTGAGTGCTTTTATAAAGTTTAAAAACGAAAAAAATAGAGGGGAACCTTAAAACTTCTTCAAAAAGAGAAGCGATTGAAAGGTGATGCATTGGAGAAGTGAGGGTCAACCTTGAACACTTGTGTTCATGCTCATGGAAACAATGTAACTTTTTCATGGAAGTTTCTCACAAAAATAATTATACCCTTGTACAAATCCATTGTATTATAAAAATAATGTGCCAAGATTTTCCTTTAGGATGATTAGATTGCTTGTTGGTATGGGCGGTGCAAAAACAGAAACTCTGGCTGTAGTGCGCAATTTTAATTTTTTTACTAGAATGTTGAAAGTTTATGAAACATTTTGCACAGTATTTATATACAATTTTTTTATTTTTTCCTAATTTTTCAGAATTTTTGGAGTACCATAAGTATGGTAGATGTTCATATTTCTACAAACTGTCATGTTTAAGACAGATTCTGTTTTTGATGCATTGTTTTGCTTGTTTTGATGAAACTATCGATTCTATCGGTGGTATAAGCCATGAAGAAGTTATAATACAGTAGGTACAATGAAAAAACAAAATATGAGTGGGTTTGCAACAGTACTTAGAGTAGTGATTTGCATTATTATACTAACGGATCTCACCAGCTTTCTGTTGAGTTTTGTGTGGATGAAGTGATCAAAGATCGAGGAGGTCTCGATATGAGGAGAATGAGGAGAGGCAAGAGCTCAAGCTTGGGGATGCCCAAGGCACCCCAAGTAAATGTCCAAGGAGACTCAAGTGTCTAAGCTTGGGTATGCCCCGGAAGGCATCCCATCTTTCTTCAACCAGTATCGGTATGTTTTCGTCTTCGTTTCGTTCTTGTGATATGTGTAAATCTTGGAGCGTCTTTTGTGTTTAGTTTTCATTTTTTATTTTATGCACCATGTTGGTATGAGATAGTCCATGGTTTATTTATAGAATGCTCATTGCACTTCACTTATATCTTTTGAGTGTGGTGTTATAGAATGCTTCATGTGCTCCACTTATATCATTCGAAGTTTGGATTGCCTGTTTCTCTTCACATAGAAAACCGTTGTTTGTAGAATTCTCTATTGCTTCACTTATATTTATTAGAGCATGATATTTTTAGAAAGAATTAAACTCTCATGCTTCATTTATATCTATTTAGAGAGTTAGCAGGAATTGGTCATTAGCATGGTTAGTCATAAAATCCTACATAAAACTTGTGGATCACTGAATATGGTATGTTTGATTCCTTGCAATAGTTTTGTGATATAGAGATGGAATATGTGGGAGGTACTAGTAAAAGGTTGTGGTTAGTAAGAATATTGGTGTTAAGGTTTGTGATTCCCGAAGCATGCATGTATAGTCTCTCGTTATGCTATGAAGTTGGAGCATGGTTTATTATTGATTGTCTTCCTTATGAGTGGGGTCGGGGACAAGCGATGGTCTTTTCCTACCAATCCATCCCCTAGGGGAATGCGTAGTAGTACTTTGCTTCGAGGGCTAATAAACTTTTGGAATAAGCATATGATTTCTTTATGACTAATGTGATTCCATGGATTATATGCACTCTTACCTTTCTGCAATTTGCTAGCCTCTACGGTACCATGCATTGCCCTTTCTCACCTCGAGATGTGGTGCAAACTTTGCAGGTGCATCCAAACCCCATGATATGATATGCTCTATCACACATAAACCTTATTATACCTTCCTCAAAACAGCCACCACACCTACCTATTATGGCTTTTCCATAGCCATTCCGAGATATATTGCCATGCAACTTCCACTGCCTCCGTTTTGATGACGTGAGCATTCATTGTTATATTGCTTTGCATGATCGTAAGATAGCTAGCATGATATTTCCATGGCTTCTCCATTTTTTGATATCGTTGTTATGCTAGATCATTGCACATCCTGGTACACTGCCAGAGGCATTCATATAGAGTCATATTTTGTTATAGGTATCGAGTTGTAAGTAAATAGAAGTATGATGATCATCAGTTTTCATTATTAGAGCATTGCCCCAGTGAGGAAAGGATGATGGCGACTATGATTCCCCCACAAGTTGGGATGAGACTCCGGACAATGAGAGAGAAAAAGAAAAAAAGAGAGAGAAGGGGCATGCTAGTTCCACACTTGTGCTTCAAAATAGCACCATGCTTTTCGTATAGAGAGTCTCCTATGTTGTCACTTTCATATACTAGTGGGAATTTTTAATTATAGGATTAGATGCACACTCACTTAGTTTTCATATTGAGCTTTCATACACTTATAGCTCTTAGTGCATCCGTTGCATGGCAATCCCTACTCCTCACGTTGATATCAATTGATGGGCATCTCCATAGCCCGTTGGTTAGCCGCGTCGATGTGAGACTTTCTTACTTTTTTGTCTTCTCTATATTTACCCCTATCATCATACTCTATTTTACCTGTAGTGCTATATCCATGGCTTGCGGTCATGTATTGCGTGAGGGTTGAAAAAGCTGAAGCGCGTTAAAAAGTATGAACCAATTGCTTGGCTTGTCATCGGGGTTGTGCATGATGAATACTTTGTGTTAAGAAGACAGCGCATGACAAGACTCTATGATTTTGTAGGGATAGCTTTATTTAGCGCTGATATTTTGAAAGACATGATTGTTTGTTGGGATGCCTGAGTATTGATGTCTTTATGTCAAACTATAGACTATTGCTTTGAATCATTTATGTCCTAATATTCATTCCATGATTAGATATATGATCAATATTATGCTAGGTAGCATTCCATATAAAAAATTATCTCTTTTTATTATTTACCTACTCTAGGACGACCAGAAATTAAGCTTGGGGATGCTGATATGTCTCCGTCGTATCTATAATTTTTGATTGTTTCATGCCAATATTATACAACTTTCATTTACTTTTGACAACAGTTTTATATGATTTATTGGACTAGCCTATTGATCCAGTGCCCAGTGTCAGTTCCTATTCGTTGCATGTTTTTTGTTTCGAAGAATACCCATATCAAACGAAGTCCAAACACGATAAAAAATTGCGGAGAATTATTTTGGAATATATGTGATTTTTGGGACTTGGAATCAACGTTCTCTGTGGACTGAGGAGAAAGGGGGCTCAGCAGGAAGAGGATTATACCAAACAGGGGTCCACAGCCCCCACAAGACACCAGGGCGCGCCCCAGGGGCCAGGTGCACCCAAGTGGGTTGTGCTCACCTCGTACATCCGTTGGATCTCTACTTCGGGCACAAGGAAGCTTATATCCGGAAAAAATCGTGTTAAAATCTCAGCATAATCAGAGTTACAGATCTCTGAGAATACAAGAAGTAGTTTTCGGCCAGAAAACAGGAACGTGAAACAGAAGAGAACAGAGAGACAGATCCAATCTCGGAGGGTCTCCCGCCCCTCCACCATTATGGAGGCCATAGACCAGAGGGGGAACTCTCCTCCCATCTAGGGGAGGCCAAGGAAGAAGAAGAAGGAGGGGGGCTCTCCCCCTCACTCCCGGTGGCGCCGGAGTCACTACAAAAAATACACTTTCGTGATGATACGTGTTTGTCACAGTAGGTCACGTTTTCTGTCATGCATGTACATCCATGATGATTTTATGACAGAATCAAGATAGTCGTACCTATGCTGTCGTAGAAGTGTTCCATGACATTACCAAAATTATCATCATGGAAGTGTCCACTTCCACGACGATAAACTGTGTGTCGTAGAATTGCTTTCGTCAAGGGTAACCGACACGTGGCATCCACCATAATGGGACGCCGTTAAGCTACCGGGTTCCCTGTTTGGATTTGATAACCCGTTAACATCCCGGACCAATGGGGATTTTGCACGTGTAAAATTCTCAATGGCCAGAGGAACCATGTGTCGGCTCACCGTTAGGACAGATGTCATCCACTCATTGGAAAGAAGGAGCCTATGATACATCGACACGTGGCACGGCCCAACAGAGGCCCATTCCTATGAAAAGGTCGGCCTATTTGACTTGGTCAAAAGGTAGTGGGCCGGCCCACGGAAAGCCTGTTAACAGCCTGTTCGCATATAGCCCATTTACAGCCCGCTAACTCACGACCCGCTACAGCCTATCCGAATTAGGCCCAGTAGTGTCATCTAGGCCGTCCAATATGATTCCAGCCCGTTGTAACTTCCGGCCCATGTATGGCCCATGACGTATTTCAGCCGATATGAGGCCCTTTGTAACTCTTGGCCCATTAACGGCCCATGGTGAAACTGGCCCGTAATGAATAGTGTATAGCTTTATACCCATCAACGACCCATTATTCCATTGGGCCGTTTCCAGCCCGTGTTATCTTTCAGCCTTCTCAGGGCCCATTTATTCTTGGGCTCATTTCAGCATTCAGTTACTTACGGCCTGTTACAGGCCTTTTCTGCTTGTGGGCCAAATTCAGCCCGTGGTTACAGTCGGCCTGTTTGTGGCCCGTCAATCCGTTGGGCCATTTTCATAGCGTCATCAAATACAGCCGATTAAGGACGACCCGTTATGGTCGGCCCATGAATGGACGATTCCAACTCTAGCCCATTTACGACCCATAATGAAGGAAATATGCCCTAGAGGCAATAATAAAGTTATTATTTATTTCCTTATATCATGATAAATGTTTATTATTCATGCTAGAATTGTGTTAACCGGAAACATAATACATGTGTGAATACATAGACAAACAAAGTGTCACTAGTATGCCTCTACTTGACTAGCTCGTTGATCAAAGATGGTTATGTTTCCTAGCCATAGACATGAGTTGTCATTTGATTAACGGGATCACATCATTAGGAGAATGATGTGATTGACTTGACCCATTCCATTAGCTTAGCTCTTGATCATTTAGTATGTTGCTATTGCTTTCTTCATGACTTATACATGTTCCTATGACTATGAGATTATGCAACTCCTGTTTACCGGAGGAACACTTTGTGTGCTACCAAACATCACCATGTAACTGGGTGATTATAAAGGTGCTCTACAGGTGTCTCTGAAGGTACTTGTTGAGGTGGCATATTTCGAGATTAGGATTTGTCACTCCGATTGTCGGAGAGGTATCTTTGGGCCCACTCGGTAATGCACATCACTATAAGCCTTGCAAGCATTGTAAATAATGAGTTAGTTGCGGGATGATGTATTACGGAACGAGTAAGAGACTTTCCGGTAACGAGATTGAACTAGGTATTGAGATTGAACGAGATTGAACGAGTAAGAGACTTTCCTCCACCTTGCTCCTTTATATACGGGGGCAGGGGCACCCCATAGACACAACAATTGATCATTGATCTCTTAGCCGTGTGCGGTGCCCCCCTCCACCATAATCCACCTCGATCATATCGTAGCGGTGCTTAGGCGAAGCCCTGCATCAGTAGCATCATCATGACCGTCACCACGCCGTCGTGCTGACGCAACTCTCCTGTGAAGCTTTGCTGGATCAGAGCTCGCGGGACGTCATCGAGTTGAACGTGTGCAGAACTCGGAGGTGCCGTGCGTTCGGTACTTGGATCGGTCGGATTGTGAAGATGTATGACTACATCAACCACGTTGTGCTAAAACTTACGCATTTGGTCTACGAGGGTACATAGACACACTCTCCCCTCTTGTTGCTATACATCACCATGACCCTGTGTGTGCGTAGGGAAAATTTTGAAATTACTACGTTCCCCAACACATAATGCGGTCCTTTATTGGCCCATGTTTGGCCAATCGATCATACGACCCGTAGAAGGCCCATTGTTTCTACGGCCCGTAGAAGGCCCATTGTTTCTATGTCCCGTAGGAGGTCCATTGTTTCTATGGCCCGTAGGAGGCCTAGGGTCACCACAGCAAATATGTAGCCCATGGTTATTGTGGCCTAGTTAGCTTATTCCACTTTTTCAGGCCAGTTTCAGAATTTTTTGACTCCTCATATCAACTCGGAATTGAGTGATTCCTTTTGCTTTGAAAGCTTAAGTCAGTACCATTCTTGAAAAAAATTATCAAAAAATTGGCACAAACTTTTCCAGAGGAAAGTTGGAGAGAAAGTTATTGATATATCCTGCTTGGCTGTTGTTTCACATCATTATCTTTACTGCTATTGTGATCTTCACTTATATCTTGTTGTCCAGAGCTACTTCATATCCTTTATTGATGCTAGTTGTGCTACGGCGTGACCTCGTTAGTGTTCCAGGCTCGCGTCTGTAGTTTGGTCTAGCCTAGGACCAACACAGTAACGTCGTTGAGCGTTTATTCAACATTGCATCTTTGAATTGATTATTGCTAATATTTTGCTACCATATATTTAAGCCTTCCAAGATCCACATATTTCTACACCGTGTATACATAAGTTCCCCTGGCAATCACTTTACTCAATCTTCGAAGTTATTTGACACCGCTGGTTGCCCGTCACCACCTGCTGCTTGGTAAGAACTTGTAAGATATTGATATTTGCTTTACTGTGAGCGCTTTACCACCACACCCTAGTAGTTCATAGGAACATTATTCTTGAATTTTGTTTCTTGTTTCTACTAATCATGACAGGGTCCAAAGATAGAAGCTCTTGGACGACGGATACATCTTCACCATCACGAGAGGTGGGACAACACACACAAGCATATGGTCAGGTTATCTCTTTACCATCATTTGAGGGTAGATTTAATCCTGCTATTTATCTAGTGTGACACCCTCGATTCAATCGTACACTCATCATACACGCAAATGTGTACGATCAAGATCAAGGACTCACGGGAAGATATCACAACACAACTATAGACACAAATTAAAATAATACAAGCTTTATGTTACAAGCCAGGGGCCTCGAAGGATCGAATACATAAGCTCGAATACACAAGAGTCAGCGGAAGCAACAATATCTGAGTACAGATATAAGTTAGACAAGTTTGCCTTAAGAAGGCTAGCACAAAAGCAACAACGATCTAAAAGGCAAGGCCTCCTTCCTGGGAGCCTCCTAACTACTCCTGGTCGTCGGCGGCCTCCACGTAGTAGTAGGCACCCTCGATGTAGTAGTATTCGTCGGTGGTTTCGTCTGGCTCCTGAGCTCCACCATCTAGTTGCGACATCCAGAAATAATGGAAAAGGGGAAAGGAGGGAGCAAAGCAACCGTGAGTACTCATCCAAAGTACTTGCAAGCAAGGATCTACACTACATATGCATTAGTGTCAATGAAATGGGCTGTATCTGTGGACTAGACTGCAGAATGCCAGAAGAGGAGGGGAAATCCTAGCCTATTGAAGACTAGCATCTTCAAGCATCTTCAAGCATCTTGCAGCATTTAGAAGAGTACAGATCAACATAATGTAAAGTAGTAGTGATATCAACCTCGCCCTGAGATCCTTCCTCGACCCCCTGCGAGAAAGCAATCCTAGAGCCATACTATCCAGTTATCACCTCAAGTATCTTCAAGCATCTTCAAGCATCTACTTGTATCGATCGGGATACAACTCCAAATGTCCGTTACCGTAGGACATGCTATCGATAGATGTTTTTTCCCTACAGGGGTTCACCAACTTACCCACCATGCTAGATTAACTCCGTCCGGACACACTTTCCTGGGTCATGCCCGGCCTCAGCCAAACAATACGCCACAACCCGACCTAGGCTTAATGGAGAGGTCAGCACGCCGGGCAAAACCTATGCCCCCAGGGGTCATGGGCCATCGCCCCGGGAACTCCTGCACGTTGCGAACACGGGCGGTGAGTAGACCTAGCTACCTCCTTAAAAAGGCAGGTGCTTACGCAGTCCAACCCGGCGTGCGCCACTCAGTCGCTGACATCTATTAAGCTTCGGCTGATGTATACGATGCAGAACTCCCATACTATGCCCACGTGATGGTTAGTGCTATCAGGCCAGAGGCCCCTCGGATCAAATATCCAAATCGTAGTGGATTAGGAGCAAACGGTAACAAGGAGGGACTCACGAAAGATGTGACCCCGTCACCCCGTCTCAAGGACTTGCGGCAAGGGCTAAGAATGCCCGGCCATGCCTCGTAGTTATCTCGTGGGCACTCTCCAGGTCAACCCGACTCCTCATCACTCGCAATTAAGCTCGCACGGGTACCCCTCAAGGCCGGCCCGTCTTTAGTAACATGGTTCAGTGTAAATTCATAGTGACCATAGTAACTGTGTGTCTAACACCAAGGGGAACCCTGAGGAACCACCCTCGGTGGATTCCAGTCGATGTAATCATCAAGGTGAATGTAAGAGGAACCACCCTCGAGGTTCACACTTGAGGGGTTGCACAACAAAGTTGTATCAGAAGTGGTTAAGGAGGAAATCACCATCGATGACCACGACCGAATAGCTACAGTACATAGATCTCATCAGGAGTGATGTATGAGGTGTCACCCTCGGCACTCGATAGTAACTCCACAGAGTCGTACAACTAGGGGGGTGATGTGCGGTGTCGGGGCCTGGACGTCCATCACATTGATCCAGTCATCGAACATAAAGCGGGGCAACAAGGACAAGGTGGGGGTCACTGATGGATCACTAACCAACCTATACTAAGCTGTTTAGGATAAGCAGGCAAGGTAACAAAAAGTAGGTAACAAAAACAGGCTATGCATCAGAGTAGGATCATACAGAAAGCATGATCAGTTCTAATGCAAGCATGAGAGAATGGAAGTGGCGATATCGGGATGATCAAAGGGGGGCTTGCCTGGAAGCTCTGCTGAAAAGGAAGAAGTGTCATCGTCGACGTAGTCGATCATAGGGGCAGCATCGGTCTCGGGGTCTACCGGAGAGAAGAGGGGCAAGAAACAATATATAAAGCAAACAAAGCATCACAAAGCATAACATGGCAATATGATGTGCCGGGTGTGACCTAATGTATGACTACACGATAAAGGTGAAGGGGGAAAACAATCGGGAACGTTTTCCCGGTTCCGGACCTGTGTCAGACAGATGACCGCAGGGGGAATGTTCCATGTTCAGATAGTTAGAGGCATTTGACAGGTATGTGGGTAGCGTATTCGGGCTCTTCATGTTTTTCCTGAGAAATTTTCATGTAGAAAACATTTTCTTCCGAGTTACAGATTAATTTCTAAAGATTTAAACATTTCCGGAATTAATTAAATTAACAGAAAATAATTACTACGTCAGCATGCCATCATTGTGACGTCATCAGTCAATAGAGAAGCTGACCAGGTCAAACCTGACCAGTGGGGCCACTGGAACCCACATGTCAGCCTCTATTAGCTTAACAGCGGATTAAACTAATCTAACAGGGTTAATTAGGGGTGTGGGCCCCATTATCCAGTGACTAACTAGTGATTAAATCTAATTAACAGATTAATTAACATTTTATTTATTTATTTATAAAACCTACTTAAATAATGAGGGGCCCACATGTCAGGGGCACTGGGCTGCCCAGTCAGCATGTTGACTGGGTCAACCCAGTCAACGGGGCTCGCTGGGCCCGCTGGCAGCGACCCAGGGGAGGCCCGAGGTGTGCCACATCGGCGGTGGCCGGCGTCTCGCTGCCGGCGACGCCTGTCGGCGTTCTCGGAACGGGGGTCCCCAGACTTGCCCGCCTGCGGCCCGCGGCGTGGCTGAGACAGCAGGCCGTACGACCCATCTTCACCAACAAAACATTCAAGACCCTTGCGAGGCGGTCGACACAAGACCTCCTCTGGAGTGGCCTAGCTAGGCACGCTCGCGAGGAGCGGAGATATCAAGGCAAGGCAAAACTCACGAGGCTCTCGTGACATGAGCCGTGACGATCGAGACCAGGCGGGCGCCAGGCAGGCGCCAGCGCGCACAACGTCCTTGTTTCCTCTTTGGTGCAAAGGGGGCAAGCGCAGCCGCGGAGTACCGAGGCCTCAGGCAAAGGTTGCCATTTCGGTGCAACAAGACCAAGACCATGGACTGCAAGACGGAGGTCATCGTGGAGCCCCGAACAGTGTCACCACCAGAACTTTGTGCAGGCGAAGACTACTTTTGTCAGGATAGCTTGTACTAGCTGTCCCCCTTCAAATTAGCCCGCCATTGTTCGCTCCCTTCCCGCTCGATATTTGGTAAGAGGACCAGGGCCTCTATAAATAGGACTAGCCACCACAGTGCAAGTGGGGATCAGAGAGGAGCTGGGCTAGAGAGACCACCCCCATGCACACAAGCTCACCGAGCTCAAGAACGCCTCAACCTCAGGAGGCCGTTCTCCCTTTGTATTGTTCATCATTAGCCCGAGAGGCAATCCACCACCACCACACTGGAGTAGGGTATTACACCGCAACCAAACCAGTATAAACCATGTGTCCTTCTGTGTTGTGAGTTCGTCGAGTTCGTCCGCAAGATCCTAGCGAGCTAGAGCATAGATCGGTTGGAGGGAAAGACTTCACGTGCACCCCAGTGTTTGAACCTTAAGGGTTTGCCGGGACCCCACACCTCGACATTTGGCGCACCAGGTAGGGGTGCGGCGTAGCTTCCCTTCCATCAGTTCGTCGCTCCGTCATCTCCATGTCGGACGCTCGCCGCGCTCGAGCTGAGCGTCGGACCGCCCTCGCCGCCCGCGTCGCTCAGACGGCTCCCATCAACGGGCCGCCCCGTCGTTCTCCGTCCCCTGCCGCCAATGTTGCCACCAGCCCGGTGGGAAATGAGCAGCAGGTGTCCTCGCAACATCCTTCGGTGCGGCAGGATGGCCGCAACGCTACTCCATCGCACATCCCTACTGGCTCTTCGCCTCATGCGCACTGTGCTCCCATGGAGGCACAGGCCGCGCTCATCGCGGCGAACAAGCTCCCGCGTTACCGCCCCGTCGACGACGTCTATGAGGAGTGGCTTGACCGCGTCGCTGAGCTCGTCCGTGCCGCGGGAGGCTCTCTGGTGCCGTCCCACTCTCTGCCTCCCCCTCAGTGGGCCGCGGGCGACGGGGCTCGTGGCGTGCCTCCATGCTACCTCTTGAGCACTGCGTTGGATTTCCCTGAAGAGGAGAGGATGATGCAGCAAAGTAGCGTAAGTATTTCGCTCAGTTTTTGAGAACTAAGGTATCAATCCAGTAGGAGGCTACGCGCGAGTCCCTCGTGCTTACACAAAAACAATAGCTCAACGCAACCAACACGCTTAGGGGTTGTCAATCCCTTCACGGTCACTTACGAAAGTGAGATCTGATAGAGATGATAAATAATATTTTTGGTATAGAGATGCAAAGTAAAAAGTAAAAGCAAAGAAATAATAAAGTGATGGAGATTAATGTGATGAGAAAGAGACCCGGGGGCCATAGGTTTCACTAGTGGCTTCTCTCAAGAGCATAAGTATTCTACGGTGGGTGAACAAATTATTGTTGAGCAATTGACAGAATTGAGCATAGTTATGAGAATATCTAGGTATGATCATGTATATAGGCATCACGTCCGAGACAAGTAGACCGACTCCTGCCTGCATCTACTACTATTACTCCACTCATCGACCGCTTTCCAGCATGCATCTAGAGTATTAAGTTAAAAACAGATTAATGCCTTAAGCAAGATGACATGCGGTAGAGGGATAGTTTCATGCAATATGATTAAAAAACCCATCTTGTTATCCTCGATGGCAACAATACAATACGTTCCTTGCTGCCCCTCTTGTCACTGGGAAAGGACACCGCAAGATCGAACCCAAAGCTAAGCACTTCTCCCATGGCAAGAATAACCAATCTAGTAGGCCAAACCAAACTAATAATTCGAAGAGACTTGCAAAGATAACCAATCACACATAAAAGAATTCAGGAGAAGATTCAAATATTATTCATAGATAGACTTGATCATAAACCCACAATTCATTGGTCTCAACAAACACACCGCAAAAAGAAGATTACATCGAATAGATCTCCACGAGAGAGGGGGAGAACATTGTATTGAGATCCAAAAAGAGAGAAGAAGCCATCTAGCTACTAACTATGGACCCGTAGGTCTGAAGTAAACTACTGACACTTCATCGGAGGGGCTTGGATGATGATGTAGAAGCCCTCCGTGATCGATGCCCCCTCGGGCGGAGCTCCGAAACAGGCCCCAAGATGGGATCTCGTGGATACAGAAAGTTGCGGCGGTGGAATTAGGTTTTTGGCTCCATATCTGATCGTTTGGGGGTACCTGGATATATATAGGAGGAAGAAGTACGTCGGAGGAGCAACAGGGGGCCCACAAGGGTGGGGGCGCGCCTGGGGGGCAGGCGCGCCCCCTACCTCGTGGCCTCCTGTTAATTGGCTTGACGTAGGGTCCAAGTCTCCTGAGTTGTGTTCGGTGAGAAAATCACGTTCCCGAAGGTTTCATTCCGTTTGGACTCCGTTTGATATTCCTTTTCTTCAAAACCCTAAAACAGGCAAAAACAGCAATTCTGGGCTGGGCCTCCGGTTAATAGGTTAGTCCCAAAAATAATATAAAAGTGGATAATAAAGCTACCTCTTGAGCACTGAGTTGGATTTCCCCGAAGAGGAGAGGATGATGCAGCAAAGTAGCGTAAGTATTTCCCTCAGTTTTTGAGAACCAAGGTATCAATCCCGTAGGAGGCTACGCGCGAGTCCCTCGTACCTACACAAAAACAATAGCTCAACGCAACCAACGCGCTTAGGGGTTGTCAATCCCTTCACGGTCACTTACGAAAGTGAGATCTGATAGAGATGATAAATAATATTTTTGGTATAGAGATGCAAAGTAAAAAGTAAAAGCAAAGCGATAATAAAGTGATGGAGATTAATATGATGAGAAAGAGACCCGGGGGCCATAGGTTTCAGTAGTGGCTTCTCTCAAGAGCATAAGTATTCTACGGTGGGTGAACAAATTACTGTTGAGCAATTGACAGAATTGAGCATAGTTATGAGAATATCTAGGTATGATCATGTATATAGGCATCACGTCCGAGACAAGTAGACCGACTCCTGCCTGCATCTACTACTATTACTCCACTCATCGACCGCTTTCCAGCATGCATCTAGAGTATTAAGTTAAAAACAGATTAATGCCTTAAGCAAGATGACATGCGGTAGAGGGATAGTTTCATGCAATATGATTAAAAAACCCATCTTGTTATCCTCGATGGCAACAATACAATACGTTCCTTGCTGCCCCTTCTGTCACTGGGAAAGGACACCGCAAGATCGAACCCAAAGCTAAGCACTTCTCCCATGGCAAGAATAACGAATCTAGTAGGCCAAACCAAACTGATAATTCGAAGAGACTTGCAAAGATAACCAATCATACATAAAAGAATTCAGAGAAGATTCAAATATTATTCATAGATAGACTTGATCATAAACCCACAATTCATCGGTCTCAACAAACACACCGCAAAAATAAGATTACATCGAATAGATCTCCACGAGAGAGGGGGAGAACATTGTATTGAGATCCAAAAAGAGAGAAGAAGCCATCTAGCTACTAACTATGGACCCGTAGGTCTGAAGTAAACTACTGACACTTCATCGGAGGGGCTTGGATGATGATGTAGAAGCCCTCCGTGATCGATGCCCCCTCCGGCGGAGCTCCGGAACAGGCCCCAAGATGGGATCTCGTGGATACAGAAAGTTGCGGCTGTGGAATTAGGTTTTTGGCTCCGTATCTGATCGTTTGGGGGTAAGTGGATATATATAGGAGGAAGAAGTACGTCGGTGGAGCAACAGGGGGCCCACGAGGGTGGGGGCGCGCCTGGGGGGCAGGCGCGCCCCCCTACCTCGTGGCCTCCTGTTAATTGGCTTGACGTAGGGTCCAAGTCTCCTGAGTTGTATTCGGTGAGAAAATCACGTTCCTGAAGGTTTCATTCTGTTTGGACTCCGTTTGATATTCCTTTTCTTCGAAACCCTAAAACAGGCAAAAAACAGCAATTCTGGGCTGGGCCTCCGGTTAATAGGTTAGTCCCAAAAATAATATAAAAGTGGATAATAAAGCCCAATAATGTCCAAAACAGTAGATAATATAGCATGTAGCAATCAAAAATTATAGATACGTTGGAGACGTATCAAGCATCCCCAAGCTTAATTCCTGCTCGTCCTCGAGTAGGTAAATGATAAAAACAAAATTTTTGATGCGGAGTGCTATTTGGCATAATTTCAATGTAAATCTTCTTAATTGTGGTATGAATATTCAGATTCAAAAAGATTCAAGACAAAAGTTCATGTTGACATAAAAATAATAATACTCCAAGCATACTAACAAAGCAATAATGTCTTCTCAAAATAACATGGCCAAAGAAAGCTATCCCTACAAAATCATATAGTCTGGCTATGCTCTATCTTCACCACACAAAGTATTTAAATCATGCACAACCCCGATGACAAGCCAAGCAATTGTTTCATACTTTTGACATTTTCAAAACTTTTTCGATCTTCATGCAATACATGAGCGTGAGCCATGGATATAACACTATAGGTGGAATAGAATGGTGGTTGTGGAGAAGACAAAAAGAGGGGAAGATAGTCTCACATCAACTAGGCGTATCAATGAGCTATGGAGATGCCCATCAATAGATATCAATGTGAGTGAGTAGGGATTGCCATGCAACGGATGCACTAGAGCTATAAGTATATGAAAGCTCAACAAAAGAAACTAAGTGGGTGTGCATCCAACTCGCTTGCTCACGAAGACCGAGGGCATTTTGAGGAAGCCCATCATTGGAATATACAAGCCAAGTTCTATAATGAAAAATCCCACTAGTATATGAAAGTGACAGAATGAGAGACTCTGTACAATGAAGATCATGGTGCTACTTTGAAGCACAAGTGTGGTAAAAGGATAGTAACATTGTCCCTTCTCTCTTTTTCTCTCATTTTTTGTTTGGGCCTTCTCTTTTTTTATATGGCCTCTTTTTTTGTCCGGAGTCTCATCCCAACTTGTGGGGGAATCATAGTCTCCATCATCCTTTCCTCACTTGGGACAATGCTCTAAAAATGATGATCATCACACTTTTTATTTTTCTTACAACTCAACAATTACAACTCAATACTTAGAACAAAATATGACTCTATATGAATGCCTCCGGCGGTGTACCGGGATATGCAATGAATCAAGCGTGACATGTATGAAAGAATTATGAACGGTGGCTTTGCCACAAATACGATGTCAACTACATGATCATGTTAGCAATATGACAATGATGGAGTGTGTCATAATGAACGGAATGGTGGAAAGTTGCATGGCAATATATCTTGGAATGGCTATGAAAATGCCATGATAGGTAGGTATGGTGGCTGTTTTGAGGAAGGTATTTGGTGGGTGTATGATACCAGCGAAAAGTGCGCGGTATTAGAGAGGCTAGCAATGGTGGAAGGAAGGAAAGTGCGTATAATCCATGGACTCAACATTAGTCATAAAGAACTCATATACTTATTGCAAAAATCTAGAAGTTATCAAAGCAAAGTATTACGCGCATGCTCCTAGGGGGATAGATTGGTAGGAAAAGACCATCGCTCATCCCCGACCGCCACTCATAAGGAAGATAATCAATAAATAAATCATGCTCCGACTTCATCACATAACGGTTCACCATACGTGCATGCTACGGGAATCACAAACTTTAACACAAGCATTTCGCAAATTCACAACTACTCAACTAGCATGACTCTAATATCACCATCCTCATATCTCAAAACAATTATCAAGCATCAATTTTTTCTTAGTATTCAACACACTCAAAATAAAGTTTTACAAATCTTGAATACCAAGCATATTATTATTAAGCAAATTACCATGCTATTAAGACTCTCAAAATAATCTAAGTGAAGCATGAGAGATCAATAGTTTCTATAAAACAAATCCACCACCGTGCTCTAAAAGATATAAGTGAAGCACTAGAGAAAAATTATATAACTCAAAAGATATAAGTGAAGCACATAGAGTATTCTACCAAATTCCAAATTATATAAGGTCATGACTTTAGTTAATGTTAATCCCACTATTTTGGAAGAGTGTCAACTTTTGCATGCATATGGATAGTGTTGAATATATTTTGTGTGATAGCTATTTTGTTGAATTTGCTTATGATCCCTCATGCAGTTATTATGAGAGAGGAAACTATGGTGGTAGAAATTTTCATGTTACTAAATTACCTCTCGTTATGTTGAGATTGCCATTGTTTCTTTCCGCTTCCTTGCATATGCTAGTTTTTGCTTGCGTTGACAATTTGTTTGCCTATAAAATGCCTATGCATAGGAAGTATGTTAGACTTAGATGTGTTTGTCACTTGTTTTATGATGCTCTCTTTGTGCTTCAATTCTTGTCTTTCATGTGAGCATCATTAAAATTATCAATGCCTGGCTTTAAGGATTTAAAGAAAAGCGCTTGTTGGGAGACAACCCAATATTTATCCTTTCCGGTTATTCAATAAATAATTTATCTAGCCTCTGTTTTGGTTGTGTTTTTTGTGTTTAATTAGTGTTTTTGCCAAGTAGAACCGCTGGGAAGACTTGGGGAAAGTCTTGTTGAACTTGCTGTAAAAAACAGAAACTTTAGCGCTCACGAGAACTGCTGTCATTTTTATTTGGAAAGTGATATTTAGTTAATTCTTTTTGAATATGATTAATAGATAAATTCCTAATGTCCAGAAATTTATTTTAGAATTTTTTGAGTTCCAGATCTTGCGCTAGCTACAGATTACTACAGACTGTTCTGTTTTTGACAGATTCTGTTTTTCGTGTGTTGTTTGCTTATTTTGATGAATCTATGGCTAGTAAAATAGTTTATAATCCATAGAGAAGTTGGAATACAGTAGGTTTAACACCAATATAAATAAATAATGAATTCATTACAGTACCTTGAAGTGGTATTTTATTTTCTTTCGCTAACGGAGCTCACGAGATTTTCTACTTTAAGTTTTGTGTTGTGAAGTTTTCAAGTTTTGGGTAAAGATTTGATGGATTATGGAACAAGGAGTGGAAAGAGCCTAAGCTTGGGGATGCCCATGGCACCCCCAAGATAATCTAAGGACACCTAAAATCCAAAGCTTGGGGATGCCCCGGAAGGCATCCCCTCTTTCGTCTACTTCTATCGGTAACTTTACTTGGAGCTATATTTTTATTCACCACATGAAATGTGTTTTGCTTGGAGCGTCTTTTATGATTTTAGTCTTTGCTTGTTAGTCTACCACAATAATCCTTGATGTACACACCTTTTGAGAGAGCCATACATGATTTGGAATTTGATAGAATACTCTATGTGCTTCACTTATATCTTTTGAGCTTTATAATTTTGCTCTAGTGCTTCACTTATATCTTTTAGAGCACGGTGGTGGATTTGTTTTATAGAAACTATTGATCTCTCATGCTTCACTTAGATTATTTTGAGAGTCATAATAGCATGGTAATTTGCTTAAAATCCTAATATGCTTGGTATGCAAGATTAATAATAAAACTTTCTTATGAGTGTGTTGAATACTAAGAAAAGTTTGATGCTTGATGATTGTTTTGAGATATGGAGGTAATAATATCAAAGTCATGCTAGTTGAGTAGTTGTGAAATTAAGAAATACTTGTGTTGAGGTTTGCAAGTCTCGTAGCATGCACGTAAGGTAAACATTATGCAACAAATTCGAAACATGAGGTGTTATTTGATTGTCCTCCTTATGAGCGGCGGTCGGGGACGAGCGATGGTCTTTTCCTACCAATCTATCCCCCTAGGAGCATGCGCGTAGTGCCGAGGTTTTTGATGACTTGTAGATTTTTGCAATAAGTATGTGAGTTCTTTATGACTAATGTTGAGTCCATGGATTATACGCACTCTCACCCTTCCATCCTTGCTAGCCTCTTCGGTACCGTTCATTGCCCTTTCTCACATTGAGAGTTGGCGCAAACTTCGCCGGTGCATCCAAACCCCGTGATATGATACGCTCTTTCACACATAAACCTCCTTATATCTTCCTCAAAACAGCACCATACCTACCTATTATGGCATTTCCATAGCTATTCCGAGATATATTGCCATGCAACTTTCCATCATTCCGTTCATCATGACACATTCATCATTGTCATATTGCTTAGCATGATCATGTAGTTGACATAGTATTTGTGGCAAAGCCACCGTTCATAATTCTTTCATACATGTCACTCTTGGTTCATTGCATATCCTGGTATACCGTCGGAGGCATTCATATAGAGTCATCTTTGTCCTAGTATCGAGTTGTAATCATTGAGTTGTAAATAAATAGAAGTGTGATGATCATCATTATTAGAGCATTGTCCCAAGTGAGTAATAAAAAAATAAAAAAAGAAAGGCAAAAAAAGAGAAGGCCCCCCAAAAAAGAGAAAGGCCATAAAAAAAGAAAAGGCACAAAAAATGAGAGAAAAAGAGAGAAGGGACAATGTTACTACCCTTTTACCACACTTGTGCTTCAAAGTAGCACCATGATCTTCATAGTAGAGAGTCTCTCATGTTATCACTTTCATATACTAGTGGGAATTTTTCATTATAGAACTTGGCTTGTATATTCCAACAATGGGCCTCCTCAAGTGCCCTAGGTCTTCGTGAGCAAGCAAGTTGGATGCACACCCACTAGTTTCTTTTGTTGAGCTTTCATACATTTATAGCTCTAGTGCATCTGTTGCATGGCAATCCCTACTCCTTGCATTAACATCAATCGTGGGCATCTCCATAGCCCATTGATTAGCCTCGTTGATGTGAGACTTTCTCCTTTTTTGTCTTCTCCACATAACCCCCCTCATTATATTCTATTCCACCCATAGTGCTATGTCCATGGCTCGCGCTCATATATTGCGTGAAAGTTTATAGGTTTGAGATTACTAAAGTATGAAACAATTGCTTGGCTTGTCATCGGGGTTGTGCATGATGAGAGCATTCTCATGTGACAAAAATGAAACATGACTAAACTATATGATTTTGTAGGGATGAACTTTCTTTGGCCATGTTATTTTGAGAGGACATAATTGATTAGTTAGTATGCTTGAAGTATTATCATTTTTATGTCAATATGAACTTTTGTCTTGAATCTTTCGGATCTGAATATTCATACCACAATTAAGAAGAATTACATTAAAATTATGCCAAGTAGCACTCCGCATCAAAAATTCTCTTTTTATCATTTACCTACTCGAGGACGAGCAGGAATTAAGCTTGGGGATGCTTGATACGTCTCCAACGTATCTATAATTTTTGATTGCTCCATGCTATATTATCTACTGTTTTGGACTATATTGGGCTTTATTTTCCACTTTTATATTATTTTTGGGACTAACCTATTAACCGGAGGCCCAGCCCAGAATTGTTGTTTTTTGCCTATTTCAGTGTTTCGGAGAAACAGAATATCAAATGGAGTCCAAATGGAATGAAACCTTCGGAAACGTGATTTTCTCATCAGATAAGATCCAGGAGACTTGGACCCTCTGTCAAGAAAGCCACGAGGCGGTCACGAGGGTGGAGGGCGCACCCCCCCAGGGCGCGCCCCCTGCCTTGTGGCCCCCTCGAAGCTCCACCGACGTACTTCTTCCTCCTATATATACTTACGTACCCCCAAACGATCGGGGACGGAGCCAAAAACCTAATTCCACCGCCGCAACTTTCTGTATCCACGAGATCCCATCTTTGGGCATGTTCCAGAGCTCCGCCGGAGGGGGCATCAATCACGGAGGGCTTCTACATCATCATCCAATCCCCTCCGATGAAGTGTGAGTAGTTTACTTCAGACCTACGGGTCCATAGTTAGTAGCTAGATGGCTTCTTCACTCTTTTTGGATCTCAATGCAATGTTCTCCCCCTCTCTCGTGGAGATCTATTTGATGTAATCTTCTTTTTGCGGTGTGTTTATCGAGACCGATGAATTGTGGGTTTATGATCCAGTTTATCTATGAATAATATTTGAATCTTCTCTGAATTCTTTTATGTATGATTGGTTATCTTTGCAAGTCTCTTCGCATTATCAGTTTGGTTTGGCCTACTAGATTGGTTGTTCTTGCCATGGGAGAAGTGCTTAGCTTTGGGTTCAATCTTGCGGTGTCCTTTCCCAGTGATAGAAGGGGCAGCAAGGCACATATTGTATTGTTGCCATCAAGGATAACAAGATGGTTTTTTTTATCATATTGCATGAAACTATCCCTCTACATCATGTCATCTTGCTTAAGGCATTACTCTGTTTTTAACTCAATACTCTAGATGCATGCTTGATAGCGGTCGATGAGTGGAGTAATAGTAGTAGATGCAGGCAGGAGTCGGTCTACTTGTCTCGGACATGATGCCTATATACATGACATACCTAGATATTCTCATAACTATGCTCAATTCTGTGAATTGCTCAACAGTAATTTGTTCACCCACCGTAGAATACTTATGCTCTTGAGAGAAGCCACTAGTGAAACCTATGGCCCCCGGGTATCTTTCTCATCATATTAATCTCCATCACTTTATTATTGCTTTGCTTTACTTTGCTTTTACTTTTTACTTTGCATCTCTATACCAAAAATATTATTTATCATCTCTATCAGATCTCACTTTCGTAAGTGACCGTGAAGGGATTGACAACCCCTAAGCGCGTTGGTTGCGTTGAGCTATTGTTTTTGTGTAGGTACGAGGGACTCGCGCGTAGCCTCCTACTGGATTGATACCTTGGTTCTCAAAAACTGAGGGAAATACTTAGGCTACTTTGCTGCATCATCCTCTCCTCTTCGGGGAAATCCAACGCAGTGCTCAAGAGGTAGCAGCCGCCTGCAGTGGCACAACGCGGACCTCGCCAAGACCAAGCTCCGCCCCCGAAGCGGGCCCGAGCAACCACGGCAGGTTTCCGCTCCTTCACCCTTGAGCTGCGTAGTGTTGCTTGGCCAGGCAAGTTCAAGCCAGATCTGCCTCCTCGGTACGACGACACCGCCGACCCCGCGGAGTTCCTGCTGCTCTATGAGTTGAGCATCGAAGCGGCCAATGACGACAAAATAGTCATGGCGAACTGGTCTCCCATGGCTCTCAAGGATGGGGCCCGCTCCTGGCTCCTGAACCTGCAGCATGGCTCGATCTCCTCCTGGGACGAGATGCGCGACCACTTCGTCGCCAACTTCCAGGGCACTCGTGACCGCCCACCGGTCGCGGACGACCTACGCCGCATCAAGCAACAACCAGGAGAGACCCTCCAGAAGTACATCCAGCGGTTCAACAGCACACGCCTCAAGATCCCCAAGGTCACGGACGAGGCCATCATCTCCGCGTTTTCCGACGGCGTCCGCGATGTCAAGATGAAGGAAGAGCTGGTTATCCATGAGGAGCTTTGCACATCTCAGGAGTTGTTCAACCTGGCGACCAGGTTTGCAAGAGCTGAGGAGGGGCGCCTCTTTCTCCTTGAGCTGCCAGCTGCAAGAGTGGAGGAAAAGAAGACCAAGGCCAAGGACGTGAAGCGCAAGGAGGAAGTAGTGCTCGCAGCAGAGCCCGACACCAAGCGAGGCAGAGATCAGCCCGAGTCATCCAAGAACGGCCGCCCATTCTGCACCTTCCACAACCTGAACACCCACAACACTAGCTACTGTCAAGAGCTCAGATCCATTCGGGAAGGACGCTTCGGCCGACGCCCCGAGCGCAATGACCGGGGCTACGGTCGCGGAGGAGGACGCTGGGACGACCGTGGCACGCGCCAGGAGTGGCGTGACCAGCCTCGTGAGGACCGTTGGCAGGACCAACCTCGTGAGGGCGCCTGGAGGGATCCGTCTCTTGAGGATCGCCCCCAGGGCAACGCTGGTCTTCCCCCGTTGCCGCCGCCAAGGAGGAACTACGACCACCACCAGGACGAGGGGGCTGGGGGCTTCCAGGAGCCGCGCGCGGTTGCTTGCATCTTGGGCGGCGCTCAGGCCCCAGCCTCTTAGTGCATCTTCAAACACTTCGCTCGCGAGGTGAACGCGGCTGAGGGAGTCCTGGATTAGGGGGTATCCGGACAGCCGGATTATATCCTTTGGCCGGACTGTTGGACTATGAAGATACAAGATTGAAGACTTCGTCCCATGTCCGGATGGGACTCTCCTTGACGTGGAAGGCAAGCTTGGCAATACGGTTATGTAGATCTCCTTACTTGTAACCGACTCTGTGTAACCCTAGCCCCCTCCGGTGTCTATATAAACCGGAGGGTTTTAGTCCGTAGGACAACATACAATCATACCATAGGCTAGCTTCTAGGGTTTAGCCTCTCTGATCTCGTCGTAGATCAACTCTTCTAGGGTTTTACCTCCATCAAGAGGGCCCGAACCTGGGTAAAACATCGCGTCCCCTGCCTCCTGTTACCATCCGCCTTAGACGCACAGTTCAGGACCCCCTACACGAGATCCGCCGGTTTTGACACCGACATTGGTGCTTTCATTAAGAGTTCCTCTGTGTCATCATCATTAGGCTTGATGGCTCCTTCGATCATCGATAGCGATGCAGTCCAGGGTGAGACTTTTCTCCCCGGATAGATCTTTGTATTTTGCGGCTCCGCACTGCGGGCCAACTCGCTTGGCCATTGTCGGTGTCAAAACCGGCGGATCTCGGGTAGGGGGTCCCGAACTGTGCGTCTAGGCCGGATGGTAACAGGAGGCAAGGAACACGATGTTTTACCCAGGTTCGGGCCCTCTTGATGGAGGTAAAACCCTACGTCCTGCTTGATTAATATTGATGATATGGATAGTACAAGAGTAGATCTACCACGAGATCAAGGAGGCTAAACCCTAGAAGCTAGCCTATGGTATGATTGTTGTATGATGAAGTTGTCCTACGGACTAAAACCCTCCGGTTTATATAGACACCGGAGAGGGTTAGGGTTACACAAATTCGGTTACAATGGTAGGAGATCTTGAATATCCGCATCGCCAACCTTGCCTTCCACGCCAAGGAAAGTCCCATCCGGACACGGGACGAAGTCTTCAATCTTGTATCTTCATAGTCTTGGAGTCCGGCTGAAGGTATAGTCTGGCTACCCGGACACCCCCTAATCCAGGACTCCCTTAGTAGCCCCCGAACCGGGCTTCAATGACGACGAGTCCGGCGCGCAGATTGTCTTCGGCATTGCAAGGCGGGTTCTTCTCCAAATTCCGTGTACCTGTTGAATAATGTCCGATTTTCGTAATGTAGCGCACCTTGGCTTCCACGCCCAATAATGGCCGTCTTCCACGTGTCAAACGAATGCGAAAAGTCGGGGTGTTTTTACATTCACACTCCTAGCCGCATAAACGAGCCACCTATTTAATGGGATGGGGATTCAGATCCAAACCACACCTTCTCCTCTCCGTGAGTAATCATCAGAGCGCCTCCAGAAAAGGTCCATTCCAACATGGCCAGCCGTCGCAGCTCCTCCTCTCGCCCTTCCAGTCCTAAACCTGGAGACTGGGAGAGGTGCTCCATCCTGCACAGCGAGCTAGTGTCGCTTTAGGCCAAGGGATTTCTCCCTCAGGCCTATATGGTCCCGGTCCGAGCCAGACTCGCCACCTATAATGGCGGAGAGCAAGCGGAGAGCACCCCCAATCCCTCCAAAGGAGAGCGGGTGTGCCTCGTCCCTTATCTAATAAGAGGACTTGGATTTCCAATTCACCCATTTCTCTGTTGGCTTCTGGAGTTCTACGGCCTCCAGCTGCACAATCTCACGCCCGGCTCTATATTGCATATCGCGGGCTTTGTCGCCCTTTGCGAGCTATTCTTGGGTGTTGAGGCTCATTTCACGCTGTGGAAGAGGTTATTCTGCCTGGTGCCCCGCTCTCGAGAGGGGTCTATATATGAAGTGGGCGGAGCCGAAGTGTGGCGTATCGCCGGGACCGGATTTCTATCCGGAACCCCAAAGAAGGCGTCCGAGGACTGGCCTTCGAAATGGTTTTATATAGATGATGTCCCGCTGCCGGATCCTATCCGGGCCGGTCTCCCCGAATTCAACAGTGCTCCCTTAAAGAAACGCCTGAGCTGGCGTCTGTGGAGCTCTCAGAGAGAAGGCGACAGGGATGTCCTTCACCTGATGGGTCGGATAAGACTATTGGCTCATTCCGGACTAACCATGATTGGAGTCATGGCCGCATGCATCATGCGGGGGGTGCAGCCGCTTCAATATAGAGGCCACCCCATGTGGGATTTTAACGGGGAGGATGACGCCACCCGTTACGGTCGTAAGGGGCCAGCCTCAGCTGCCGCTCTAGTAAAGATCTTATCCTCTTTGTACAAGGGAGAAGAGGAGGAATTCCTCCGCGTCAACCCGCAGGGCGGATTTACTATGTACAACCCTCCGATTTGGGTAAGTGTACAATTGTACTTGCCCATCCGTTTTATATTCCCATGATTAAATATGTAGTCTAACGATTTCAACGCAGGAACCGCGTCAGGAAGTAAAGGATATAAACAGCCGTCCCCCACAACCCGAGGATCCAGAACAGTCCCTCGATCCGGACTCCGAGGAGGATCCGGACATATCGGTGGAGATGATCACCGGGGTGTTTCATCAGCTAAGCAAGGACAATACCTTGGTGGCCATTACGGCTGATTACCCAGGGTTAATCCCGGCTTCCCAGGTAACAGAGAGCGGAGTCTCATACTTTTGAGAAGGAATCCATTCTCATGCATTTCAGTTTTCCTGACAACGACCGTGTTTTGCAGGGGAGGTTTCCGAGGCGGGAGGCCGAACCTGCGGCGGCTAGCCAACGAGGGGCCGCAGGGCCCCGTGGGGTAAAAAGGAATGTAGTCTGGGCTGAGACGCCGGTGCAAAGGTATAGCGCACCCTCTTTTTCCTTGGTGTTATTCCTTCAGGGCATATTAACGTTCGTGCTATCTTCAGGACGAAGAGACCTCGCCGGACTACATCCGGAGAGGTTGCCAATCGCGCCTCCACCAGCCAGGCTCCAATACCTGGCCCGGAAGCGGAAGCAAACACAAGGCGCGCACCGGACGCTCCTCCGACAGAGGATGCGGACAGGCTCTTTGCCACCAATTCCGAGGTGGAGAGTGCCATGAACCACAGGCGTCGCCGGACAGTTCTTCGCGACGCTTGTTTTTCCCAAGAGGCATTAGATGCCTTCAATTCGGGAGATGCGTACCTCCATGCCGCTCAAAATGGTCTAGCCAGAGCCACAGAGCAATATGTAAAAAACATACGGGTAAGAAAATTTTGGTAAATATATATATATATATACCAGTAGCCCCCGAGACTTGAAACAGTTAGAGTAACTGATTTAAGGATCACTTGTTATGCAGGTTCTTACAGAGAAGAATACCGTACTGTCCCAGGAGCTGGAAGAATGCAAAGCCCAACTGGAGGCCGCACTAGCCGCGACAGGGGAGCCCAAAGAGACCCCCTCTGGTAAGATACACTTCGAAAGATTAGTATCTTGCGAAGTGCGGCGTGGGTGTAAATCTGACAAATCATATTGCAGATGGCGCCGGACTCGATCCGGAGAGGCAACAACTCTTACGCCGGCTAAAGGCCGGTGAGAGTATGCTGACAAGGGTGAGGCAGGAGAAGAATGATCCTCAGGATGCTAACACCAAGATGGATGTTGAACTTAAAGATGTTCGTGGCCAGCTGTCGGACTCCACTAAGGAGAATCAGCGGCTTCGACGCGGCATATTTAGTAAGTGCTTAAGCGAATCTTTGAAAGAAAAGAGTTTGGCGAGGAAGTCGACTAATAGAGTAATGTCTGTAGGTATGCTAACGGGTCGTCCTGCAGAGGAGATGCCCGGTTCTACGGGTGACCTTCTCCCCGAGCTCTCGCAACTGCACGAGCGAGTTCGGCAGGCGATGCGAGGCATTGCCCAAGCCTTATGGCCTTCCCACTCTATGCCCGAGGGCCTTGGAGAGCTTTCGGAGAAGCTTAAGGGAGCTCGGAGGCGCTTCCGGTTGTGGAAGATATCGGCCTGCCGACAAGGCGCTAGGGAGGCCTGGGCCATGGTGAAGACGCGGTACACGAAGTCTGACCCAAACCACATGGCCGAGGTCGGACCTGTGGCGCCTGACGGGAAGGAGATCCCTGTAAGCTTAGTGTACGGCCAAGTAGAATTGGCCGCAAAGTATTCCCAGGAGGACTATAAGTTAGACAACCTGTTAGATGGTATTGAAGAGGAATACAATCAGTCAAAGTGACTATGTAATTTTTAATTGACATGTGTAATGCCTTCTAGCCGGATTGTAGATCGTTTGTCGTTGCCGACCTTTTCGCTTCAACCTCAGGACCTGACGGTCCGGAGTGTGTACGAATACCCTACCGGTTATGTAAGAACCGGGGTATGCATGGAGACCAGGCGTAGGGGTCATTAGTGCTTTATCAGACAAGTGCCCAACTAGTTATGTTATATTACATGGTTAGTAAGAAACATCTTCCAGAGAGAATAGTTCCGTTAGGGGTTCCTTTCTCTGGGAGGCATGCCCTAAAGTGCATGTATGGACTGCAAATGCAGGAAAATCATCTGGGGGCATATATATAAATAAGTAAAACAGGTCATCTTTTAGTTCACCGACCGAATATTCCCTTAAGAATGCTAGCTTTCGGCTTCACCCAGTCTGAGGTACACATCCGGTTGATCCGGCAGTAACAATCGCAGAGGTGCTCCCTTTACCACCTAGCCGAACAATCGGGAATGTAGGGGTAAGCACAGGAGCCAGGCAACCCAGCTTGGCCAAAACTTAAGTCATATCGATGCATATAATGGTGAAGAAAAGGTACATGCGGAAGTTTGACACATGTGGTGGGCGTGAAGCCCGTGTGAATAAGCTTCTGTTAAAGAAGCCCCCAGGTTTAATGAGCGCGAGTAGCACGTCACTTTAGGAGCCTTTAAGGGCTATAAAAGAAAAGAGGGGAAGGAGAGAAATGTAAGACAGAAAATGTAAAAAATGGACAGAGGAAGGAGACAAACACAGAGTCCGGCGCTAGGCATAGAATCTTCGGAGACGGGCTGCGTTCCATGGGTTCGGCTCGAGTCGGTTATCCGACGCATCTCGCAGGCGGTATGCTCCACCAATCAGGACTTGGTCGATTATGAAGGGACCTTCCCACGTGGGCTTCAGCTTGTCCTTTTTCTTGTCCGGCAGGCGTAGAACTAATTCGCCAACATTGTAGTTTTTGGCCCGCACTTCTCTGCTTTGATATCTTCGAGCCTGCTATTGATAGAATGCGGAACGGGCTTTTGCCACATCGTGCTCCTCCTCTAAGGCGTCCAAACTGTCCTGCCGATCGAGCTCGGCTTCCCTTTCTTCGTACATGCACACTCGTGGTGAGTCATGAATTATGTCGCAGGGCAAGACTGCCTCTACGCCGTACACCATAAAAATGGTGTGTATCCGGTGGTGTGATTCGGCGTGGTCCGCAGCCCCAGAGTACGGAGTTGAGCTCCTCTACCCAGTGCGTGTTAGATTCCTTGAGGGACCGCACTAATCTGGGTTTGATGCCACTCATGATGAGACCATTTGCATGTTCGACCTGACCGTTAGTTTGTGTGATAGACGGAAGCATAATCGAGCTTGATGCCCATGTTTTTGCACCAGAGTTTTACCTCATCGGCCGTAAAGTTCGTGCCATTATCAGTGATGATGCTGTGGGGGATGCCATAACGGTGTACGACCCGGAATATAAAGTCTATCACAGGTTCGGATTCGGCCGTCTTAACAGGCTTGGCTTCTATCCATTTGGTGAACTTATCCACCATGACCCGTAAGTATTTTTTCTTGTGGGTTCCTCCTTTAAGGGGTCCCACCATGTCAAGCCCCCAGACCGCGAAAGGCCAAGTGATGGGGATAGTTTGGAGGGCGGTGGGTGGCATATGGCTTTGGTTTGCAAAAAGCTGGCAACCGACGCATCGTTGGACCAAGTCCTGAGCGTCCGCCCGGGCCGTCGGCCAATAAAAGCCTGTACGGAAAGCCTTGCTTACAAGTGACCGGGCTGCGGCGTGATGGCCACCGAGTCCGGCATGAATTTCAGCCAGCAGGTTCCGCCCTTCCTCTTCGGAGATGCACCTTTGAAGGACTCCGGTAGTGCTTTTCTTATAAAGTTCTCCCTCATGGACTTTATAGGCTTTAGATCGCCGCACTATACAGCGTGCCTCGTTTTGGTCCTCTGGGAGTTCCTGCCTAGTAAGGTAGGCTAGGAATGGTTCTGTCCACGGGGCGATAACGGCCATTAGTACGTGGGCTGAGGTTGTGATTTCATTGGCAGAGCCTCCGATTATGTCAGATTGTTCGGCGTCGGACAGTGCGGTTGGGTCCGGGCTAATATTGCCATGTTCCCCTTCCCATACTACGGATGGCTTGAACAGCCTTTCCAGGAAGATGTTGGGGGGGACCGCATCGCGTTTTGCGCCGATGCGTGCCAGGACGTCTGCCGCCTGATTGTTTTCTCGGGCTATATGGTGAAATTCGAGCCCCTCAAACCGAGCTGACATTTTGAGGACGACGTTGCGGTAAGCTGCCATTTTTGGATCCTTGGCATCGAAGTCTCCATTTATTTGGGATATCGCGAGGTTCGAATCCCCGCGCACCTCTAGGCGTTGAATGCCCATGGATACTGCCATCCGGAGACCATGTAAAAGGGCCTCATATTCGGCTGCATTGTTGGAGTCCGTGTACATAATCTGGAGTACATATTGAACTGTATCTCCTGTGGGGGACGTTAAAACGACGCCGGCCCCTAGTTCGGCCAACATTTTGGAACCGTCGAAGTGCATGATCCAGTTTGAATATGTGCCGTACTCTTTAGGGAGTTCGGCCTCCGTCCATTCTGCGACGAAGTCGGCCAAAACTTGCGACTTGATAGCTCGTCGTCGCCTATAAGTTATGTCGAACGGGAGGAGATCAATGGCCCATTTTGTAATCCGGCCCGTTGCGTCACGGTTGTTTATAATATCGTTGAGTGGTACTTCCAATGCTACTGTGATTGAACACTCTTGAAAGTAGTGTCATAGCTTCCGGGATGCCATGAATACCGCATATGCAATCTTTTGATAATGTGGGTACCGTGATTTGCATGGGGTGAGTACAGTGGACAAATAGTAAACCGGCTTTTGAAGGGGGAATTTGTGTCCGTCCGTTTCCCGCTCGACGATGAGTACTGCGCTGACAACTTGATGGGTTGCTGCAATGTACAATAGCATTGGTTCGCCGATGTTTGGCGCGACCAGGATAGGGTTTGTTGTCAATATGGATTTTATTTCCTCGAGTCCGGCCGTGGCGGTATCCGTCCACTCGAAGTGTTCGGTGCGCCGAAGGAGGCGATAGAGGGGTAGCGCCTTTTCTCCCAAACGGGAGATAAAGCGGCTTAGAGCCGCCACGCATCCGGTTAATTTTTGTATTTGTTTGAGGTCCTTTGGGATATCCAATTGTGACAAAGCTCGGATCTTGGCTGGATTTGCTTCGATTCCTCTACCGGATACAATGAAGCCCAAGAGCTTTCCGGCTGGAACGCCGAAAACGCATTTTTCCGGATTTAGCTTGATGTCATATGCTCAGAGGTTGTCAAATGTAAGCCTCAAGTCATCTACTAGAGATTCGACATGTCTTGTTTTTACGACCACATCATCCACGTATGCCTCTACTGTTTTGCTGATCTGGTTTGCCAGACATGTCTGAATCATGCGCTGATATGTTGCGCCGGCGTTTTTGAGCCCGAAAGGCATTGTGTTGAAGCAGAATGGGCCGTATGGGGTGATGAATGCCGTTGCGGCTTGGTCTGACTCGGCCATCTTGATTTGATGGTAACCGTAGTATGCGTCTAGGAAGCATAACGAATCGTGTCCTGCAGTGGCGTCGATAATTTGATCGATGCGGGGGAGGGGGAAGGGGCAAGCCTTGTTAAGGTCTTTGAAGTCAACGCACAGGCGCCAGGATTTGTCCTTCTTTGGTACCATCACCAAGTTTGCTAGCCAGTCCGGATGTTTTATGTCTCTGATGAATCCGGCCTCCAATAGTTTGGCTAGCTCCTCTCCCATTGCCTGTCTCTTGGGCTCAGAGAAACGCCGAAGGGCTTGTTTGACAGGTTTGAATCCTTTTAGGATATTTAAGCTATGTTCGGCCAGCCTGCGTGGGATTCCTGGCATGTCTGAAGGGTGCCAGGCGAAAATGTCCCGGTTCTCCCGTAGGAATTCTCGCAGTGCGGCGTCTACATCTGTGTTTAATCGTGCCCCGATGGAAGCTGTTTTATTGGGGTCCGTTGGATGGACCTGGAATTTGACTATTTCATCCGCTGGTTTAAAGGAGGTGGACTTGGATCTTTTGTCGAGTATCACATCGTCCCTGTTTACCGTGGAGAGCAGCGTAGTCAGTTCCTCAGCCGCTAGGGCTTCGGACAGTGCCTCAAGGGCCAATGCGGCTGTCTTGTTTTCGGCGCGGAGTGCTATGTCCGGGTCACTAGCGAGAGTGATGATTCCGTTCGGCCCGGGCATCTTGAGCTTCATGTACCCGTAATGGGGTATTGCTTGGAAGATTGTAAACGCTTCCTGCCCCAGCAGAGCGTGGTGTCCGCTACTGAATGGGGCCACTTGGAATGTGACCTCTTCGGACCTATCATTATCCGGCGTGCCGAACACCACATCTAGTGTGATTTTTCCTGTACAGCGCGCTTCCCGACTGGGGATTATTCCTCTAAAGGTTGTGCTGCTTCGCTCAATGCGGTTCCAGTCTATTTCCATTTTTTGAAGGGTTTCCTCATAAATGAGGTTCAATCCGCTGCCTCCGTCCATGAGTAACTTGGTGAGGCGAAAGCCGTCCACTATAGGACTAAGTACCAATGCGGCTGGTGCTCGAGCTGTTCGGAATTTAGGTTCATCACTGGCATTAAAAGTAATAGCCGTGTCACTCCATGGGTTTATTGTTGCTACTTGATAGACTTCGGCGAGGCTACAGAGTGTTCTTTTTCGCATATTATTTGATGCGAAAGTCTCGAAGACTGTTAAGACTGTACTGGAGTCCCTGAGGTGGCTTTCTGCGGCCTCCGGAATTAGGAGATCTTCGCCCCTGTTGGCCACCTGCCAGAGTATCCAACATGCTCTAAGGCTATGAGTTGGTGTGGCGTCCTCTATACTATGAATTTTACAGGGTCCATTAAGCCATCCCTCCAGTACGGTTCCATGCCCTGTAGAGGGTTTTGGTTTTTTGGTTTTTAACCCGGGTGTCTGATGATGATGCACCCTTTTATTTCGGACGAGGTTTCTATTCAGGGCCGGATTGTCCCAAAATTTAGTTTCGGTTTTTCGGGCGCTTTCCATCGCACAGTACTTTTGTACTATGGTCGCCAAGTCAGCGAAGCGTGTAAGATCACGACGACCTGTGGCGTTGATGATTCCCTTGTCCGTGCAATTATTGCAGAAGATTGAGATTGCGTCTTCCTCGCAGAAGTCCTTTATCCTGTTCATAACCAGGACGAACCTTGCCCAGTAATGATGTACTGTTTCTTCGGGCTTTTGCCTGATTTGGGATAGATCGCTTATGTTCGGGTGGGTGGGTGGAATTAAATCCGGAACTTCACCCAATCTAAGACTCAGAGGCCAAGGAGTTTCCGAACTCTGAAGTTTGGATTCTTGGATGTTGTCCAGTGAATCTAGCCCGTTGCTTGATTCTAAGTTCAGGTCTTGAGTTACATCCTCCCCTCCGCGGGTATCCGGCTTGGAGGGATCGGGGATCCGGACGTAGCTAGTCCTTCAGATAGATGAAGAGTCGCCGCACTGTGCCTCTACCATGGCAACGTGATGGGTGACTTGGGGAGAATTAATTTCTCTTAGATCGGGTTTAAGCCCAACCTGGTCATAATCCGTAGTGACCCCCAAGGCGGCGATGCAATCCAAGAGCTTGTTTACGGAAGAGAGCTCCATTGGATCTAACTGCTCGACGAGTTCCGAGCTGACGTGAAGATTGCTTTCGATGACCCGAGAGGTCACCGTCGGCGCAACGGCCGAACAGGCGGTCATGAGAAAACCGCCTAGCCGGAGAGTTTGGCCGACAGCCAAGGCTCCCTTAGTAACGGCGCCGTCTTTAAAGACGGGAAGAGGCATCCTTCCTAATTGCGACGGCACAGAGGAACTCTCAATGAAAGCACCAATGTCGGTGTCAAAACTGGCGGATCTCGGGTAGGGGGTCCCGAACTGTGCGTCTAGGCCGGATGGTAATAGGAGGCAAGGAACATGATGTTTTACCCAGGTTCGGGCCCTCTTGATGGAGGTAAAACCCTACGTCCTGCTTGATTAATATTGATGATATGGATAGTACAAGAGTAGATCTACCACGAGATCAAGGAGGCTAAACCCTAGAAGCTAGCCTATGGTATGATTGTTGTATGATGAAGTTGTCCTACGAACTAAAACCCTCCGGTTTATATAGACACCGGAGAGGGTTAGGGTTACACAAAGTCAGTTACAATGGTAGGAGATCTTGAATATCCGCATCGCCAACCTTGCCTTCCACGCCAAGGAAAGTCCCATCCGGACACGGGATGAAGTCTTCAATCTTGTATCTTCATAGTCCTGGAGTCCGACTGAAGGTATAGTCCGGCTACCCGGACACCCCCTAATCCAGGACTCCCTCAGTAGCCCCTGAACCAGGCTTCAATGACGACGAGTCCGGCGCGTAGATTGTCTTCGGCATTGCAAGGCGGGTTCCTCCTCCAAATTCTTCATAAAAGTTTGTAAACACCAAGAGTAGTGTCCGGCTCTGCAAAATAAGTTTCCACGTATTGCCACAGAGAGAATAATATTAACAGAAATCTAATCTTCTGACGTATTCCGCAGCGTGACATCACACTACGGCCAAGCCTTTATTCGAATCGTTTTCACTTTTCCACCTCAGCGTGTTTTGCGTTGCGGTTTCCTTGGCACGTCTTGTCAAAGCAGAGATCGCGTCCCCTTTATTTACGAGATTCTCATCAATACGGACGTGGGTAACCCAATCGTGCCCGTTAGCATGTCTTCTCGATTAAAGGCGAGTCCCAAACGGTTAAGGTAAGGGCTCCTGGTATTCAACCTCTTATAAAGAGACCAGGGCCTTACTCCTTTTCTCCAATCTCAAAACAAGTTCACCCGCCGCCTCGAGTTCCAACACCCTAGGCTCCAGATTCCAGGCGCTTCGGACCTTCGACAATGTCCGGTTCCGACCTTCAAGGCCGATGGATGCCCTCCTCCGTCACGGAGGAGGACGTGCTAAAGTTGAGAGAGGCTAAGTTCTTGACCACCGAAATTTCGCATAGGTTGCCTGCTCAAAGGCAGGCTATTCCCAGTCCCCAGCCCGGTGAGTTCGGGACCCCCTACACGAGATCCGCCGGTTTTGACACCGACATTGGTGCTTTCACTGAGAGTTCCTCTATGTCATCATCATTAGGATTGATGGCTCCTTCAATCATCGATAGCGATGCAGTCTAGGGTGAGACTTTTCTCCCCGGATAGATCTTTGTATTTGGTGGCTCCGCACTGCGGGCCAACTCGCTTGGCCATCTAGAGCAGATCGAGAGCTACGCCCCTGGCTATCAGGTCAGATTTGGAAACTTGAACTACACAGCCGACATCCACGGAGACTTGATCTTCGACGGATTCGAGCCCTTGCCGAGTGCGCCGCACGGTCACGATGAGCACGACTTAGCTCTACCATCGGACAGTGTTCGGGAGATTGCACTGGCGACCGCTCCGACCCTCAAATCGGAGCCAATTGCGCCATCCAGTGACGGGTGGATAGACCCTGCCGCGGAGGCCGCACTCTCATCAGCGATCGAGCCGAGTATCGACCTTACCCTTCACGAGAGCCGTGACGCCAAACTGCCGGATTCTTCCCCGACGACGGACTCCGAACCGCCTGCGCCCGTGCCTATTGAATCCAACTGGGCGCCGATCATGGAGTTCACCTCCGTGGACATCTTTCAGCACTCGCCCTTCGGCGATATACTGAACTCATTAAGGTCTCTCTCTCTCTATCAGGAGAGCCCTGGCCGAACCATGTCCGGCAGAATTGGGAGGTGGATGACGAAGAAATTCGCCGCCCACCCACCACCCACTTAGTAGCCACTGTCGACGATTTGACTGACATGCTCGACTTCGACTCTGAATACATCGATGGCATGGACGACGATGTAGGAGACGAACAGGAACCACTGCCCACAGGGCACTGGACGCCCACTTCATCATATGATGTATACATGGTGGACGCACCCAAACAAAACGACGACAAAGAACGGAAGGACGCAGCGAGGGGTTGTTCCCTCGATAAGCAGTCAAAGCAGCGGCGTAAGCGCCGCTCCAAATCCCGTGTCGGCAGAAACAGTGATCATATAGACCCAGCGATAGAGCAAGGTGAGCCAGCGGATGACAAACACGACAGTGAACCATCGTTCGACCACGACAACACGGAGAATCAAACCGAACAACCCGACTCCGTCGAAGATAACAGTTCGGATGACATCACACCGGACAGGCACCCGGAGCAACAGAATACCCATCAAAGGCTTGTTCCCACTACGAGGAGTCTGAAAAAAGCAGAAGCAAAGGCTCAGGGCTGCACAAGACACACTCAGAATCAGATGGAGTGAAGTACTCAACACTGCAGCGAAATACAGCGGTAATCGCCACACCAAGAGATACCCGAAGCGAAAGTTGCTACCTGAATTCGATGAGGAGGCCTTAGATCCCCCGCAATCAAAAAACAAAACGGCCATCCGGTCGGATAGACGACCTCATGGCCAACATAGAGCGGCAAACGACGCCGCACATAAGCCAGTACGCGATCCACGTGAGGGCTCGCATCAAAAGGACAACGCAACCAGATCCATCTACGAGCCACGCAAGCGCACTCCAGCATGCAATGCAACACAACAAACATCCCAACACCACGGTACACCCAAATACAGGGGTGCCGCACACCCCCTATGTTTCACCGATGAGGTGCTGGACCACAAATTTCCAGAGGGATTCAAACCCGTAAACATAGAGGCGTACGACGGAATGACAGACCCTGGGGTCTGGATTGAGGACTACATCCTCCATATCCATATGGCTCGAGGAGACGATCTCCACGCCATCAAGTACTTATCCCTCAAGCTCAAAGGGCTAGCTCGGCACTGGCTTAAAAGCCTCCCCGAAAACTCCATTGGAAGCCGGGAAGAGCTCGAAGACGCTTTTCGGGAAAATTTTCAAGGGACCTATGTCCGACCACCGGATGCAGATGATTTGAGTCATATCAACAGCCCGGAGAGTCAGCCCGAAAGCTTTGGAACAGGTTTCTCACTAAAAAGAACCAAATAGTCGACTGTCCGGACGCCGAAGCCTTAGCAGCTTTTAAGCACAGCGTTCGAGACGAATGGCTTGCCATACACCTCGGCCAAGAAAAGACGAGAACAATGGCAGCATTAACAAGCCTCATGACCCGCTTTTGCGCGGGCGAGGATAGCTGGTTAGCCCGATGTAGCACTAGCGACCCAAGTACATCTGAAGTCACGGACGGAAACGGGAAACCACGACGCAGCAAAAACAAGCGCCAGAATAAAGAAGACAGCCTGAAGAGCACGGCGGTAAACGCCAGATTTAGAAGCTCTCGGCCAGGTCAAGAAAAGCTGCCCTCCAAAGGCAACAGAGACGAACTGTCCAGCCTAAACAAGATTATGGATAAAATATGTCAGATCCACAGCACCCCCGATAAACCTGCAAATCATACCCATAGAGAATGTTGGGTCTTCAAGCAGTCCGGCAAGCTCAACGCCGAACATAAGGGGCTGGATACACTAAGTGAAGACGAGGACGAGCCTCGCAAGCAAAGCACTGGGGAACAGAAGAAATTCCCACCAGAAGTCAAAACAGTAAACGTGTTACGTGTGACAAAGGGGAGAAACAAAGCGGCACTCCTAGAGACACATGGCCCAGGGCCTATCACCGCGGAGTTCTGCCACTGGTCGTCCCAACCGATCACCTTTGACCATCGGGATTACTCGGCAAGTATCCGGTGTGCAGGATGGGCTGCCTTGGTATTAGACCCAATAATTGACGGATACCACTTCACACGAGTCCTAATGGACGGCGACAACAGTTTAAACCTGATATATCAGGACACAGTCCGTAAAATGGGGATAGACCCAACAAAAATTAGCCGCAGCAATACTACCTTTAAAGGAGTAACGCCAGGCCCAAAGGCCCATTGCACGGGTTCCCTGCTACTAGAGGTTATATTCGGCTTTCCCGATAACTTCCGCAGCGAAAATTTAACGTTCCACATCGCTCCATTCCAAAGTGGTTATCAAGCACTGCTCGGACGTGAAGCCTTCGCCCGCTTTAACGCAATACCGCATTACGCTTCTCTCATGCTTAAGATGCCCGGTCCACGTGGCATCGTTACAGTAAATGGAAATATTGAGCGCTCCTTGCGCGCGGAAGACCATGCGGCTGCCTTGGCAGCCGCACACTAAACGGCCTCACCAACTAAAGCATCTGACAGGTTGTTAAGACCACAGACGCGGTTGGACGAGTCCGGTGTAGCTATATGTAATTGATACAGGTTTGATGGCTATACCCCTATTACAATACAAGGGGCTCAACGCGCGCAAACAAGTGGCAATTAGGCTCAACTTTACTCATTTTGAACTGTACATGGTTTATTTAGTATAACCTACCTTTTGCATGACAACTTTTCAATTAAATTCCTTTCTTTTTCAGATGACCATCGTGCTACACCCGTCCAGAATATGGCACAATGGAGACACAGGCGTAGACGTGCAGCAGGGACCCGTTCCGAGGATTCTTTTTAGATTAAGACCCTGCGTAAACCTTTTTTACTGTCTCTTGTTGATACACATCCCTCGGATTCTCAGTACAATCGAGAAGGATGCTGACGTATTGGCATGTGGCCACGTCAGAATATTGCACATACCTGGACACCAGGGGCTCATTACAAAGGGCACTGTTTCGACCCTGTTTACATCATAAAGACCGAATACCCTAGGGAGTGTTCAGCGTCGCAAGTTTGGCCTTATATGCATCAGCTCCGAATCATGTCTTTGGTCAAATGTTGGGTTTGCCCGGCTCCTGTGTTTTGCTGCCTTACGTTCCGCTCTATCGGCTAAGGCGGCACTAGGAGAACTACTGTGATTGTGCCCTGGTTCATCCGGACGAGCACCTCAGTAGAGAAAGCCGAAAACTGACTGTCAAGATATAGCGTGAGACTGGTCAAGCACTCGATGACCTAGCGGAATCTTCGGGATTCCTCCGCCTTAACTAAGGGCCATTTCCCGGCCAGGCATGTACGCGCCCCGAATCCGGATGAGCGCGGAGCCACCAGGGGCTATATAGTAGCCCCACTGTCAAACTCCTCTGGCTAAGTGAAAGTGTTAAAGCATTATAGTCCGATTGCCTAGTTCGTTGCGCTATCACCTCCTTAATGGACCAAGACGTTGGATCAAGTGTGAACATGCGTCTTCTGCGAACACCCCCGCATTATATGCGTGGGGGATGAAGCCGACGACTGCCATCTTTCAGGTTATATACATATATACATACACAGCTGCACAGGAGGCATCATAGCACTTTCGGGCAAAAGTATAAATACAACCTTGATAAATTCAATAAAACATTGTTCTTACAATGGGAATACATGTCACTTAAACATAATATTCTTCGAGCACTGAGCCTCTATCAAACAAGCGCCTTCAAGAACTTCTTCAAAGTAGTGCTCGGCAGCCACTCGGCCTATGGCCGAACCCTGTGCCGCAACAGTGCTAGCATCCATCTCCGCCCAGTATGTTTTGACACGGGCAAGGGTCATTCGTGAGCCCTCTATGCACGCCGACCTCTTTATAGCATCGATGCGTGGCACAGCACCAAGGAATTGTTGCACCAAGCTAAAGTAGCTATTCGGCCTTGGCCCTCCTGGCCACAGATGATCCACTATGGACCTCATGGCAAGTCCGGATAATCTATGGAGCTCGGCCCAACCGGTCAATCGCTCATTCAGCAACAGCGGACAGACTGGAGCGTGAAACTGTGACCAGAACAGCTTTTCCACTTCAGGACCCTTCTGATCCTTGAAGTACTCGGTCGCATCAGCAGCACTTGCAGCCAAATCCATGTACTCGTCCGCCGAACTCCATAGCCGGTCTAGAGGAGCATATTTTGGATCTCCGAACTTAGTCCGTAACAAGAAGGGCTTCCCAGAAACGATATCCGCAGCTTGATTCAGCTCCTCCTTCGTGCTCTAATTTTGGAGCGGGCTTCCTTGGCAGCCACCCGGGCCTTCTCCAGGTCAGTCGCCTTCGCCCGGTTTTCCTCTTCAAGAAGCCGGTAACGCTCAGCAGCATCTTTTAACTCCACGGCCATCTTGGCAAATTTTTCTTTGCTCTCGCAATGTGCGGCCTGTTCGGCCCTTAAACCCTCGGCCGCCTTTAAAGCGGCCGCATTACTGCTCCTTGCGTGCTCCTTGGCTTGGGCAAGTTCCGCCCGAAGGGTCTCCATGGCGGCAGCTCCATCTGCAGTCACAACATATTAAAGATACTGGCATCAAGCTGCTCTTACTATGTGACGATCACCAGAAAAATCACTGACCCTGTGCCTCGTCAAGCCACTTGTTGACAAGCACGATGTTGGCATCTGCTGCATCTAGCTGCCGCCTTAGTTCGGCAAACCCATCAGTCCGGCTAGCCACCGGAGCTTCAACCACCTGCACATAAAGGCGGTCTGGTTATTACCTGGGACTATGATCCTCTGTTTGCCGCCGTTTTCGATGACAACCAGAGTCTCAGGGGCTACTATCTACACAGGGCACATCTAAAAATGTGCGGTACTGTAAAAAATGTACATCATTTCACGTACCTCAAAACCCATCAGTAGACTCACAAAGGCTTCATGCAACCCGCTTTCGGCGGACGAAATCCTTTCAATCACCGTACCCATCAATGTGCGGTGCTCTTCTGAGATAGCCGCTTGCTCTAGCAGATCCCTCAGTACGTCCGACCGCACACCAGACGGTGCCAGACTCTTTTAATTGCTCTCTTCAAGAGCCGGATACTGAGGACTTCAGGTGGCCATAGGATTGCCTTCTGGCCTTGCCGGATCAGGAGAAACCCTCCGCGACAACACCTCGGGGTCGCCCGCCTCGTGAGGCGGTGTGGCAGGGGGAGGCGTTTCGCTCTCCATCATCTCTGGGAGAAGATCCCCTGAAGATGAGCTCTGCTGAGAAGGGCTAAGATCCGAACTGCAAGATAAATGCTTCGGTTGTTTTCCTCAGAAGTAAAGGGAGATATTTTCATTATTAAGTACCCCTTTACTTACAGCTCGGTGGAGGGCTGCTCCCCTTGAGGGCATAGTGCGGCCAGGGTAGCCCCCGAGGCAGGACCCTCCGGCGAAGATTTCTTCCCCCGTTTGGAGACCATTGTCTCCGGGTCCTCGGAGGCGGTCCTCTTCCTTCCCTGGGGAGAGGAAGTTTCAGTCCCTCCTCCCCGGCTAACCTCCTTCGTGGAGGCGCTAACCTCCTTGTTCCCCCCTTTATCTTCTCCCAAGGGCACTTGATAAGGCGTGATCTCCAGCATCCTTGTTAGCACGGGATTTGGTGAGGTCTCAGGGAGGGGGGCCGGACACCTGATCAACTTTGCCTTCGCTATCCAATCCTGGACCAAGAGCGGTTTTTCTTTTTTAGGGCAATGTTGCTATGAATAAAACGGATAGTGTGTTCGGATGCGGGGCTACTTACTTGGGTATCCGGGCGATTGCAGCTCAGACCTGCATCCTCAGTGATATCCGGACACATTATTTGTGGTCTGAAGAACAATTTGTACATCTCTTCATGCGTCATGCCGAGGAAATGTTGGATAGCTCGCGGTACTTCCGGGTTGAATTCCCACATGCGAAGGGGCCGGCGTTTGCAAGGTTGCACTTGACAGACTGGCATAACTTGCACTACCATAACCACACTGATATCTCTCTCGAAGAGATCTCGGATACGGCTTTGCAGTATTGGCAAGTCCTTGGCTAGACCCCAACTCAGCCCCCGGCTGATCCATGACATCAATTGTGGTGGGGGGCCTGAACGGAAGGCGGGGGCAGCTATCCACTTGGCACTTCGGGGAGCTGTGATGTAGAACCACTCCCGCTACCACAATCCGGACACCTCTGGGAAGTAACCCTCAGGCCAGGGAGCGTCAGCAATTTTGCTTATTGGAGCGCCTCCGCACACTGCGTGCTGCCCCTCGATCATTTTCGGCTTCGCATCGAAGGTCTTGAGCCACATGCCGAAGTGAGGGGTAATGCGGAGGAAGGCCTCACATACGACAATAAATGTCGAGATGTGAAGAAGGGAATCCGGGGCCAGATCGTGAAAATATAGCCCGTAATAGAACATAAGACCCCTAACAAAGGGATCCAGAGCGAGGCCTAGTCCTCGGAGGAAGTGGGAGACGAACACGACGCTCTCATTGGGTTCAGGAGTAGGGACGACCTGCCCTCGGGCAGGCAGCCGATGCGAAATTTCGGCAGTCAGATATCTGGCCTCTCTCAACTTCTTGATGTCCTCCTCTGTGACGGAGGAAGGCATCCACCGACCTTGAAGGTTGGATCCGGACATAGTTGAAGGTCCGAAGCGCCTAAACCTGAGCTTTGGGTGTTGGAACTCGATGTGAGAGGCGGATTTGATTAAGATTGAAAGGAAAAGGCCTTGTCCCCTTTATAAAGAGGATGAATATCAAGCGTCTTGCTCATGGCCGTTTGGGACTTGCCTAAGATTTAGGGGTCCTACTAATAGGCATGGTTGGGTTACCCACATCCATATTAATGGGAATCCCGTAATAAGGGGACACGATCTCTGCTTCGACAAGACGTGCCAAGGAAACTACCTCGTGAAACACGCTGAGATAGGTTATGAAAAATGATTCGAATAAAGACCTGGCTGTGGTGTGATGTCACACTACGGGGTACGTTAGCAGATTAGATTTGTGTAAATATTATTCCCTCTACGGTGGTATGTGGAACTTATTTTGCACAGCCGGACACGATCCTCGTGTTCAAGATCTTCTATGAAGTATTCAGAGGAGGAACCCGCCTTGCAATGCCGAAGACAATCTGCGCGCCGGACTTATCGTCATTGAAGCCTAGTTCAGGGGCTACTGAGGGAGTCCTGGATTAGGGGGTATCCGGACAGCCAGATTATATCCTTTGGCCGGACTGTTGGACTATGAAGATACAAGATTGAAGACTTCGTCCCGTGTATGGATGGGACTCTCCTTGGCGTGGAAGGCAAGCTTGGCAATACGGATATGTAGATCTCCTTCCTTGTAACCGACTCTGTGTAACCCTAGCCCCATCCGGTGTCTATATAAACCGGAGGGTTTTAGTCCGTAGGACAGCATACAATCATACCATAGGCTAGCTTCTAGGGTTTAGCCTCTCTGATCTCGTGGTAGATCAACTCTTGTACTACTCATATTATCAAGAATACTCAAGAAGGACGTAGGGTTTTACCTCCATCAAGAGGGCCCGAACCTAGGTAAAACATCGTGTCCCCTGCCTCCTATTACCATCCGCCTTAGACGCATAGTTCGGGACCCCCTACCCGAGATCCGCCGGTTTTGACACCAACAGCGGTGCTCCCCAAGCTCGAGGCCATGCGCCCGCCCGGTGGTCCCAGTGTGCCATCACCTTCAGCTCGGCCGACCAGCTCAAGTGCGCAGCCACCGCTGGCACACTCCCCATGCTGTGCTCCCCAGTCATTAGCAATGTGCAAGTCACCAAGACTCTCATCAACGGCGGTGCAGGGCTCAATGTCCTATCCGCCGACACGTTCGACAACCTCCAAGTGCCCTATGAGCAGCTCCAGCCAACCAAGCCTTTCTCTGGAGTGATTGACGGTTCCGCCACACCAATAGGGAAAGTCTGCCTGCCTGTCACCTTAGGGGAGCGCAAGAATTACCGCACCGAGCTCATCGACTTCGACGTCGCGCACATCCGCCTGTCGTACAATGCCATCCTCGGGTATCCGACCCTGGCCTAGTTCATGGCAGTCACTCACCACGGCTACAACGTTCTCAAGATGCCAGGAAGCGGGGGGATCATCACGGTCCCATGTGAAGAAAGGGATGCGGTGTGCTCCCTTGAGAGCGCCTTCCAAGCCGCGGCAATCGACAACCCTGACAGCAGAAGTGAAGGCCCCCCGGAGACCATCCCCAAGAAGAAGCTACCATGCCGAGCAGGACCCCAAGAAGATGGCGTCGCATCAGGAGCCTCATCAGGATCGGCGCCCGCTCCAGGGGCGCCTCCCTCCACCGCATAGGAAAGCGCGCCCGACGCCCTCCTCAGGCGGGGCTCGGGGGCTCTCTTCTTGAGGGCCTCAGACCTTGCCAATCTCACGAGGGAGGCGCTTGGGCACCACTTGGAAGCGTGCTTCACGGCACGTGTTCCTCAGGAGAACATGGGGGCAAGAAGTGCCCACCACCCAGGAGTTCATCACCAAGACCACCCAAGAGCTACAAGACGCAAGAGCCATGCGTGGCGACAGCTGCTCACAGAGTGTGGCTCACCACCCAGGCGAGGGTGCTGAGCTGCGCGCCTGCGTCGACAACCCAGGGCTCAACAGGGCCGCATCTCAGGAACGCTTCTAGCCATCACGCACGGGCTGCTGTGAGGGTCCACCACACAGCTTCGTTCGCATGCCCTTCGGCTTGCCAAGCATGGTGTCGGCCCATCGGCGCAATATGCGGCAAGTCCTGGCGGCTCAGGAGGCCAGGTTCCACGCCGTTCTGGAGGAGATGGCGACGACCTTCAGGGAACCTCCTGAGCCCCCAGAGCCTCCCGAGGCTTAGGGTCCCGGTGGCTCGTGAGGAGTCATTCCTTCAACGCGTGGCTTCAGCTGCACCAGCTCTACTTCGTCTACAGACCCAGGTGACATCTTCCAAGTTCATTTAAGCTGGGAGCGCCCCTCGGGCCGCACTATTCCCAGGCCACGTGGGTCCGTCCCTGTGACATGTATCCTTTCTGCTTCTGTTTATAAGCTTACTTCGCTGGGGGAGCCCCTCGGGCTGCATCATCCCCACGCAGCTCGGGCCAGACCCAGTGGCATGTACCTTCCCGCATTTATCCTAGACAATCTGCTTAACCTGCCAACTGCTATCACCTGCTCGATCATCACCTCCCTCGGGGCCCCCCACACAGGCACGACGCTGGTGCATGGGTTCGTCCCTGCCACGGCCGACAAATCTAAGTGGTCGAGCTCTGGCTCGCGGCACGCGCCGTGCACGTCACCTCATCAGGCCCTCAGTGCCTTCACTTCATCCGGACCAACCAGCGGCAGGCAGGTGGCAGTAACGGCAAACCATGTTTCTCCTTATGCCTGTTCACAGGAACCCCACAGGAGGGATAGCAGGCGGCACCGCGAGTCTCCTTTCCTCTCGTGCGACTCGCTTGCGCATTAAAAGGGGGGCTCCTGAGCATCGCGACTCAGGAGCTCTTACTGGCTCTCCAGCCCTCACCCCCTGGCCTTGACCACGGCATCGCGACCTGGCATACCAGCGGTGGCTGAGCTCGCTCGAGGGCCAGGACCTGAGGACGTAGAGCATTAAGAGTAGCTCGGGAGAAGGAAAACTCGCACGGGCCGGCCTAGCTATATCGCGTAAGTTGGTGTGCAGCCCTAGCGCAACATCAGGAATCACTGCGAAGTCATCAAGATAAGTCTCGCCCTTGGATCAGCAAAATATTTGGGCCTAATAGTCGCTCACACCATGCCGCAACCCCGTTGCGGCCAAGTCATCTTCCTTTCTTTCCTTGCCATGGCCGCTTGGGCGCTAAGGGGGACCTCCTGAGCATCGCGCCTCAGGGGCTCTTACTGGACCTCGGGCCGCACACCTCCTGGCCTTGACCATGGCATCATGACCTGGCATACCAGCAACGGCTATAGCCGCCTTGGGACCGGGACCCGTCAGCGTAGAGCAACAAGCTATCGCGAGGAAAGAAAGGGGAGGCCGAGCCTTAACGGGACGCGCGTTTGTCAAATCTTCATAACAAGGAAAATAGGTACAAAGGCATTGCAGATCCTTACATGCCCCCACGGGGTGATTCATGATCCTTCGCGGGAAACAAAAGCTGATGCTAAGGGGGATCCTATCAACATCCTCCCGTGGCGGACGCCATCATCAACAGTGGGCCACGGGACCGGCGACAACCCCATCTAGATCAGCGGTGGCGGCCGGACGCCGCCCTTGCCCCGGGCACGGCGAGAGCTCGGGGGGACGTAGCTGTCATTGCTCGTCTCCAGAGTCTTGTAGAGCTCAGGAGAACTGTTGGACTCCCAAGGGCTGCTGCTGCTGGAGTAGTCGCGGGCAGAGCGCGCATCAGCCTCGCGCTCTTCTCCAGAGCAGCACTCTAGGCGGCGGCCCTCGGTGTCGAAGACCTTGAAGAGAAGCATGGAGGCGCCGTCGTACTCGAAGTGGATCGCGAGGGCACCCCTCGTGTGACAGATCCGTGCAATCTCGCCCCAGCCATGAGTCATGAAGATTTTGCCAATGGGGACCGCTTCGATCTTCGCTCTGATCGCCGGAGCGCCACAATCGGCGTGTTGCAGCCAGAACTCGAGAGGCCCCCTCGGCGGCATCACGTCGGAGAAGAACCGTGGGAAGTGGATCCAGGAGTTTGGAGGCGAGCGTCCACAGCACCAACTCGCGCGAGGAGTCCGCAGCATGGACGGCCCGCGTCGCCGAGGCGCGGCGACCCCGTGTGCGGTGTGGGTGACGCTGCTCGCCACTTCGTCCTCTCGAGCCTACGGCTTGGGCGTACAAGGGTAGTGGGTACCCCGGCGGAGGCCGCTCGCATAAAGGCCTCGCCACCACCTGCAACGCCGCCTCATCACGGCGATGGATCGACCTCTTCTTCGGCGGAAGTGGCTCCGGGGCATCCCGGCGGGCTTTCCCCTTCTCCTCGGCGGAGAACCTTCTGATGGGTGCCATTGGAGCAAGAAGTGAAGCGAGAAGGAAGAAGCAAGCAAGGAAGAGATGGGTAACGGGGGCTCCGCTCCCTCCCCATTTATAGCAAGAGAAGGCCAACCGACGTCTCCCACGATCACAGGTAATGATGGTTTCCCTTGCATGTCGCAGGGACTTGTCAAGTCGTGCAGTCGCCGAAACAACGTGGGGAAGCGGAGACGCCCACGTCCAATCAACCGCCACGCGCCAACCAAGGCCGCAGGCTTTGGGGGCCCGCGGCGCTTCGAGCTTGACCCTTGGCTTTGCCGCGAAGCCAAGCCCGAGCGCACCTTGGGCCCGGGGGCTACTGTCGGCGTTCTGGGAACGGGGGTCCCCAGACTTGCCTGCCTGCGGCCCGCGGCGTGGCTGAGCCAGCAGGCCGTACGGCCCATCTTCACCAACAAAACATTCAAGACCCTCGCGAGGGGCCAAGCCTCGCGAGGCGGTCGACACAAGACCTCCTCTGGAGTGGCCTAGCTAGGTAGGCTCACGAGGAGCGGAGATATCAAGGCAAGGCGAACCTCACGAGGCTCTCGTGACGTGAGCCGTGACGATCGACACCAGGCGGGCGCCAGCACGCACAACGTCCTTGTTTCCTCTTTGGTGCAAAGGGGGCAAGCGCAACCACGGATACCGAGGCCTCAGGCAAAGGTTGCCATTTCGGTGCAACAAGACCAAGACCATGGACTGCAAGACGGAGGTCATCGTGGAGCCCAGAACAACGTCACCGCCAGAACTTTGTGCAGGCGAAGACTACTTTTGTCAGGATAGCTTGTACTAGCTGTCCCCCTTCAAATTAGCCCGCCATTGTTGGCTCCCTTCCCACTCGATATTTGGGAAGAGGACCAGGGCCTCTATAAATAGGACTAGCCACCATAGTGGAAGTGGGCAGAGAGGAGCTGGGCTAGAGAGACCACCCCCACGCACACAAGCTCACTGAGCTCAAGAACGCCTCAACCTCAGGAGGCCGTTCTCCCTTTGTATTGTTCATCATCAGCCCGAGAGGCAATCCACCACCACCACACTGGAGTAGGGTATTACACCGCAACGGTGGCCCGAACCAGTATAAACCCTGTGTCCTTCTATGTTGTGAGTTCGTCGAGTTCGTACGCAAGATCCTAGCGAGCTAGAGCGTAGATCGGTTGGAGGGAAAGACTTCGCGTGCACCCCCAATGTTCAAACCTTAAGGGTTTGCCGGGACCCCACACCCCGACAACGCCTAAACGCATCGGAGCCGCTCGGGCCGCGTGATAACCCACAAATATAGGGGATTGCAACAGTTTTTGAGGGTAGAGTATTCAACCCAAATTTATTGATTTGACACAAGGGGAGCCAAAGAATATTCTCAAGTATTAGCAGCTGAGTTTTCAATTCAACCACACCTGGAAACTTAATATCTGCAGTAAATTGTTTAGTAGCAAAGTAATATGATAGTAGAGGTAACGGTAGAAAAAGTAATATTTTTGGTTTTATAGTGATTGTAACAGTAGCAACGGAAAAGTAAATAAGCGAAGAACAATATATGAAAAGCTCATAGGCAATGGATCTGTGATGGAGAATTATGTCGGATGCGATCGAGCATGCAACAGTTATAACATAGGGTGACATAGAACTAGCTCCAGTTCATCAATGTAATGTAGGCATCTATCCCGAATATAGTCATACGTGCTTATGGAAAAGAACTTGCATGACATCTTTTGTCCTACCCTCCCGTGGCAGCGGGGTCCCATTGGAAACTAAGGGATATTAAGGCCTCCTTTTAATATAGTACCGGACCAAAGCATTAACACATAGTGAATACATGAACTCCTCAAACTACGGCCATCACCGCTAATGGTCCCGATTATTGTCACTTCGGGGTTAACGGATCATAACACATAATAGGTGACTATATACTTGCAAGATAGGATCGAGAACTCACATATATTCATGAAAACATAATAGGTTCAGATCTGAAATAATGGCACTAGGGCCCTAGTGACAAGCATTAAGTATAGTAATGTCATCGCACATCAATCTCAGAACATAGTGGATACTAGGGATCAAACACTAACAAAACTAACTCGATTACATGATAAATCTCATCCAACCCATCACCGTCCAGCAAGCGTACGATGGAATTACTCACGTATGATGGTGAGCATCATGAAATTGGTGATGGAGGAAGATTGATGATGACGATGGCGGCGGATTCCCCTCTCCGGAGCCCTGAATGAACTCTAGACCAGCCCTCGCGAGAGAGTTTAGGGCTTGGCGGCGGCTCCTTATCGTAAAACACGATGAATCCTTCGTTCTGATTTTTTTCTCCCCGAACACGAATATATAGAGTTGGAGTTGAGGTCGGTGGAGCGTCAGGGGGCCCACGAGGCAGGGGGCGCGCCCAGGGGGGTAGGCGCGCCCCCACCCTCGTGGATAGGGTGTGGGCCCCATGACATGGATTCTTCTTCCAGTATTTTTTATATATTCCAAAAATAATCTCCGTTGATTTTCAGGTCATTTTGAGAACTTTTATTTCTACACAAAAATAACACCATGGCAATTCCGCTGAAAACAGCGTCGGTCCGGGTTAGTTCCATTCAAATCATGCAAGTTAGAGTCCAAAACAAGGGCAAAATTGTTTGGAAAAGTAGATACGACGGAGACTTATCAACTCCCCCAAGCTTAAACCTTTGCTTGTCCTCAAGCAATTTAGTTGATAAACTGAAAGTGATAAAGAAAAACTTTTACAAACTCTGTTTTCTCTTGTTGTTGCAAATATGTAAAGACAACATTCAAGTTTTCAGCAAAGATTATGGACTAACCATGTTCACAATAACATTTAGGTCTCATGTTTACTCATATCAATGGCATAATCAACTAGCGAGCAATAATAATAAATCTCGGATGACAACACTTTCTCAAAACAATCATAATATGATATAACAAGATGGTATCTCGCTAGCCCTTTCTGAGACCGCAAAACATAAATGCAGAGCACCTTTAAAGATCAAGGTCTGACTAGACATTGTAATTCATGGTAAAAGAGATCCAGGCACAGTCATACTCAATGTAAACTAACAGTAATGGATGCAAATGACAGCGGTGCTCTCCAACTGGTGCTTTTTAATAAGAGGATGATGACTCAACATAAAAGTAAATGGATAGGCCCTTCACAGAGGGAAGCAGGGATTTGTAGAGGTGCCAGAGCTCGGCTTTGAAATAGATATGAATAATATTTTGAGCGATATACTTTCATTGTCAACATAACAACCGAGAGATCTCGATATCTTCCATGCTACACACATTATAGGTGGTTCCCAAGCAGAATGGTAAAGTTTATACTCCCCCACCACCAACAAGCATCAATCCATGGCTTGCCCGAAACAACGGGTGCCTCCAACTAACAACAATCCTGGGGGAGTTTTGTTTGCAATTATTTTGATTTGATTTGAGCATGGGACTGGGCATCCCGGTGACCAGCCATTTTCTCGTGAACGAGGAGCGGAGTCCACTCCTCTTGAGAATAACCCGCCTAGCATGGAGGATATAGACAGCCCTAGTTGATACATGAGCTATTCGAGCATACAAAACAGAATGTTTATTTTAAGGTTTAGAGTTTGGCACATACAAATTTACTAGGAACAACAGGTAGATACCGTATATAGGTAGGTATGGTGGACTCATATGGAATAACTTTTGCGGTTTATGGGGTTGGATGCACAAGCAGTATTCTCGCTTAGTACAAGTGAAGGCTAGAAAAAGACTGGGAAGCGACCAGCTAGAGAGCGACAACAGTCATGAGCATGCATTAAAATTAATCAACACCGAATGCAAGCATGAGTAGGATATAATGCACCATGAACATAAATATCGTAGAGGCTATGTTGATTTTGTTTCAACTACATGCGTGAACATATGCCAAGTCAAGCCACTCGAATCATTCAAAGGAGGATACCGCCCTATCATAACACATCACAACCATTTTAATAGCATGTTGGCACGCAAGGTAAACCATTATAAACTCCTAGCTAATTAAGCATGGCATAAGCAACCATAATCTCTAATTGTCATTGCAAACATGTTTCTTTCATAACAGGCTGAATCAGGAACGATGAACTAATCATATTTACAAAAACGAGAGAGGTCGAGTTCATACCAGCTTTTCTCATCTCAATCAGTTCATCATATATCATCATTATTGCCTTTCACTTGCATGACCGAATAGTGTGGAAAATAATAATAGTGCACGTGCATTGGACTAAGCTAGAATCTACAAGCATTCAATTCAAGAGAGAAGACAAGTTAATATGGGCTCTTTGTTAGATCAACAGTAAGGCATATGAGAGCCACTTAACATTTTCATGATGGTCTTCTCCTCTTGACCCCAAAGGAAAGAAAAAAACAAAACTATTTACACGGGAGCTCCCAACAAGCAAAAGAAGAACGAGAAATATTTTTGGGTTTCCTTTTTTAATTACTACTACAAGCATGGAAAGTAAACTAACTAAAAGCTACAACTAATTTTTTTTGGGTTTTCTTAAGGTTTTTAAAACACACAAGAAGAAAGCGAGAAAATGAAAATAAACTAGCATGGATGATACAATGAAAAAGTATGAGCACCGACAACTAGCATGAGTGTGTGAACATGAATGTAATGTCGGTGAGAGATACATACTCCCCAAGCTTAGGCTTTTGGCCTAAGTTGGTCTATGCCCATGGATCAAAGTTGTAGTTGGGGTCGTACTGAGATGCAGCGGCAATTGCCTGATGAGCTGCAACTTGGAGGCGAGCTGCCTCCGCCCTCCGCCATCCTCTCGTACTCGGTCGCCTCCTCCCTGGTTATAACATATCTCCCTTTTGCCTGAAAGTCAAAGAAAGCAGGAGCAGGGAGAGCGACGTGATAGGTGCGTCGTCTGTCGAAGATTAGTCGGTACTGGAGGAACTGATTGTTCCTCTCAACAAACTGATGATGAACCATGGCATTATAATCTAAATAAGCAGGAGGCAACTCAATATCATCTCCACGTATGGGTATCTCAAGAAAATCAGCTAAACGGGTTGCATAAATTCCGTCAAAGAAATCTCCATCAATACTATTATTATGCAACCTACGTGCAACAATGGCCCCCCAAGTTATATTGTCTATATCCTAATATAGCACTCTTGAGAACACTAAGATCAAGAACACACATGTGACATGCCTCATCCTTACCATTTATGCATCTACCTATGAAGAGAGCAAAATAATGTATTGCAGGAAAATGAATGCTCCCTATGGTAGCTTGCGTGATTTCCCTAGATTCCCCCACAGTTATACTAGCAAGAAAGTCTTTATATTCAGATTTGCGAGGTTCACTAACATTACCCCACTGTGGGAGTTTACAAGCAGTATTAAAATCTTCTAAGTCCATGGTATGAGATTTATCATAAAGATCAAATATGACAGTTTGAGAATTATGTGATGATGTAAATTTAAACCTTCTCACAAATGAATCAGTTAAATAGAGGTACTGACAGCACTTATCTGCCACGAAGCTCTCAAGATCGGCGTTATGCACATATGCTTCAAATTCCTCCTTAATCCCCGCCCGAACCATGAAGTCCTCCGACGTCCATTCATAAGGCCGCACTTGAGCATCTCTTGGTAGTTCATTGTCTGGCTCGCGTATTGCGGGCCTTGGGCCTTGCTTCCTTGAGGAACCACCTTGGTACATTTTCCTAAACATATTTCTTCCGCTGAAAATTTCTGAAATTTTTTGTAACTTAAAATAAAAGTGAACCAAACTCAACAAAATTGATAGCAACTACTCCTACAAGTGTATAGAGGCTATATCATGCATTAAAACTATTTTTGGCCACATAAATTTGACATGCAAGCTCAAGAACAAGGGCACCTAAGCAGCAAAAATTTGCAATAAATAAAGCACTAGAACAAAAACTAATTGGACCATTGGAGGAGTCACATACCAAAGAACAATCCCCCAAAGCAGTTTTGTGAATGGAGCTTTGAGCAAGGAGATTGAAAATGGCAGCAAGATGAGCAAGAACTCGGGTTTGAGCTGGCTAGTGATTTTTTTGGGAGGAAGAAGGAGTGTGTGGTGGCTGGAATAAGTGGAGGGGGTCACCAGGGGTCCACGAGGCAGGGGCGCGCCCAGGGGGGTGGGCGCGCCCTCCACTCTCGTGGGCACATGGCTGCACCCCCTGTTGTGTTCTCAGTGCCAGATATTCTCAAATATTCTAGAAAAATCATATTTAATTTCCAGGGCATTTGGAGAACTTTTATTTTCGGGGTATTTTTTATTGCATGGATAATTCAGAAAACAGACAGAAAATACTATTTTTGCTTTATTTAATAACAGAAAGTAAAAAGAGGGTGCATAAAGTTGTGTTTTCTAACTTCCTCCATCTCATGCTCAACAAAAGGAATCTACTAACAAGGTTGATCAGGTCTTGTTAACAAACTCATTTCGAATAACATGAAACCTGAGAAATTTTGAATAACACTAGGTTACCTCAATCGGGATATGCACATCCCCAACAATAAGAATATCATATTTCTTCTTGACAGTAGGAAGAGGAAATTCAAAACCTCCAATAGTGATTGATGAAATTTTTCCAATAGAATTGATACTGTGGACTTGAGGTTGTTTCCTCGGGAAGTGTACCGTATGCTCATTACCATTGACATGAAAAGTGACATTGCCTTTGTTGCAATCAATAACAGCCCCTGCAGTATTCAAAAAGGGTCTTCTAATAATAATAGACATACTATCGTCCTCGGGAATATCAAGAATAACAAAGTCCGTTAAAATAGTAATGTTTGCAACCACAACAGGCACATCCTCACAAATACCGACAGGTATAGCAGTTGATTTATTAGCCATTTGCAAAGATATTTTAGTAGGTGTCAACTTATTCAAATCAAGTCTACGATATAAAGAGAGAGGCATAACACTAACACCGGCTCCAAGATCACATAAAGCAGTTTTAACATAGTTTCTTTTAATGGAGCATGGTATAGTTGGTACTCCTGGATTTCCATGTTTCTTCGGTATTCCACCCTTAAAAGTGTAATTAGCAAGCATGGTGGAAATTTCAGCTTCTAGTATCTTTCTCTTATTAGTAAGAATTTTCTTCATATACTTAGCATAAGGATTCATTTTAAGCATATCAGTCAAACGCATACGCAAAAAGATAGGTCTAATCATTTCAGCAAAGCGCTCAAAATCCTAATCATCCTTTTTCTTGGATGGTTTAGGAGGAAAAGGCATGGGTTTCTGAACCCATGGTTCTCTTTCCTTACCGTGCTTCCTAGCAACAAAGTCTCTCTTATCATAACGTTGATTCATTGATTGTGGGTTATCAAGATCAACAACAGATTCAATCTCTACATCATTGTTATTGCTAGGTTGAGCATCAACATGAACATCATCATTAACATTATCACTAGGTTCATGTTCATTAGCATATTGTGTTTCAGCATCAGAAATAGAAATATCATTGGGATTCTCAGTTGTGTCAACAACAGGTTCACTAGAAGCATGATTAGTCCTATCATTTTTATTTTTCTTCCTCTTAGAAGGACCAGGTGCATCAATATTAGTTCACTGAGAATCTTGCTCAATTCTCTTAGGATGGCCCTCAGGATACAAAGGTTCCCGAGTCATTTTACCCCTTCTAGTCATAACTCTAACAACATTATCATTCTTCTTATTATTTAATTCATTGAGCAAATCATTCTGAGCTTTAAGCACTTGTTCTACTTGAGTGGTAAACATAGAAGCATGTTTACTAATAAGTTTAAGTTCACCTTTAACACTAGCCATATAACCACTCAAGTGTTCAAGCATATCAACATTGTGTTTCAATTGTCTGCCAACGTAAGCATTGAAATTTTCTTGTTTAACAATATAATTATCAAACTCGTCTAAGCATTGGCTAGCAAACTTAGTAAACGGAATTTCACATTTATCAAATCTATAGATAGAATTTACCTTTACTACCTGTGTCGGGTTATCAAGACCATGTATTTCTTCAACAGACGGCAAATTAAGACCATGTATTTCTTCAACAGGTGGTAAATTCTTAACATCTTCAGCTTTAATACCCTTTTCTTTCATAGTTTTCTTTTCCTCTTGCATATCTTCAGGACTGAGAAATAGAATACCCCTTTTCTTCGGAGTTGGCTTAGGAGTTGGTTCAGGAAGTGTCCAGTTGTTTTCATTAGTCAACATATTATTCAATAACAATTCAGCTTGATCAATAGTTCTTTCCCTGAAAACACAACCAGCACAACTATCGACGTAGTCTCTGGAAGCATCGGTTAGTCCATTATAAAAGATATCAAGTATTTCATTTTTATTGAGAGGATTATCAGGCAAAGCATTAAGTAATCGGAGAAGCCTCCCCCAAGCTTGTGGGAGACTCTCTTCTTCACTTTGCACAAAATTATATATTTCCCTTAAAGCAGCTTGTTTCTTATGAGCAGGGAAATATTTAGCGGAGAAGTAATAAATCATATCCTGAGGACTATGCACACAACCAGGATCAAGAGAATTAAACCCTATCTTAGCACCACCCTTTAATGAGAACGGAAACAACGTAAGGATAAAGTAATAGCGAGCTTTCTCATCATGAGTAAACAGGGTGGCTATATCATTTAATTTAGTAAGATGTGCCACAGGAGTTTCAGATTCATAGCCATAAAAAGGATCAGATTCAACCAAAGTAATTAACTCAGGATCGACAGAGAAATCATAATCCTTATCAGTAATAAAGATAGGTGAAGTAGCAAAAGCAGGGTCATATTTCATTCTAGCATTCAAAGACTTTTCTTTAAGCTTAGCTAATAATTTCTTAAGATCAGATCTATCATTGCAAGCTAAGAAGTCTCTAGCAGTTTCTTCATCCATAACATAACCCTCAGGCACAACAGGCAATTCATATCTAGGGGGAGAATCTTCATCATTACTTTCATCAATATTATCAGTTTCAATAATTTCATTCTCTCTAGCCCTAGCTAGTGGTTCATCAAGAAATCCACCTAGTGGCACAGTAGTATCAAGCATAGAAGTAGTTTCATCATAAGTACCATGCAAAGAAGAAGTGGCATCATCAATAACAAGCGACATATCAGAATGAATAGCAGGTGTAGGTGTCGCAAGTTTACTCAAGACAAAAGGTGAATCAAGCGCAGAGCTAGATGGCAGTTCCTTACCTCCCCTTGTAGTTGAGGGAAAAATCTTGGTTCCTCGATCTTTCAAGTTCTTCATAATGAAAAGCAGATATAAATCCCAAGTGACTCAAAGAATAGAGCTATGCTCCCCGACAATGGTGCCAAAAAATATTATTGATAACCCACAAGTATAGGGGATCGCAACAGTTTTCGAGGGTAGAGTATTCAACCCAAATTTATTGATTCAACACAAGGGGAGCCAAAGAATATTCTCAAGTATTAGCAGTTGAGTTGTCGATTCAACCACACCTGGAAACTTAATATCTATAGCAAATTGTTTAGTAGCAAATTAATATGATAGTAGTGGTAACGGTAGCAAAAGTAATATTTTGGTTTTATAGTGATTGTAATAGTAGCAAAGGAAAAGTAAATAAGCGAAGAACAATATATGAAAAGCTCGTAGGAAATGGATCAGTGATGGAGAATTATGTTGGATGCGATGGATCATGCAACAGTCATAACCTAGGGTGACACAGAACTAGCTCCAGTTCATTGATATAATGTAGGCATGTATTCTGAACATAGTCATACGTGCTTATGGAAAATAACTTGCATGACATCTTTTGTCCTACCCTCCCGTGGCAGCGGGGTCCTTACGGAAACTAAGGGATATTAAGGCCTCCTTTTAATAGAGTACTGGAACAAAGCATTAACACATAGTGAATACATGAACTCCTCAAACTACGGTCATCATCGGTAAGTATCCCGATTATTGTCACTTCGGGGTTAACGGATCATAACACATAATAGGTGACTATAGACATGCAAGATAGGATCAAGAACTCACATATATTCATGAAAACATAATAGGTTCAGATATGAAATCATGGCACTCAGGCGCTAGTGACAAGCATTAAGCATAGTAAAGTCATAGCAACATCAATCTGAGAACATAGTGGATACTAGGGATCAAACCCTAACAAAACTAAGTCGGTTACATGATAAATCTCATCCAACCCATCACCGTCCAGCAAGCCTAAGATGGAATTACTCACGCACGACGGTGATCATCATGAAATTGGTGATGGAGGAAGGTTGATGATGATGATGGCGACGGATTCCCCTCTCTGGAGCCCTGAACAGACTCCAGATCAGCCCCCCGAGAGAGTTTAGGGCTTGGCGGCAGCTCCGTGTCTTAAAACGCGATGAATCCTTCTCTCTGATTTTTTTCTCCCCGAACACGAATATATGGAGTTGGAGTTGAGGTCGGTGGAGCGTCAGGGGGCCCACGAGGCAGGGGGCGCACCCGGGGGGTAGGCGCGCCCCCACCCTCGTGGACAGGGTGTGGGCCCCCTGACGTGGATTCTTCTTCCAGTATTTTTTATATATTCCAAAAATAATCTCTGTTGATTTTCAGGTCATTCCGAGAACTTTTATTTCTGCACAAAAATAACACCATGGCAATTCTGCTGAAAACAACGTCAGTCCAGGTTAGTTCCATTCAAATCATGTAAGTTAGAGTCCAAAACAAGGGCAAAAGTGTTTGGAAAAGTAGATACGACGGAGACGTATCACCGCGTCGGAAACGCGTTTTACGGCGCCGTTCGTTGCGCGGCTGGGTCCGTTCGAACGGCCACAAAACGCCGCGTTGTTTGGTGGTGGTGGCATGTCCGTGGGTGGTCGGAATCGGCACCAGTGACGAGGTCAGCGGTGGAGCAGCTTCGGGCGAGCGTGGGATCGGGGCCGTGAGGTGCTAGCTGGATGGCTAAGCGGCTCACTGGCCTCCTGGAAGGGCGAGGAGCACGTGGGGATCGCTGGTGCGGGCAGAGAAGCGTTGGGTGCGCGAGCCCGACGGCCATAGCGGACGACGGAGCTCGGCTACACTGCAAGCTAGCTGTGGTGGAGGCGGAGACGTGCGAGGAGAGGGAAGGGGCTGGAGCTCACCCACGTAGTGGCCTGATGGGTGACTAGGAGCAGCAGTGGCGCGGATTCGAGGCCGCAGCATTCGTCGAAGCCGAGGGTGAAGGCGAGGTCATAGTGGTTTTGCGGGGACGTCCCAGTCCGTGTGGCTTGGTGGGAGGATGAGGAGGTTGAGGCGGAGCCTGGGGCACGTCGACGAGGCGCAGGGACGGCAGTCGCCGCGGTGGTGGCCGACGGCGGCGGCACGGTTGCTCGGCGAAAAGGGGATCCGAGGAGAGGGAGCAAGGGCGAGAGGATTAGGGGATTCTAGGAGTGGGTGGAGGTAGGTGGGGGAGGACTCGAGGAGCCGGAGGGGGCGCTCTTATCCTCTCGCGGGGGCATCGCCGGTGAGGTGGCTGGGTGGCGACAGGTGCTTGCTGCCCCACCCGGTCGGAGGAGCAGGAAGCGACCGGGGAGGGGGAGTGGGCCAGCCAACTGGGATGGGCCGAAGCCTAAGGGCAGGCGAGGGGCTTTCTCTCTCTCCTCTAATTTTCCTTTTTCTTTTTTTGTTTCTCTTTTTCCAGCAGCTTTTGCATTTTATTTTGCCACAAATGACTTTGAAAAAATATGCCACTGGCCAAAACAAATTCAAAGAAGTACTGTGCAGTGCCACAAAAATGTTGGGAATGTTTTGAATCCCTTTGGATTTATTCAAAAAGAATAGGGCATTTTAGAAGGCTGTTTTGGCTCTGTTAAAAAGCATTAGGCCCATTTAGAGTTTGACGTTCAGCTTCTTCAAGAATGCGGATCGGATTCTCTTTGTATGTGAGATCATCTTGAACTTCAATCAGTTCCGGATCCACTTCATGTTCTGGATCCTTGAAGCATCGATGAAGTTGCGACACATGGAAGCTTTCATGGACGTGAGAGAACTGAGGTGGCAACTCCAATTGATAAGCCACCAGTCCACGATGGGAGAGAATGCGGAAAGGACCAATGTAGCGCGGAGCAAGCTTGCCCTTGACTCCGAACCGATGAGTGCCTCTCAAAGGAGTGACACGTAAATAAGCTTGTTCACCAGGTTGATAAGTTGAACCCCAGTGTTTCCGGTCATAGTTGCTCTTCTGGCGAGATTGGGCCGCCTTGAGATTATCCCAAACAATGCAAACCCGCTCTTCAGCTTGTTGAATAATGTCTGGACCAATGAGAGTCTGTTCCCCAGTTTTTGACCAATTCAGAGGGGTTCGGCACTTACATCAGTAAAGCACTTTGAAGGGTGCCATTTTCAAGCTGGCTTGCTAACTGTTGTTATAAGAGAACTCCGCATAAGGGAGAGATTCTTCCCACTTCTTGCTTAAAGAAATAACACAAGCTCGAAGCATGTCTTCAAGAATTTGATTAACTCGCTCGACTTGGCCTTGGGATTGGGGATGATAAGCGGTGCTCCAGATAATATGAGTTCCCATTGCCTCTTGGAAACTATCCCAGAACTTCAAAGTGAATATACTGCCGCGGTCTGAACTGATCTCCTTCGGAATGTCATGGAGTGACACAATTCTGGAGATATACAAGTTTGCTAATTGACTAGCAGTGATAGTCTCCTTGACTGGCAGAAAGTGAGCAACCTTTGAGAATTGGTCGATGATGACAAAGATAGCATCGTTACCTTTCTGAGACTTGGGAAGGCCAGTGACAAAGTCCATCTGAATCTTATCCCGTTTCCATTCAGGAATAGGGAGTGGTTGTAGAAGTTCAGCCGGTTTCTGATGTTCCGCTTTGACGCGACGACAAACATCACATTCTTTGATATATTGAGCAATATCTTGCTTCATCTTGGACCACCAATACTTCTGACGAATGTCTAAGTACATCTTGGTACTTCCTGGATGAATAGAGAGAGGGGTGTCATGCTCTTCTTTCATCGCCTTCTTTGTCATAAGCTCGAACCGGGGTACTACAATACGATCTCTCAAGTATAAGGTTCCATCTTCACCGAGTGAGAAATCTCTGGGTTTCTCTAAGGCAAGATCCTTTTTCATCAGATCAACATGAGCATCTTTAGCTTGAGCAGACTTGAATGCCTTCAGAAGAGTTGGTTCCAAGACAAGGTTATTCAGAGAACCCTGTGGAACTAGTTGAAGGTTCAGCTTGTATAGCTCTTCATAAAGGCGGGGTTGAGCTTTGTAGACCATGTGATTATTGCAATCGTACTTACGACTCAGGGCATCGACCATTACATTAGCCTTACCAAGGGTATAGGATATACCGCAGTTGTAGTCAGCAATAGCTTCCATCCATCGCTGCTGAAGGAGATTCAGTTCTGGCTGAGTAAACAAATACTTCAGACTCTGATGATCAGTGAAGATCTCGCAGCGAGTGCCGAGAAGGTACTGTCGCCATAGCTTCAGTGCATAGATAACCGCAGCAAGCTCGAGGTCATGAACTGGGTAGTTCTCTTCATGAGGACGCACTTGACGGGAGGCATAAGCAATCACTCTGCACTCTTGCATTAGGACACAACCTAATCCTTGTCGTGAAGCGTCGCAATAGATGACGAAGTCCTTGCGAGAATCAGGGGGAGCAAGCACTAGGGCAGATGTGAGCTTGTCCTTGAGTGCCTAGAAACTTTCCTGACATTTTTCTGTCCAATCGAACTTAACGCCTTTGTGAAGCAGATTGGTTAGTGGCTTGGAAATCTTCGAGAAGTTCTCGACGAAACGACGGCAGTAGCTGGTGAGTCCAAGAAAGCTTCTGACTTGCCTGACAGTCTTCGGAGGGGTCCAGTCAAGAATAGCCTAAACGTGCTCTGGGTTGACAGCAATACCATCCTTGGAGATAACATGACCAAGGTAGGTAACTTCGGGTAACCAGAATTCGCACTTGGAATACTTGGCATAAAGTTGATGTTCTCGAAGCTTTTCCAGAACAAGTCAAAGATGTTCAGCATGTTCTTCTTTATTCTTCGAATATACCGGATATCATCCAGATAGACTATGAAGAACTTGTCGAGGTAATCCATGAATATGTAGTTCAACAAATGAGAGAATGTGGCTAGATCATTGGTCAAGCCAAAAGAAATGACGGTGTACTCCTAAGAACCATAACGAGTGACGAATGCGGTCTTCGGAATATCCTCTTCCCGAACACGGATCTGGTGGTAACCCAACCTCAAGTCGAGTTTAGAGAATATCGATTAACCAGCTAGTTGTTCATACAGATCATTGATCCGAGGAAGGGGATATTTGTTCTGAATTGTAGCTTGGTTGATAGGACGATAGTCTTGGACCAAACGATTCATTCCGTCCTTCTTCTTGACGAAGAGTGAAGGTGCTCCCCAGGTGGAGGAACTTGGACGAATGAAACCCTTGCGAAGAGATTTTTCGATTTCCTCCTTAAGTTCAAGGAGCTCATGAGGTGGCATCTTGTAGGGTCGTTTGGCGATAGGAACGGTGCCTGGTTTCAAGTCGATGTCGAACTCGACAGCCCAAGTAGGAGGTATTTCTGGAAGTTCTTCTGGAAAGACATCTAGGAAGTCACGAACAACTGGAATCTTTTCAATTCCCTCAAGAGGTGTTGCGTTCAACGCACTCAGGAGATAGAGACGGGCCTGATAACCCGCAAGTATAGGGGATCGCAACAGTTTTCGATGGTAAAGTATTCAACCCAAATTTATTGATTCGACACAAGGGGAGCCAAAGAATACTCTCAAGTATTAGCAGCTGAGTTGTCAATTCAACCACACCTGGAAACTTAATATCTGCAGCAAAGTGTTTAGTAGCAAAGTAATATGATAGTAGTGATAACGGTAGCAAAAGGTAACAGTAGTAAAAGTAATGTTTTTGGTATTTTGTAGTGATGATAGCAAATAGCAACGGAAAAGTAAATAAGCGAAGAACAATATATGGAAAGCTCGTAGGCAATGGATCAGTGATGGAGAATTATGCCGGATGCGGTTCATCATGTAACAGTCATAACCTAGGGTGACACAGAACTAGCTCCAGTTCATTGATATAATGTAGGCATGTATTCTGAACATAGTCATACGTGCTTATGGAAAATAACTTGCATGACATCTTTTGTCCTACCCTCCCGTGGCAGCGGGGTCCTTACGGAAACTAAGGGATATTAAGGCCTCCTTTTAATAGAGTACCGGAACAAAGCATTAACACATAGTGAATACATGAACTCCTCAAACTACGGTCATCATCGGTAAGTATCCCGATTATTGTCACTTTGGGGTTAACGGATCATAACACATAATAGGTGACTATAGACATGCAAGATAGGATCAAGAACACTCATATATTGAAGAAAACATAATAGGTTCAGATCGGAAATCATGGCACTCGGGCCCTAGTGACAAGCATTAAGCATAGAAAAGTCATAGCAACATCAATCTCAGAATATAGTGGATACTAGGGATCAAACCCTAACAAAACTAACTCGATTACATGATAGATCTCATCCAACGCATCACCGTCCAACAAGCCTATGATGGAATTACTCACGCATGGCTGTGAGCATCATGAAATTGGTGATGGAGGATGGTTGGTGATGATGATGGTGACGGATTCCCCTCTCCGGAGCCCCGAACGGACTCCAGATCAGCCCTCCCGAGAGGTTTTAGGGCTTGGCGGCGGCTCCGTATCGTAAAATGCAATGATTTTTCTCCTTGATTTTTTTCTCCCCGAAACACAATATGTGGAGTTGGAGTTGGAGTCGGAGAGGCAACAGGGGGCCCACGAGGTAGGGGGCGCGCCCTAGGGGGGCAGGCGCGCCCCCACCCTCGTGGAGAGGTGGTGGCCCCCCTGGCCTTCATCTTTTGTAGGTATTTTTCATATTTTCTGAAAAGTGGCTCCGTGAAGTTTCAGGTCATTCCGAGAACGTTTGTTTCTGCACATAAATAACACCATGATAATTCTGCTGAAAACAGCGTCAGTCCGGGTTAGTTCCATTCAAATCGTGCAAGTTAGAGTCCAAAACAAGGGCAAAAGTGTTTGGAAAAGTAGATACGTTGGAGACGTATCAGGGCCTCGGCATTTTGAATCAGACGAGCATTGTAGCTTACTATCTCAGTTGAAGGGTGTAGAAGGTGGACGGTTTTAGTGGCGAGATAACCCACAAGTATAGGGGATCGCAATAGTTTTCAAGGGTAGAGTATTCAACCCAAATTTATTAATTCGACACAAGGGGAGCCAAAGAATATTCTCAAGCATTAGCAACTGAGTTGTCAATTCAACCACACTTGGAAACTTAATATCTGTAGCAAGGTATTTTGTAGCAAAGTAATATGATAATAATGGTAACGGCAGCAAAAGTAATATTTTTGGTTTTATAGTGATTTTAACAGTAGCAACGGAAAAGTAAATAAGCGAAGAACAATATAGGAAAAGCTCATAGGCATTGGATCAGTGATGGAGAATTATGTCGAATGCGATCGATCATGCAACAGTTATAACATAGGGTGACACAGAACTAGCTCCAGTTCATCAATGTAATGTAGGCATGTATTCCCAATATAGTCATATATGCTCATGGAAAAGAACTTGCATGCCATCTTTTGTCCTACCCTCCCGTGGCAGCGGGGTCCTATTGGAAACTAAGGGATATTAAAGCCTCCTTTTAATAGAGAACCGAACCGAAGCATTAACACATAGTGAATACATGAACTCCTCAAACTGCGGCCATCACCGGTAATGGTCCCGATTATTGTCACTTCGGGGTTAACGGATCATAACACATAATATGTGACTATAGACTTGCAAGATAGGATCAGGAACTCACATATATTCATGAAAACATAATAGGTTCAGATCTGAAATCATGGCACTCGGGCTCTAGTGACAAGCATTAAGCATAGCAAAGTCATAGCAACATCAATCTCAGAACATAGTGGATACTAGGGATCAAACCCTAACAAAACTAACTCGGTTACATGATAAATCTCATCCAACCCATCACCGTCCAGCAAGCATACGATCGAATTAATCACACACGGCGGTGAGCATCATGAAATTGGTGATGGAGGAAGGTTGATGATGACGATAGCGACGGATTCCCCTCTCCGGAGCCCCGAACGGACTCCAGATCAGCCCTCCTGAGAGAGTTTAGGGCTTGGCAGCAGCTCTGTATCGTAAAATGCGATGAATCCTTCTCTCTGATTTTTTTCTCCCCGAACATGAATATATGGAGTTGGAGTTGAGGTCGGTGGAGTGTCAGGGGGCCCACGAGGCAGGGGGTGCGCCTACGGGGGTAGGCGTGCCCCCACCCTCGTGGACAGGGTGTGGTCCCCCTGACATGGATTCTTCTTCCAGTATTTTTTATATATTCCAAAAATAATCTCCGTTGATTTTCAGGTCATTCCGAGAACTTTTATTTCTGCACAAAAATAACACCATGGCAATTCTGCTAAAAACAGCATCAGTCCGGGTTAGTTCCATTTGAATCATGCAAGTTAGAGTCCAAAACGAGGGCAAAAGTGTTTGGAAAAGTAGATACGACGAAGACGTATCATGGCGCAAACGATAGATGCTGTATGTGCTTTCAACCAATCCATTCCCAGAATGAGGTCAATATTGGAAGACTTCAGAATAATGGGGGAGGCAAAAAATTCCAACCCTTCGATTTCAACTGAAACGTTGTGGCTATCCATGGAGGTTTGGCATTGGCCCGCATGGTTTTTTACCAATAGTGGAGTGTGCATGTCTTCGTATTTAATGCCATGCATGAATGCAAAATCTTCTGATATGAAAGAATGCGATGCTCCTAAATCAAAAAAGACAGATGCTGGTACTGAATTAACTAGAAGAGTACCCATCACAGTAGCAGGCTGGTCTTGAGCTTCATTCAGATCAATGTTGTTAGCCTGCCCACGACCATAAGGATGGGCATTTTTGTTGTGGAGTTGATTGATACCACGAGCATTAGAAGGCGGAGCCAGCTGATTCTGATTCTGAGGGTAGTTCCTGGAACGGTGACCTAGAAGGCCAGACTTGAAGCACAGACCAACATTGGGATTGGGAGCAGGAGCTTGGGGTGGTGCATACCGAAGAGGCTGCCTCGTTGGTTGAGGAGGCAGACGCGGAGCAACATAGGACTGTCTTAGTGTAGGTACAGTTGGACGATACATGCTATGGGTAATCCATATCCGACGCTTTTGCGCTGACGGGCCCGAAGGTGAGCCAGCGTCACGGCTGCACCTAAGGGATCCCCGGTGTTCCTGAAGACCAGTCTCAACCCAAATAGCCTTGTTCACCAAGCTGGCGAAGTCGGCAAAGTCATGAACGAGCAGTGCTAGCTTGATATGAGGGTGAAGTCCATGATGAAACTTCTCTTGCTTACGAGCATCAGTTGCAATGTCTTCTTCAGCATAACGTGACAAGTCCAGAAATTCCCGCTGATAAGCATCTACAGTCTTGTTGCCTTGGGTGAGGTTGCGGAAATCTCGCTTCTTCCTATCCATGATTCCCTAAGGAATGAAGCGGGCACGGAAGGCATCCTGGAAATCCGGCCAAGTGATGACCGTTCCAATAGGCAGGGTACGCCTGTGGTTGTCCCACCATTGAGCATCGGGACCCTTCATAAAGAAAGATGCAAAGGTGACATAGCTAGCAGGGGCCACACTAGCAAACTCCATTTCATACGTGATGTCGCGGAGACAGTCATCAGCATCAAGGGGTTGAGTTGAGCTGCGGTAGATAGTTGGGTTGAGGCGCAAGAAGTCCTGCAGAGTTACTGGGGTTAGCTGTTGATTCATGTTCGGACAAGGAAACTGAGCCATCATTCCTTCCATGAACTGGCGATTCAGCTCAAACTATTGCATCATTCCGGCCATGAATTCAGGCAGTGGTGGAGCCTTGCCACCACGGCCACGACCAGCGGGTCTAACCATCCTGCTAACATGTAACAGGGGTAGTTCAGCATCGAGCATTTGTAAAGACAAAGGATCATACATGATGAAACATGCATAATGAAAGGGGTACGATGGATACCACATAGTACTCAACACGACAGAGTGTGTACTATTCAGAATACTATCCTAAGGAAAAACTATGGCTTATCCAACTTTGGGGTGAATGTGGTCACAGGATCCTAATGTTAGGGTTAGTAAATTCGTTTAACCTGAATGGAAGAGAGATCAGAATCCCAGAGTATAGACGAGGAGTAAAAGATCCTAATACCACCCAAATGGTGACGTGGGCCCGTAAGACACACAGCCGTGTTAGTAAAAGTTTTTCACTGACTAGACTCAAACTTGGCCAAGGAGTTGGAAAGGGGGCTACCTACAGGCAGTTAGCTCTGATACCAACTTGTGACACCCTCGGTTCAATCGTACACTAATCATACACGCAAATGTGTACGATCAAGATCAAGGACTCATGGGAAGATATCACAACACGACTCTAGACACAAATTAAAATAATACAAGCTTAATATTACAAGCCAGGGGCCTCGAGGGCTCGAATACAAAAGCTCGAATACACAAGAGTCAGCGGAAGCAACAATATTTGAGTATAGACATAAGTTAGACAAGTTTGCCTTAAGAAGGCTAGCACCAAAGCAACAACGATCGAAAAGGCAAGGCCTCCTTCTTGGGAGCCTTCTAACTACTCCTGGTCATCGGCGGCCTCCACGTAGTAGTAGGCACCCTCGGTGTAGTAGTAATCGTGGGTGGTGTCGTATGGCTCCTGAGCTCCACCATCTGGTTGCGACATCCAGAAATAACGGAAAAGGGGAAAAGGAGGGAGAAAAGCAACCATGAGTACTCATCCAATGTACTCGCAAGCAAGGATCTACACTACATATGCATCAGTGTAAATGAAATGGGCTGTATCTGTGGACTAGACTGCAAAATGCCAGAAGAGGAGGGGAAAGCCTAGCCTATCGAAGACTAGCATCTTCAAGCATCTTGCATCATTTAGAAGAGTACAGATCAACATAATGTAAAGTAGTAGTGATATCAACCTCGCCCCGAGAACCTTCCTCGACCCCTGCGAGAAAACAATCCCAGAGCCATACTATCCAGTTATCACCTCAAGTATCCAGTTCTAGTTGTATCGATCCGGATACAACTCCAAGTGTCCGTTACCGTAGGACAGGCTATCGATAGATGTATTCTTCCCTGTAGGGGTGCACCAACTTACCCACCACGCTCGATTAACTCCGGCCGGACACACTTTCCTGGGTCATGCCCGGCCTCGGCCAAACAATATGCCGCAACCCGACCTAGGCTTAATAGAGAGGTCAGCATGCTGGGCTAAACCTATGCCCCCAGGGGTCATGGGCCATCGCCCCGGGAACTCCTGCACGTTGCAAACACGGCCTGTGAGCATACCTAGCTACCTCCTTAAAAACGCAGGTGCTTACGCAGTCCAACCCGGCGTGCGCCGCTCAGTTGCTGACGTCTATTAAGCTTCGGCTGATGTATACGACGCAGAACATCCATACTATGCCCACGTGATGGTTAGTGCTATCAGGCCAGAGGCCACTCGGATCAAATATCCAAATCGTAGTGGATTAGGAGCACGCGGTAACAAGCAGAGACTCACGAAAGATGTGACCCCGTTGCCCCGTCTCGAGGACTTGCGGCAAGGGCTAAGAATGCTCGGCCATGCCTCGTAGTTATCTCGTGGGCACTCTCCAGGTCAACCCGACTCCTCATCACTCGCAATTAAGCTCGCACGGGTACCCCTCAGGGCCGACCCATCTTTAGTAACATGGTTCAGTGTAAAGTCATAGTAACCATAGTAACTGTGTGTCTAACACCAAGGGGAACCCTGAGGAACCACCCTCGGTGGATTCCACTCGATGTAATCATCGAGGTGAACGTAAGAGGAACCACCCTCGAGGTTCACACTTGAGGGGTTGCACGACAGAATTGTATCGGCAGTGGTTAAGGAGGAAATCACCCTCGGTGAGCATGACCGAATAGCTACACTATAGAGATCCCATTAGGAGTGATGTATGAGGTGTCACCCTCGGCACTCGATAGAATCTCTGCAGAGTCGTACAACTAGGGGGGTGATGTGCGGTGTCGGGGCCTGGATGTCGATCACGTTGATCGAGTCATCGAACATAAAGCGGGGCAACAAGGACAATGTGGGGGTCATTGATGGATCACTAACCAACCTATACTAAGCAGTTTAGGATAAGCGGGTAAGGTAACAAAAAGCAGGTAACAAAAATAGGCTATGCATCAGAGTAGGATCATACAGAAAGCAGTAGCAGTTCTAATGCAAGCATGAGAGAATGGAAGGGGCGATATCGGGATGATCAAAGGGGGGGGGCTTACCTGGAAGCTCTGCTGAAAAGGAAGGAGTGTCGTTGTCGACGTAGTCGATCACAGGGGCAACATCGGTCTCGGGGTCTACCGGAGAGAAGAGGGGGAAGAAACAATAAATATAAAGCAAACAAAGCATCACAAAGCATAACATGTCAATATGATGTGCCGAGTGTGACCTAACGTATGGCTAGACGATAAAGGTGAAGGGGGGAAACAACCCGGAATGTTTCCCCGTTCCGGACCTGTGTCAGACAGATGGCCGGAGGGGGAATGTTCCATGTTCAGGTATGTGGGTAGCGTATTCGGGCTCTTCATGTTTTTTTGAGAAACTTTCATGTAGAAAACATTTTCATCCGAGTTACAAATTAATTTCTATGAATTTCTAAAGATTTAAACATTTATGGAATTAATTAAATTAACAGAAAAGAATTACTATGTCAGGATGACATCATTGTGACATCAACAGTCAATAGAGCAGCTGACCAGGTCAAACCTAACCAGTGGGGCCACTAGAACTCACATGTCAGCCTCTATTAGCTTAACAGCCGATTAAACTAATCTAGCAGGGTTAATTAGGGGTGTGGGCCCCATTATCGAGTGACTAACTAGTGATTAAATCTAATTAATAGATTAATTAACATTTTATTTATGTATAAAACCTGCTTAAATAACACGGGGCCCACATGTCAGTGGCACTTGGCTGCCCAGTCTGCATGTTGACTGGGTCAACCCAGTGAACGGGGCCTGCTGGGCCCGCTTCCAGCGACCTAGGGGTAGCCCCAGGTGTGCCACATCGGCGGTGGCGGGCGTCTCGCCACCGGCGATGCCTAAACGCGGCGGAGCCGCTCAGGCCGCGTCAGAAACACGTTTTACGGTGTCGTTCGGCGCGCGGCTAGGTCCGTTCGAACGGCCACACGACGCCGCGTCGTTTGGTGGTGGTGGCACGTCCGTGGGTGGTCGGAATCGGCACCGGCGACGAGGTCAGCGGCAGAGCATCTTCTGGCGAGCGCAAGATCGGGGCTGTGAGGTGCTAGCTGGCTGGCTAAGGGGCTCACTGGCCTCCTGGGAGGGCCAGGAGCATGTGGGGATCGCCGGTGCGGGCAGAGAAGCGTTGGGTGCGCGAGCCCGACGGCCATAGCGGACGGCAGAGCTCGGCTACACGGCGATCTAGCTACGGTGGAGGCGGAGACGCGCGAGGAGAGGGGGAAGGGGCCGGAGCTAACCTTGGGGGCACACGGTGGCCCGGTGGGTGACTAGGAGCGGCAGTGGCGCGGATTCGGGGCGGCGGCATTCGTCAGAGCCGAGGGTGAAGCGTGAGGTCGTAGTGGTGCTGCGAGGATGTCCCGGTCCGCGTGGCTTGGCGGGGAGGATGAGGAGGTTGAGGCGGAGCCTGTGGGCCACATCGGCGAGGCGCAGGGACGGTAGTCACCGCAGTGGTGGCCGACGGCGGCAGCACGGTTGCTCAGCAAAAAGGGGATCCGAGGAGAGGGAGCAAGGGCGAGAGGATGAGGAGATTCTGGGAGTGGGTGGAGGTAGGTGGGGAGGACTCGAGGAGCTGGAGGGGTGCTCTTATCCTCTCGCGGGGGCGTAGCCGGCAAGGTGGCTGGGCGGCAACGGGCGCGTGCGGCCTCGCCCGGTCGGAGGAGCATGAAGCGACCGGGGGAGGGGGAGTGGGCCGGCCTACTGGGATGGGCCGAAGCCTAAGGGCATGCCAGGGGCTTTCTCTCTCTCCTCTGATTTTCCTTTTTGTTTTTTTGTTTCTCTTTTTCCAACAGCTTTTGCATTTTATTTTGCCACAAATGACTTTGCAAAAATATGCCACTGGCCAAAACAAATTCAAAGAAGTACTGTGCACTACCACAAAAATGTTGGGAATGTTTTGAATCCCTTTGGATTTATTCAAAAAGAATAGGGCATTTTAGAAGGCTGTTTTGGTTCTGTTAAAAAGCATTAGGCCCATTTAGAGTTGATGATGATGTCGTGTTCCTTAACAGCAAATAGTTTTGGATTATTTGCTAACAGGTGAATATTTTTCCAACAAGTTTTGACCAACTTCATTTTGCACTTTGAAGTTGAATGGAATTCCAAAGAAGGAATTTGAATTGAGATATTATCGCAACATGATTATCATTGCAAATCTCAGTAGCTTAGCATCATCATGATGGATTACTGTAGCACCATTACATAGGGGTGTTACAATTCTCCTCCTCTAAAAGAAATTCTCGTCCAAAGAATTAGGAGGTAGAAGGGAAAAGATCGGGGTATTCGGCACGAAGGTTATCCTCGCGTTTCCAAGTGTCTCCATCCTTAGTATGATTTAACCATTACACCTTGAGGAACTTGGTAACCTTCTGGCGTGTTTGACATTCAGCTTCTTCAAGAATAGGGCATTTTAAAAGGTTGTTTTGGCTCTGTTAAAAAGCATTAGGCCCATTTAGAGTTGATGATGATGTTGTGTTCCTTAACAGCAAATAGTTTTGTATTATTTGCTAAAAGGTGAATGTTTTTCCAACATGTTTTGACCAACTTCATTTTGCACTTTGAAGTTGAATGGAATTCCAAAGAAGGAATTTGAAATGAGATATTATCCCAACATGATTATCATTTCAAATCTCAGTAGCTTAGCATCATCATGATGGATTATTGTAGCTCCATTACATAGGGATGTTACATCTAGCTTGGGAGCTTGAAGTAGTACAAGTTTTGAGTCACCATGATTTTTCTAAACTTGAGAGAGTACGAGCTACCACTAGACCATTTACTGGTTTTGCTTCTGTTTGGTGGATTGTACATTATAAGAAAAACATTGATAACCAACCCACAACTTGGAAAGTTTTGAAAGTTGTAATGAGACAACATTTTTTTCTCCTTACTATCGTCGTGAATTGCTTTGCAAATTGGAACAATGAAAACAAGGCAGTAACACTGTTCATGCTTACTACCAAGAGTTCAATCTTATATGCATCATTGTGACATAGAAGAATCATAGGATGATACAATGAATACATTTTTTGGTGGTTTGAACCATGATATCCATGCAAGATTTCAGTATATTCCTTGTTATATTACTGGTATGTATGTTCGCGCTTGTACCTTTGAGAGACAGATACAGGAGGATGCATTGGGTGACTACAACAACTACTATTCTAGTTCATGCTCACCATCGCCGGTTGGTTCCTCCACCGTTGCACCTACTAGAGCAGCCCCACCTCGGATTGTGAGTGCGACATCATCTCAAGAGTATGGTACATTGTCAACGTCCGTACCTACATTAGCTACGTCTTTGCGACAAGGTAACAGTAAAGGTATTGATGATATAACTTCACATGAGAATGATGCATGCCTAGTTAACTTGAATGCATCATGTGTTGAGTTACCTTTTGATTTGAGCACACCACCTATTTTAGAGAATCTTGTTACTGTCATGAATGCGTCATGTGATCAAACAACTGAAATATCAACAATTTTGAGTGCACCCATTGAATTAATTGTTGATGCAAGAGAACCAATGTTTAATCATTTTGATATGACCTCTAATCTTGGTGATGATTCTGTGTCCAATGACTTATTGCATGTTTGCTTATTTAAGCATGTTGTAGCATGTAAATTTGATGCAAGTAAGGTTTATTCACCAAAGTTGGGATGGTTTAATGATGAACATTGCCAATCTTTTGAAATGAATAAGAGCTTCACTTATATGTGCAAACTGAGTTGCAATATTTTCATGCCTTCTACTTCTTGTGATAATTTTTTGGCTTTAGATTTTATGAACTATGAAAGTTACTCATGTATACATGTGACATATGTGCAAAAATCAAGGGAAGTAAAAATGGATGAAATATACATGTACAACATGTACACCTTGTCTCTTTTGTCAGCCACATTTTAGATTAAGCAACACCGAGGACGGCTTTGTTTTCAAGAAGGGGGGATGATGAGGACATGACTACCTTGGATACGACCCAAAATATTGCATACTTGTATATTTGTGAGGTGTATGAGACATTTGTGCAATCCACATATGAAGATAAGGGAAAAAGATAAGTTTATGTGCTGTTCAAAAAGTCCTCTCACGTCACTTTTGGGCGAAGAGAAGATAGAGTCCAAGTCTCTCACTTTCTGGATTCAGATTCGCACAGACATACTTGACACAAAACGCCAACAACTCTTTAATACGGACTCCGAATTGGGTGATTATTTTTTTGTTGGAATGTAGATTTTGTGCACTTTCCAAAACAATTGGATTCACCTTCAAATTCGTCTGGAGCGTCGAGTTATGGACGAAACAATCTGACGTTGCAGCAGAATCCGAGTCAAATTACAAGTCCAAAGGTGTTACGTCACTTTCACTTGGGCCCATTGGCCTTGTACGACCTAGGGTTTGTTTTAGGCTGCCTTGGGACTTCCTCCCACCTCCTTAGACGCCACCCCTTGCTCCTATATAAGTAGATCCATCTAGTAGCTTTTTCCTGGGGATTTGTTTAGTTAAAAGTTAGCCATTGCAACTTCGTGTACTTCGTTTGTGTCCAATGACCAGACCAAGACCGCTTTCGGATCCCCCCTTTATCAATACTTCATACATATTCGCAATATTTAGATTGCATTTATCATATTCTTGCATGTTCCTCGATTGCTTGCAGGAATAGACCTTCGTGGTCAGCTTGATCATGCTCTAGCGTGGTCAATAACCTCTTGGAGTTAGTTTAGCGATTTCTAAGGCACAACGTCGTTGCACGTTTGTAGTCGGATTGTCAAAGTTGACTCCACCAAATCGATAGTTATCATCTCATCGAAAGATTGGGACACCCTCACCCCTATCATTGGTTGTCCTTGAATTTTACCTTGGGGTGCCTTGGGCATCCCCAAGCATAGGCTCTTGCCACTCCTTATTCCAAAATCCATCAAATCTTTACCCAAAAACTTGAAAACTTCACAACACAAAACTTAAACAGAAAATCTCATGAGCTCCGTTAGTATAAGAAAATAAATCACCACTTTAAGGTACTGTAATGAACTCATTCTTTATTTGCATTGGTGTTAAACCTACTATATTCCAACTTCTCTATGGTTCATACCCCCTGATACTAGCCATAGATTCATCAAAATAAGCAAACAACACACGAAAAACAGAATCTATCAAAAACAGAACAGTCTGTAGCAATCTGGTGGTTCCAAATACTTCTATAACTCCAAAAATTCTGAAAAAGTAGTAGGACCTAAATAATTTGTATATTGATCTACTTCTGTTGGAATTGGTATTTTATCGCTCTCTGGTAAAAAAATGAAAATTATTCTCGTGAGCGCATACTTTCTGTTTTTTTCAGCAAGATCAAACAACAGTCACCCAAGAAGATCCTAAAGGCTTTACTTGGCACAAACACTAATTAAAACATAAAAAACACAATCATAACAGAAGCTAGATGAATTATTTATTAATAAACAAGAACAAACAGCAAGGAACGAAAATAAAATTGGGTTGCCTCCCAACAAGCGCTATCGTTTAACGCCCCTAGCTAGGCATAAAAGCAAGGTGCAAATTTAAAGAACAACCATCAAATTCATGGAAACCTAACACATCACACAAAGTTTTTGGAATCGTGGAAACACTAGCACCCAAATCACATAAATCATATCATTCATGATATTTGATCTTAATTTTAATGGTAGGTTCCCACTCATCATAAAGTTTTCTAGGTATAGAAACTTCTAGTTCACGCTTTTCTTCATAAGATTGCATCAATGCATCAACGATATGTTTAGTAAAAGCCTTATTTTTATCATAAGCATGAGGAGAATTTAACATAGATTGCAACAAGGAAATACAATCTATCAAAGAGCAATTATCATAATTAAATTCCTTGAAATCCAAAATAGTGGGTTCATTGCTATGTAAAGTTTTGACCTCTTCAATCCCACTTTTATTAATTTTAGCATCAAGATCTAAAAACTCTGCATCATTGGGACGCCTTTTAACTAAAGTTGACACATCTCCAGTCCCATATTTATCAAGATTCATAATGGAAAACAAAGATTTAATAGGAGACACATCAATCACTTTTAGATCTTCATCATTATTATCATGATAACTAGAAGAACACGCTTTCACAAAGCAATCTTTTTTAGCATGCATCCTAGCGGTTCTTTCTTTGCACTCGTCAATGGAAATTATCATGGCTTTGAGAGACTCATTGATGTCTTGCTTAGGTGGAATAGATCTAAGTTTCAAAGAATGAACATCAAGAGAAATTCTATCCACGTTCCTAGCCAACTCATTAATCTTAGGCAATTTTTCTTCATGCAAAGCATTGAAATTCTTTGCGAATTCATAAATTCTTTAACACTAGTATCAAAATCAGAGGGAATTTTATTAAAATTTCCATAAGAGTTGTCATAGGAATTACCATAATTATTAGAGGAATTACTAGGAAACGGCCTAGAATTAAAATTTCCTCTATACGCGTTGTTACCAAAATTGTTCCTACCAACAAAATTCACATCCATAGATTCATTATTATTCTCAATCAAAGTGGACAAAGGCATATCATTAGGATCATAAGAAACACTCTTATTAGCAAACAATTTCATAAGTTCATCCATCTTTCCACTCAAAACATTATTCTCTTCAATAGCATGAACTTTTTTTTACTAGTGGATCTTTCGGTGTGCCATTGAGAATAATTAACCATAATATTGTCTAGGAGTTTAGTAGCTTCTCCTAAAGTGATTTCCATAAAAGTGCCTCCTGCGGCCGAATCTAAAACATTTCTGGAAGCAAAATTCAATCCAGCATAAAAAATTTGTATAATCATCCATAAATTCAAACCATGTGTAGGGCAATTACGTATCATTAATGTCATCCTCTCCCAAGCTTGTGCAACACTCTCATGTTCAAGTTGCTTAAAATTCATAATATTGTTTCTAAGAGAGATGATCTTAGAGGGAGGAAAATACTTAGAGATAAAAGCATCTTTGCACTTATTCCATGAATCAATACTATTTTTAGGCAAAGAAGAAAACCAAGTTTTAGCACGATCTCTAAGTGAAAACGGAAATTGCTTCAATTTAACAATATCATTATCCACATCTTTCTTCTTTTGCATATCGCACAAATCAACAAAGTTGTTTAGATGGGTAGCGGCATCTTCACTAGGAAGGCCGGAAAATTGATCTTTCATGACAAGATTCAACAAAGCAGCATTAATTTCACAAGATTCAGCATCGGTAATAGGAGCAATCGGAGTGCTAATAAAATCATTTTTGTTGGTATTGGAAAAGTCACATAATTTAGTATTATCTTGAGCCATCGTGACAAACAATCAATCCAACACACAAGCAAACAAGAAGCAAGCAAAAAGAGGCAAACGAAAAAGGCAAATAAAACAACAAAGGTGAAGTGGGGAAGAGGAAAACGAGAGGCGAATGGCAAATAATGTAATGCGAGGGAGAAGAGTTTGTGATGGGTACTTGGTATGTCTTGACTAGAGCGTAGATCTCCCCAGCAACGGCGCCAGAAATCCTTCTTGCTACCTCTTGAGCATGTGTTGGTTTTCCCTTGAAGAGGAAAGGGTGATGCAGCAAAGTAGCGTAAGTATTTCCCTCAGTTTTTGAGAACCAAGGTATCAATCCAGTAGGGGACTACACGCAAGTCGCCTAGTACCTGCACAAACAATCAAGAACCTTGCAACCAACGCGATAAAGGGGTTGTCAATCCCTTCACGGCCACTTACAAAAGTGAGAACTGATAAAGATAATAAGATAAATATTTTTGGTATTTTTGTTGTGTAGATTGGAAAATAAAGATTGCAAAATAAATAGTAAACTAGAACTATAGATCGGAAACTTATATGATGTAAAGTAGACCCCGGGGCCATAGGTTTCACTAGTGGCTTCTCTCGTGATAGCATATATTACGGTGGGTGAACAAATTACTGTCGAGCAATCGATAGAAAAGCGCATAGTTATGATGATATATAAGGCAATGATCATGAATATAGGCATCGTGTCCATGTGAAGTAGACCGAAACGATTCTGCATCTACTACTATTACTCCACACATCGACCGCTATCCAGCATGCATCTAGAGTATTAAGTTCGTAAGAACGGAGTAATGCATTACGCAAGATGACATGATGTAGAGGGATAAACTCAAGCAATATGATATAAACCCCATATTTTTATCCTCGATGGCAACAATACAGTACGTGTCTTGCTGCCCCTACTGTCACTGGGAAAGGACACCGCAAGATTGAACCCAAAGCTAAGCACTTCTCCCATTGCAAGAAAGATCAATCTAGTAGGCCAAACTAAACCGATAATTCGAAGAGACTTGCAAAGATATCAAATCATGCATATAAGAATTCAGAGAAGAACTAAATAATATGCATAGATAATCAAATTCATAAACCCACAATTCATCGGATCTCGGCAAACAAACCACAAAAGAGTATTACATCAAATAGATCTCCAAGAACATCAAGGAGAACTTTGTATTGAGAACCAAAGAGAGAGAAGAAGCCATCTGCTAATAACTATGGACCCGAAGGTTTGTGGTAAACACTCACACATCATCGGAGAGGCTATGGTGTTGATGTGGAAGCCCTCCGTGATCGAATCCCCCTCCGGCAGATCGCCGAAAAAGGCCCCAAGATGGGATCTCACGGGTACAGAAGGTTGCGGCGGTGGAAAAGTGGTTTCGTGGCTCTCCTGGATGTTTTTAGGGTACATGGGTATATATAGGCAAAAGAAGTACGTCGGTGGAGCTCCGTGGGGCCCACGAGGGTGGGGGCGCGCCTACCCCCCTGGGCGCGCCCCTTGCCTCGTGGAAGCTTCGCGGACTTCCAGAGTTGTACTCCAAGTCTCCTGGGCTGCGTTTGTTCCAAGAAAGATCCTTGCGAAGGTTTTGTTCCGTTTGATATTCCTTTTCTGCGAAGCACTGAAATAGGCAAAAAAACAATTTGCACTGGGCCTTCGGTTAATAGGCTAGTCCCAAAAATAATATAAAAGTGCATATTAAAGCCCATTAAACATCCAAAAAAGATAATATAATAACATGGAACAATCAAAAATTATAGATACGTTGGAGACGTATCAGTGTGGCACAATGAAACATCAGAGGTAAAAACTGACACCATCAGCTTCACTTAAAACTTGTTTTCTCCAAAGTGGTTCCTCCATACCGGTTGCTTCAAGAGCCCATAGGTTGTTGGATTTATTACATGTGATACCCAAGTTCAACAAAAAACAATGGGGATGGAAGCATAGTTGTGTCATGAAGGCTACAAGGTAAACTTAAGTTAGCATTCGCCTGGTCATGTGTTTGCTTGATTCGGCTTAGTAATTCTTTCCAGCTAAACTGTGCAATTTTCTGGAATGGCGTGTACGATGTACCAATGTGCTCATCAAGAGGGATATGCATTAATCGTGAATTGTAGGATCGAAAGTATGTCTAGAGGGGGGGTTATTAGACTACTTGACCAAATAAAAACTTAACCTTTTCCCAATTTTAGTTCTTGGCAGATTTTAGCTATTGTAGGACAAGTCAAGCAATCATCACACAATTCAAGCAAGCATGAAAAGAGTATATTGGCAGCGGAAAGTAAAGCATGCAACTTGCAAGAATGTAAAGGGAAGGGTTTGGAGAATTCAAACGCAATTGGAGACACGGATGTTTTTCCCGTGGTTCGGATAGGTGGTGCTATCCTACATCCACGTTGATGGAGACTTCAACCCACGAAGGGTAACGGTTGCGTGAGTACACGGAGGGCTCCACCCACGAAGGGTAATGGTTGCCCGAGTCCACGGAGGGCTCCACCCACGAAGGGTCCACGAAGAAGCAACCACCCACGAAGGGTCCACAAAGTAGCAACCTTGTCTATCCCACCATGGCCATCGCCCACGAAGGACTTGCCTCACTAGCGGTAGATCTTCACGAAGTAGGCGATCTCCTTGCCCTTACAAACTCCTTGGTTCAACTCCACAATCTTGTCGGAGGCTCCAAAGTGACACCTAGCAATCTAGGAGACACCACTCTCCAAGAAGTAACAAATGGTGTGTTGATGATGAACTCCTTGCTCTTGTGCTTCAAATGATAGTCTCCCCAACACTCAACTCTCTCTCATAGGATTTGGATTTTGTGGAAAGAAGATTTGAGTGGAAAGCAACTTGGGGAAGGCTAGATATCAAGATTCATATGGTAGGAATGGAATATCTTGGTCTCAACACATGAGTAGGTGGTTCTCTCTCAGAACATATGAGTTGGAGTTGTGTATGTGTTCTGATGGCTCTCTCCACGAATGAAGAGGAGGTGGAGGGGTATATATAGCCTCCACACAAAATCCAACTGTTACACACAGTTTTCCAATCTCGGTGGGACCGAATCAACAAACTCGGTCGGACCGAAAAGGTAAACCTAGTGACCGTTAGAGATTTTCGGTGGGACTGACATGCAACTCGGTAGGACCGATATGGTTAGGGTTTGGGCATAACGTAATCTCGGTGAGACCGATTACACAAACTCGGTGAGACCGAGTTTGGTAATAAGCTAACCAGAGAGTTGGTCAGGCAAACTCGGTGGGACCGATTTGCTCTTTCGGTGAGACCAAAAAGTTACAAAAGGGAAACAAAGAGTTTACATTGCAATCTCGGTGGGACCGATTCGCTCTTTCGGTGAGACCGAAAAGTTACGAAAGGGAAACAGAGAGTTTGCAATCCCATCTCGGTGAGACCGAGAGCCCTATCGGTAGAACCGAATTGCTAGAGTTTGGCAGTGGCTTATGACAAGTGAAACTCGGTGGCGCCGGATAGAAAGAATCGGTAGGACCGAGTTTGGCTTAGGGTTTAGGTCATATGTGGAAGTGGGAAAGTAGCTGAGGATTTTGGAGCATATCACTAAGCACATGAAGCAAGAGGCTCATTAAGCAACACCTCATCCCTCCTTGATAGTATTGGCTTTTCCTAAAGACTCAATGTGATCTTGGATCACTAAAATATAAAATGAAGAGTCTTGAGCTTTTGAGCTTGAGCCAATCCTTTGTCCTTAGCATTTTGAGGGTTCCACTTTCACATCCATGCCATGCCAATCATTGAGCTTTCCTGAAATAGTCATCTTGGAATAGCATTAGCTCAATGAGCTATATGTTGTTATGAATTACCAAAACCACCTAGGGATAGTTGCACTTTCAATCTCCCCCTTTTTGGTAATTGATGACAACATATAGATCAAAGCTTCGACAAATGATAATAAGCATGAAATAAATCGTTGCTTTGAGAAGTATGTGACAAGTAAGAGCTCCCCCTAAATTTGTGCATATTTAAAATTTGCTTTGGACTGCAAATGCACAAAGAGTTAGAGTCATGGGTTACTCTTCCATGTCACATACATCTTGGTGGAGCGCTTAAAATGATAAGAATGAAATACATGCACTCATCACCAAGAATAGTGAATGATCACATAAGATAGATAAGATGATAATATTAAGCAAACATTAAGTGTAGCTTATGATCAAACACATGATCATCAATGTCTTACGAGCAATGACATAGTATCTCACACAAAAGCAAATAAGGTTCGAAAAAAACCCACCAAATACAACAAGAGAGAATAAAAGCAACACTCTCTCTCGAAGCCTATGATCTATACATTTTCTCCCCCTTTGGCAACAAGTTACCAAAAAGTTCCTAGAAAATGCATAGTGCTAAGTCGACACTCAGGTTAGATCTTTCTAAGAACATTCTCTTCTTCTTCTTCTGCAGCTTCAGGCACTGGGGCCTTGTTCTTCTCAGTAGCTGGGATGCTTCTTGTGTTCCTCTTTGGCTTTGGCTTTGGAGCTGGCTTGGCCATGGAAGCAGCTGCCCCTGTTCTTATGGCATCACCCATCAGCTTGGGTGCCTTAGGTGCTGGTGCAGCTACCTCTTCTTCTTCCTCCTCATCTTCCATGATGGAAGCCTTGCCAAGCACTCTGGCTACAGTTTTCTTCACCCTTTCTTTCCTCTTCTTGCCTTCAGCAGCAACTGGCTCAATGGGAGTGGGCTTCTCAGTTGAAGCTCTGGCCTTTGACATAGGCTGCCTGCCTGCTGGCCTTTTGATCTTCATCCCTGGTTTTATGCCCTGTGCTGGCTCAACTCTCTTGGAAGTTGCTTCCTCTTCTGCCACATAATCCTCATCTTCTGAGTCTGAGGTTCTCTTCTTTCTCTGTCTTGTGGCAGCTTTTGGCAGATTGCTAGGGGTGCTCCTGCTGCCATCATCTGAGGAACTTGAGGGACTAGTGCCCTCACTCATCTGCACTTGCTGCTCTGACAAGTTCTGGCTATCACTTTGGTCTGACATGATGCAAACTCTGACTGCTGACCCTGTGAATAGGTTATAGATGAGATAGAGTGGATAAGCATCACAAAATGCAGAGATTTTTGCAAAAGAATAATTCAAAAACTTAGTTTTAGTTTCCCACTGAAAGCATCTCGGATCTACCGATTTCTAAACTCGGTGATACCGAAGCAGTTTTGGCACCTAAACTAGTGAACTCGGTCAGACCGAGTCACAGTTCGGTGGCACTGAGACTGCTAGGGTTTCACAGAGTTCCAAAATCGGTCACACCGATAAGTAATTCTCGGTCAGACCGAGTCTCACTTGTGCAATGGCATAAGCCAAATCGGTGGGACCGAGTTTTTCAACTCGGTGGGTCCGAGATGGTTTTGGCGGAAACCTAACCCTAAAATTTTCGAATTAAACCTAATCTACGAGTTCATTGACTAGATGGAAGTTTAACAAACGTGGCAAGAATCATGATGATCACAATGTGCTAAGAATCGGATTGGGGAATAGCACAAAGATCGAGTCCATACCCTAGTTCGGCGGAGACTCGCTACGGCGGCAACGGCGGGGTTGAATTTCCGTTGACGGCGACGGAGACCAGCGACTGGAGGCGGCTGGCGGCGAGGAGACGATCTGGAGACCAAGTTGGCAGAGCAGGCTATCGCGCGGGCGAAGGGGTTCAGAGAAATTTCCAAATTTTTGCCCGTGACTATATATAGCCCGACCCTGTCGGTGTGACCAAGTGGAACAACTCGGTGGCACCGAGATGCAAAACTGTATACAGTTGTTGCAACTCGGTGTGACCGAATGGTTCAAATCGGTTGCACCGAGATCGAAAACCTATATCAACTTAATGATCTCGGTAGGACCGAAAGTAGGGTATCGGTCAGACCGAGAATCATAAAGAGGTTTTGGAAGTTTAAGTCTATGACGAATCGGGGACTCCGAGCGCTCCTCACACAGAGTGGTTCGAATCTGACTTGATCAAATTTTGTGATGTAGCATGAATAGAGTTTGAGACGATAAAAGCATAGATAGCTAGAGGAGGTTCTTAGGCATTCTTGTCCATCCACTTGGCAAAAGGAAATAAAACCAAACAATCAAAACAACAAGTGGATGTCCTCGAATGAGTAAAATATGCAACCAGCATGCTCACACAATAAGATGGCAAATGAAATATGTGACAAGGCATGCACAACCAATTCTAGCATCTATCAAGCAATTTGCGATGACAAGGTCATCTATATATGAGTATATTGACTTAGGAGTCAAGTGAGAACACTTGATCATAGGTCATACTCATCGTTTAAGCTCAAGTGGGGTTACCACTTTTACATAAAGCATTGTTGTGTTCACATTTTTAGAGTTGCTTTAGCTCAAGTCTTAGAGTAAAGCTCCCCCTAGATGTGATATCCCCCCTTAGAGGGATGAACTAACCTCGGGTTTTGTCGATGATGACTTCATGTAGATGTTGAAGATGTGGATGCTCAATGTTGATGTAGATCACTTGGAGCTATCCATTTGAGTGAATTGCACTTTCAATACCTACATGGGTTAGTCCCACAAGGAACAAACAAGGATATCCATAGACATAGAGTGATGCACACACAAGATGATGTCCATGAAAACTTTTAGGTTACCTTGTCCCTTGTCTTACCAACAAGAGGGTTTGTGACTCCTTGAACTAGTGCAATATGTGGAAGTTGATTGCACTTGTTCTTGCCAAAATGATAAGAGTGAAGTATGTTGGCGGAGTCACCCTCAAGAACTCTCTAGTTCTTCTTCTTTTGGATCCACACCATCTTGATGGGAATCCTTGGAGTTGTAGTCGTACTTGATGAAGTGGAACTTGAAGTAGTCTTGGGAATCCACTTGACTAAGGTCTTAGGAGCTTCTTCAAATGCATCAATTTCCTCTTGAAGCTTGTCCTTGCCTTTTTTGCTTGTAGTCTTGTGGTGGAAGATCATCTTGAGCTTGTGTCCCCTTGAAAGAAGTATCATACTTCTCTTGTTGAGGAACAAACTTTGTCTTGGGGTATTGATCTTCTTCCCACTCAACTCCATTGGCATTGAACTTTCGTTCAAAACCAACACCTTGATTCTTCCGGTGCATTCCTTGCTTGCGCACAATTTTCTCGAATTGCTTACTCCCGGCAAGGCTTTTGTACACTCCTTTCTCTATAATTCCCTTCAATAAGCTATTTTCTTGCTCAAGTGTAACTTGGCCAAGAGAATCATTAGTGGAATCAAGAGAACTACTAGAAGCAACAATATTGGATTTAGCATGATCATTGTTACTGTTAGAGGAAGAATCTTTCTTGTTCTTGTTACTAGACTTGACTTGAGGCATGTAAGTGGATAAGAGTAAACGCTTGGCAATGTAAGAAGAACTTTTCTTGCAGAGATCATCATTGATTGCTTTTAAGAACTCATGCTCTTGCTCAAGATTGAGCTTTTCAAAGCGTAATTTCTCATGAGCTCTTAAAAGTTCTCGATGATCTTCGAAGATAGTTTCATGAGCTAACTTAAGAGTGTTTAGTTCTTTAGTTAGAGCCTCAATCTTCTCCTTATCATTGTCATTCGTTTTATCTTGATTAGCATGATTAATTGACGTTTCATCATAGTATTCATCACTAGAGTTGTCAACAAGCAAATCATCACCTAACAAGTCATCTTCATCACTATTGAAATCAACATACTCGGGGTGTGTTACCTTAGGACCTTTGGCCATGAAGCATCTTCCAATTACTTCATTTGGTGAGTCAAATATGTCATAGGAGTTGGTTGACACAAGTGCTAGACCGGCAACACCTTCATCTTGAGTATCTTCGGAGTCGGAGTGATAACTTCTCTCGGAGTGGCTGTCGGAGTCGGAGCCGGATACCCATTCACCAACATGAGCTTGATGTCTTCGTTTTGTGTAGCTCCTTGATGATTTTTCCTTCCTTTCCGAATCCTTGCTTCTCCGTGAGTATCTTCGTTCATAACGATCATCTCTACTCCTTCTCTCTCTTGGTGGTGATTCTTTGCTTCTTCTTTTTGGAGAATCTTCTCTTCTCTTTTAGGGAGCTGTACACTCATTGGAATAGTGTCCGGGTCTTCCACAACTGTAGCAGTTTCGCTCTCGACTAGAAGATCTTTTGTCATTGTAGGACCTTGACTTGAAGCTTCTATGTTTGCTTCTACTCTTGTAGAACTTGTTGAAGTTCTTCACCATTAAGCTCAATTCTTCATTGAAGTTTTGTTTCTCACTTGATGATGTAGGGGCTTCACATGAGGCTTTGTAGGCACCACTTGATTTGTTGTGAAGTTCCTCTTTATCCTTAAGTGACATCTCATGAGCAACAATTCTTCCAATCACCTCCGTTGGCTTGAGATCTTTGTAATTGGGCATCATTTGGATCAATGTGCACACGGTATCATATTTTCCATCCAAGGCTCTTAGAATCTTCTTGATGATGAATCTATCGGTCATCTCTTCACTTCCTAAGCCGGAAATCTCATTTGTGATGAGAGCAAGCCTAGAGTACATTTCAGCGACACCTTCACCACCTTCATTTTGAACTTGTCAAGTTGACTTTGAAGCACATCCAACTTGGATTCCTTGACGGAGTCGGTACCTTCGTGCATATCAACCAAAGTGTCCCAAATTTCGTTTGCATTCTCAAGACGGCTGATTTTGTTGAATTCTTCGGGGCACAATCCGTTGAAGAGAATATCAGAAGCTTGAGCATTGTATTGCAACATCTTCAACTCATCCGCGGTAGCTTCACGGTTTGGTTCTTTCCCATCAAAGAAGTCACCTTGCAAACCAACACACACAATAGCCCAAACGGCGGGGTTATGTCCAATAATATGCATTTTCATTTTATGCTTCCAACTAGCAAAATTAGTACCATCAAAGTAAGGACCTCTACCGGTGATAATTTCCCTCGCTAGACGCCATACTTTCCTAGGTTGTGAAACCAAGGCTATGACCACCAAAAGCTATGGAGATCAAAGCAAATGGAGACCAAAGCTCTGATACCACTTGCAGGATCGAAAGTATGTCTAGAGGGGGGGTGATTAGACTACTTGACCAAATAAAAACTTAACCTTTTCCCAATTTTAGTTCTTGGCAGATTTTAGCTATTGTAGGACAAGTCAAGCAATCATCACACAATTCAAGCAAGCATGCAAAGAGTATATTGGCAGCGGAAAGTAAAGCATGCAACTTGAAAGAATGTAAAGGGAAGGGTTTGGAGAATTCAAACGCAATTGGAGACACGGATGTTTTTCCCGTGGTTCGGATAGGTGGTGCTATCCTACATCCACGTTGATGGAGACTTCAACCCACGAACGGTTGCGCGAGTCCACGGAGGGCTCCACCCACGAAGGGTAATGGTTGCGCGAGTCCACGGAGGGCTCCACCCACGAAGGGTCCACGAAGAAGCAACCACCCACGAAGGGTCCATGAAGTAGCAACCTTGTCTATCCCACCATGGCCATCGCCCACGAAGGACTTGCCTCACTAGCGGTAGATCTTCACGAAGTAGGCGATCTCCTTGCCCTTACAAACTCCTTGGTTCAACTCCACAATCTTGTCGGAGGCTCCCAAGTGACACCTAGCCAATCTAGGAGACACCACTCTCCAAGAAGTAACAAATGGTGTGTTGATGATGAACTCCTTGCTCTTGTGCTTCAAATGATAGTCTCCCCAACACTCAACTCTCTCTCATAGGATTTGGATTTTGTGGAAAGAAGATTTGAGTGGAAAGCAACTTGGGGAAGGCTAGAGATCAAGATTCATATGGTAGGAATGGAATATCTTGGTCTCAACACATGAGTAGGTGGTTCTCTCTCAGAACATATGAGTTGGAGTTGTGTATGTGTTCTGATGGCTCTCTCCATGAATGAAGAGGAGGTGGAGGGGTATATATAGCCTCCACACAAAATCCAACCGTTACACACAGTTTTCCAATCTCGGTGGGACCGAATCAACAAACTCGGTCGGACCGAAAAGGTAAACCTAGTGACCGTTAGAGATTTTCGGTGGGACTGACATGCAACTCGGTAGGACCGATATGGTTAGGGTTTGGGCATAACGTAATCTCGGTGAGACCGATTACACAAACTCGGTGAGACCGAGTTTGGTAATAAGCTAACCAGAGAGTTGGTCAGGCAAACTCGGCGGGACCGATTTGCTCTTTTGGTGAGACCGAAAAGTTACAAAAGGGAAACAAAGAGTTTACATTGCAATCTTGGTGGGACCGATTCGCTCTTTCGGTGAGACCGAAAAGTTACTAAAGGGAAACAGAGAGTTTGCAATCCCATCTCGGTGAGACCGAGATCCCTATCGGTAGAACCGAATTGCTAGGGTTTGGCAATGGCTTATGACAAGTGAAACTCGGTGGCGCCGGATAGAAAGAATCGGTAGGACCGAGTTTGGCTTAGGGTTTAGGTCATATGTGGAAGTGGGAAAGTAGCTGAGGATTTTGGAGCATATCACTAAGCACATGAAGCAAGAGGCTCATTAAGCAACACCTCATCCCTCCTTGATAGTATTGGCTTTTCCTAAAGACTCAGTGTGATCTTGGATCACTAAAATATAAAATGAAGAGTCTTGAGCTTTTGAGCTTGAGCCAATCCTTTGTCCTTAGCATTTTGAGGGTTCCACTTTCACATCCATGCCATGCCAATCATTGAGCTTTCCTGAAATAGTCATCTTGGAATAGCATTAGCTCAATGAGCTATATGTTGTTATGAATTACCAAAACCACCTAGGGATAGTTGCACTTTCATGAATTTATTAGAATACTCAATGTGCTTCACTTATATCTTTTGAGCTAGGCAGTTTGCTCTAGTGCTTCGCTTATATCTTTTTAGAGCATGGTGGTAGTTTTATTTTATAGAAAGTGATGAACTCCCATGCTTCACTTATATTATTTTGAGAGTCTTTAAACAACATGGTAATTTGCTTAGGTTATGAATTTAGTCCTAATATGATGGGCATCCAAGAGCGATATAATAAAAACTTTCATATATAGAGCATTGAATATATGAGAAGTTTGATTCCTTGTAATTGTTTTGAGATATAAAGATGGTGATATTAGAGTCATGCTATTGAGTAATTTTGGATTGATAGAAATACTTGTGTTAAAGTTCATGATTCTCGTAGCATGCACGTATGGTGAACCGTTATGTGATGAAGTCGGAGCATGATTTATTTTTGGGTTGTCATATTTTGTGTGGAGGTCGAGAGCGCGCGATGGTTAACTCCTATCTCTCCCCTAGGAGCATGCATGTAGTACTTTGTTTCGATGGCAAATAAATTTTTGCAAAAGGTATGTGAGTTCTTTATGACTAATGTTGAGTCCATGGATTATACGCACTCTCACCCTTCAACCATTGCTAGCCTCTCTAGTGCCGCGCAATTTTCGCCGGTGCATTAAGCCCGCCATATACCCTTCCTCAAAACGGCCACCATACCTACCTTCTATGGCATTTCCATAGCCATTCCGAGATATATTGCCATGCAACTTCCACTGTTCTGTTTTATTATGACACATACCATCATTGACATATTGTTCTCATATGCATGAGGCATTCATATAAAGTCATATTTTGTTCTAAGTATTGAGTTGTAATTCCTGAGTTATTAGTACATAAAAGTATGATAATCATCATTATTATAGCATTGTCCCATGTGAGGAAAGGATGATGGAAGCTATGATTTCCTCACAAGTTGGGATGAGTCTCCGGACTTCATAAAAAATAAAGGAGGCCAAAGAAGCCCAAATAAAATAAAAGAGGCCAAGAAGCCCAAACAAAAAAGATAAAAAATGAGAAAAAGAGAGAAGGGACAATGTTACTATCCTTTTTCCACACTTGTGCTTCAAAGTAGCACCATATTATTTATGATTGAGAGTCTCCTATTTTGTCACTTTCATATACTAGTGGGAATTTTTCATTATAGAACTTGGCTTGTATATTCCAATGATGGGTTTCCTCAAATTTCCCTAGGTCTTCGTGAGCAAGCAAGTTGGATGCACACCCACATAGTTTCTTTTTGAGCTTTCATACACTTATAGCTCTAGTGCATCCGTTGCATGGAAATCCCTACTCACTTGCATCGATATCAATTGATGGGCATATCCATAGCCCATTGATTTTCCTAGTTGATGTGAGACGTACTCCTTTTTGTCTTCTCCACAACGACTGTATTCTATTCCACCTATAGTGCTATATCCACGGCTCACACACATGTATTGCGTGAAAGTTGAAAAGGTTTGAGAATACTAAAGTATGAAACAATTATTTGACTACTATCAGGGTTGTGCATGATGAAATATTTTGTGTGATGAAGATGGAGTATAGCCAGACTATATGATTTTGTAGGGATAGCTTTCTTTAGCCATGTTATTTTGAGAAGAAATGATTGTTTTATTAGTATGCTTGAAGTATTATTGTTTTCACGTCAATATTAAACTTCTATTTTGAATCTTATGGATCTAAATATTCATGCCACAATAAAGAAGATTACATGGATAAATATGTTAGGTAGCATTCCACATAAAAAAAATCTGTTTTATCATTTTTGGGACTAACTTATTAACCCAGAGCATAGTGCCAGATTCTGTTTTTTCCTTGTTTTTGAGTATTAAAGAAAAGGAATATCAAATGGAGTCCAAACGGAATAAAACTTTATCGTGATTTTTCTTGGACCAGAAGAAACCTTGGAGACTTGGAGAGGAGGCCACAATACCTACCAGGCAGCCACAAGCCCTAGGGGCGTGCCCCAGGGGGGCGCCCCCAGGCTTGTGGGCCACACATAGATCCTTCAGCCCTAATTCTTGCTCCATAAATACCCAAATATTCCCCCAACATCATAAGCATCCACGAAAATACTTTTTTGCCGCTGCAAGCCTCTGTTCTGAGAGATCACATCTTGGGGCCTTTTTTGACACCCTGCTGAAGGGGGATTCAATCACAGAGGGCCTCTACATCAACCTTGCCGCCCTTTATATGAAGCGTGAGTAGTTTACTACAGACCTGCGGGTCCATAGCAAGTAATTAGATGGCTTCTTCTCTCTCTTTATCTTCAATATAATGTTCTCCTTGGTGTTCTTGGAGATCTATCTGATGTAATATCTTTTGCGGTGTGTGTGTCGAGATCCGATGAATTGTGGATTTATGATCAGTTTATCTATAAATATTATTTGAGTCTTCTCTGAACTCTTTTATGCATGATTAAGATATCTTTGTATTTCTCTTAGAACTATCGGTTTGATTTGGCCAACTAGATTGGTTTTTCTTGCAATGGAAGAGGTGCTTAGTTTTGGGTTCAATCTTGCGGTGTCCTCACCCACTGACAGAAGGGGTAGCGAGGCACGTAATGTATTGTTGCCATAAAGGATAAAAGGATGGGGTTTATGTCATATTGCTTGAGTTTATCCCTCTACATCATGTCATCTTATTTAAAGCATTACTCTGTTCTTATGAACTTAATACTCTAGATGCATGCTGGATAGCAGTTGATGTGTGGAGTAATAGTAGTAATTTGTTTACCCACCGTATGTTTTTTCAAGAGAGAAGCCTCTAAACCTATGGCCCGGGGTCTATTTTCCATCATATATTTTCAGATCTATAAACCAAAAAACCCAAAAATACCTTGTTGCAATGTATTTATATTTACTTTAATTTGCTCTTTTATTTATCTTTTATACCTATCTCTATCAGATCTCACTCTTGTTCGTGACCATGAAGGGATTGAAAACCCCTTTTTCTCATTGCGTGCAAGTGTTTGTTAGTTTGTGTAGGTGCATATATAGCGGACTTGCTTGTGCCTACTACTGGATTGATACCTTAGTTCTTAATTGAAGGAAATACTTATCTCTACTTTGCTGCATCACCCTTTCCTCTTCAAGGGAAAAATCAACGCAAGCTCAAGAATTAGCACAGGCCACGAGGGAATAGAATAACAAGTTGTCTGAGGACCTTGAGTTGAACCAGACATAGTTGGCAAACACTTAAGCCGAACTGGAAGTGGCCAAGAAAGCCACCAGGGAAATTCCTGGTAAGTGGAAAAGCTTGAGAATGCTTAAAAAGCTGTATGGCGTTTTATGTGTGTTAATACGTACCATGCTTTCCCCATAGCCACCGAATCCATAAGCCAATTGCAGAAGAAACTGGAGGTTGGCAAATGGGTGCCAATGCGAAGTCATGAGGAGAAGAATGAGCTCAAGGCGGAAAATCGGCTAAGAGCCGAAGAAATCGAGAGTTTAAAATCTCAGTTGGCGCAAGCCTTGGAGAAGAACCAGAAGCTGAAAGGTGGCATATTCGGTAAGTCACAAATTCAGTGTTCCATGTATGTGAATGATCACAATATTTTTGAAAAACCTGCTGCCCCTGTTTGCTAGGTCTCCTGATAGGACGGTTGGAAGAGGAGGTTGGTTACTTTTGTGGGAACCTTTTGAAGGAGCTGACCAAAACACACGAGAGGGCCAGGAAGGCCATGAAAAGTATGGTTAAGGCGTTATGGCCCACGGAAGTGTCGCTAGAAAGCATGACCGAGCTGGCAAGCTGCTTTAAAGGAGCGAGGCGACGCTTTGATTTGTGGAAGAAGTCGGCCTGCCAGGAGGGAGCGCGCGAGGCTTGGGCGATGGTGAAGACCCGATTCACCAAGCTCGAGCCTGAACATATGGCTTGAGTTGGACCCGTGGGTCGGATGGGCAGGAAATGCCTCTTAGCTTAGTATATAACTAGGCAATGTCTGTTGCTTAGTACTCACAACAAGATTATGCCTTGGACGGTTTGATAGATGGTATTGACAAAGAGTAGGGTGCGTGATTTTATGTATCCATATAAATCACATCGCACTATCTCGGTCCGCAGTGAAAACATTGTCTTAATAGTGAAAACATTGTCTTAATCGGCCATCGGCCTCCGCCTCCCCGACCAGTGGTCGGGGAGTATTCCATACTATATGCCCTGGTGAACAAGGAATACTTCAAGTAACCAGGCAATCCACCATTTGGTGCGACGATACGTCCATTTTGCATCATGCTTTTATATTGATATTTATTGCATTATGGGCTGTTATTACACATTATATCACAATACTTATGCCTTTTCTCTCTATTTTATAAGGTTTACATGAAGAGGGAGAATGCCGGCAGCTGGAATTCTAGACTGGAAGGAGCAAATATTAGAGATCTATTCTGCACAACTCCAAAAGTCTTGAAACTTCATGGAGAATTATTTTGGAATATATAAAAAATATTGGGTGAAGAAAGCACCAGAGGGGGCCACCTGCCATCCACAAGGGTGGGGGCACGCCTACCCCCCTGGGCGTGCCCCTGCCCTATGGGATCCATGGAGGACCCAGATGCCCATCTTCTGCTATATGGTGTGTTTTGACCTGGAAAAAATCAGAATGAAGTTTCCGGATGAAGCACCGTCGTCTCGAGGCGGAACTTGGGCAGAACCAATCTAGGGCTCTGGCGAAGCTGTTCTGCCGAGGAAACTTCCCTCTCGGAGGGGGAAATCGAAGCCATCGTTATCACCAATGATCCTCTCATTAGGAGGGAGTCAATCTCCATCAACATATTCACCATCACCATCTCCTCTCAAACCCAAGTTCATCTCTTGTATCCGATCTTTGTCTCAAAACCATAGATTGATACCTGTGGGTTGCTAGTAGTGTTGATTACTCCTTGTAGGTGATGCTAGTTGGTTTATTCGGTGGAAGATCATATGTTCAGATCCTTAATGATAATTAATACTCCTCTGATTATGAACATGAATATGCTTTGTGAGTAGTTATGTTTGTTCCTGAGGACATGGGAGAAGTCTTGTTATAAGTAATCATGTGAATTTGGTATTCGTTCGATATTTTGATGAGATGTATGTTGTCTTTCCTCTAGTGGTGTTACGTGAACGTCGACTACATGGCACTTCACCATCATTTCGGCCTAGGGGAAGGCATTGGGAAGTAATAAGTAGATGATGGTTTGCTAGAGTGGCAGAAGCTTAAACCCTAGTTTATGCGTTGCTTCGTAAGGGGCTAATTTGGATCCATATGTTTCATGCTATGGTTAGATTTATCTTAATTCTTCTTTAGTAGTTGTGGATGCTTGCGACAGGGGTTAATCAAAAGTGGGAGGCTTATCCAAGGAAGGGTAGCACCCAAGCACTGGACCACCCACATAAGAAATTATCAAAGTAACGAACGTGAATCATATGAGCATGATGAAAACTAGCTTGACAATAATTCCCATGTGACCTCGGGAGTGCTTTGCTTTATATAAGAGTTCATCCAGGCTTGTCGTTTACTGCAAAAAGGATTGGGCCACCTTGCCACACCTTGTTTACTTTTGTTACTTGTTACCCATTTCGAATTATCTTATGACACAACTATCTGTTACCAATAATTTCAGTGCTTGCAGAGAATACCTTACCGAAAACTGCTTGTCATTTCCTTCTGCTCCTTGTTGGGTTTGACACTCTTACTTATCGAAAGGACTATGATAGATCCCCTATACTTGTGAGTCATCAAGACTCTTTTCTGGCACCGTTGCCAGGGAGTGAAGCGCCTTTGGTAAGTGGAATTTGGTAAGGAAACATCTATATAGTGTGCTGAAATTTACTATCACTTGCTACTATGGAAAATAATCCTTTGAGGACCTTGTTCAGGGTATCTTAACCTCGACCAGAAGAGGAAAGAGTTTCTCCTCAACCTACTGAACCTACTAAAAATATTTATTATGAAATTCCTTTGGGTATGATAGATAAATTGCTAGCTATGCAGGAGATGGAACATTACATCCTGATATGCATCTAATCTATGTGGATGAAGTTTGTGGATTATTTAAGCTTGCAGGTTTGCCTAAGGATGTTGTCAAGAAGAAGGTCTTCCCTTTATCTTTGAAGGGAAAGGCATTGACATGGTATAGGATATGTGATGATATTGGATCTTGGAACTACAACCGATTGAAATTGGAATTTCATCAGATGTTTTATCCTATGCATCTAGTTCATCGTGATTGGAATTATATTTACAATTTTTGGCCTCATGAAGGATAAAGTATCACTCAAGCTTGGGGGAGGCTTAATTCAATGTTATATTCATGCCCCTATCATGATCTCTCAAGAGAAATTATTATTCAGAATTTTTATGCTCGACTTTCTCGTAATGATCGATCCATTCTCGATGCTTCTTGTACTGGTTCTTTTATGAAGAAGGATATTGAATTCAAATGGGATTTATTGGAAAAATTAAATGCAACTCTTAAGATTGGGAACTCTATGAAGGTAATGAGTCAGGTATAAACCTTAAGTTTGATTGTGTTAAATCTTTTATGGATACCGATGCTTTTCGTGAATTTAGCACTAAATATGGACTTGACTCTGAGATGGTAGCTTCTTTTTGTGAATCATTTGCTACTCATGTAGATCTCCCTAAGGAGAAGTAGTTTAAATATCATCCTCCCATTGAAGTGAAAGTAGTAGAACCAATTAAAGTTGAAGAATAAACTATTACTTATAATGTTGATCCTACTGTTCCTACTGCTTATATTGAGAAACCACCTTTTCCTGTTAGAATAAAGGATCATGCTAAAGCTTCAACTGTTGTTCATAAGAGTTATACTAGAACACATACAGACCCTGAGCAAATTAAAGTTGAACCTAGTGTTTCTATGGTTAAAGATATCTTGGTTGATAATATTGATGGGCATGTTATTTATTTCTGTGATGAAGCTAGTGGGATTGCTAAACCTGATATTAAAGATAAACATAGACATGTTGTTGGCATGCCTGTTGTTTCCGTTAAAATAGGAGATCATTGTTATCATGGCTTATGTGATGTGGGTGCTAGTGTGAGTGCAATTCCTTATACCTTATACCAAGAAATTATGGATGATATTGCACCTGCTGAGATAGAAGATATTGATGTTACTATTAAGCTTGCCAATAGAGATACTATATCACCAATTGGGATTGTTAGCGATGTTGAAGTCTTGTGTGGGAAAATAAAATACCCTACTAATTTTCTTGTTCTTTCTTCCCCACAAGATGAATTTTGTCCCATTATATTTGGTAGACCTTTCTTGAATACTATTAATGCTAAGATAGACTACGAGAAAGATATTGTTACTGTCGGTTTAGGGGATATGTCTCATGATTTTAATTTCTCTAAATTTTGTAGACAACCCCATGATAAAGAATTGCCTAGTAAGGATGAAATTATTGGTCTTGCTTCTATTGCCATACCTCCTACACTACAAGAAACTTGTTAATACATGACGGTCCTTGTCCCTCACGGATCAGCCAAAAACTGTCATGCGTGCCCCTCCATGATGGATTTAAAATCCGTCATGTATATGGCGTCATAATTTGATATCATACCTTCCATGACGGTTCTTGGCTATAATGGATCTGCCACAGGCCCGCCAAGCCCAAACTAGGATGTGACGGAACAATCCATCACCGATTTACATGACCTGGAAGCAATATGTTGCCTACGTGGATCTGATGTGGAGGCAAACATGTCATGTGTACTAACCAACCAAATTCCATTCCAGTCGAACACATTAGCCCCTTTTTACCCTTTTTAGTCTAACCTATTTTCTCAATGCATCACAATTTACAACAAGACCACCAAATTATATTCATTCAAAAAATAACATTTGTTCAGAAGACAATACAGATTTCCAACAATCTAGTCTGGCTTCAACAAAGAAACCTTAATATCAAAGATCAAAAGCATATCTAGAAAAGGCTATAAGCATTTTTTGTAAAAAGTCAAGTAACATGACTTCATTGAAAATCCACTCCTAGCTGATTTTAATCTCCAACACTACACCACCAGAACACTACACCACCTGTTCCAGATAGCTATTCTAACCAAGTAATTCCTGCTAAAAAACCTTCAATCTCCAGTAACATGGACTACCTTCCAAACCTGCATAGAATCGAAAACAGATACAAAAATATAATAAGTCATAACAACAAGCGCTCCCATACAATACAATGTAGTTCATAGTTAACAAAACATGAAAATAGTAATACTGAAGGCATACTTTCATCATCAAGTAAAGGTAATTCTATCAATACTTGCTTTTTAGATGTCATGTAAAATAAAACAACTCAAAGAAAAGACCATTTTAGCCAATTAAATGGTCCTCTTAGTGATCTTATTATGCTAAGAGTAGACTTATTTACAATAACAAAATATTCACGAGCATCAATATAATTCAATTAATCAAGATGAACCTAATAAAAACTTATTCTGATGCTTTCAGACCATAACCTTTACACGTAGATTAACCACACTGGAAATTGTGAAGAGCAGTAACATATGCTGGAAGAAAAGAAGCATGCATTCTCCCATTTACTGATTAGCCTTTTGGGGGGGGGGGGGTATGACTAGCATTCATAGCATACAAGGTACACAATTATCTCTGCCTACACTTCAATATCTGATGGGATACAGAATTGAGATAGAGCAGATGTTGAAGTTTATAAATGCCACTTCCTAATTATTGTCTTTACAGTAAAATAAGTACAAGGGAAAGTATTATGAAAATGGGTACATGAAAATGAACCAACTAAACTAACATCGTGTTAACTATGTAGCCATTAGTTAATGATATGCAATAAATATTAACATGATTTTCTAAATGAATCTCAGTTTCTTTCTATAAAAAGCCCTCACATGAAACTGCATTAAGTAAATAATTCAAGGGAATATAACTAGATATCTTTTTTTCTTTAGTTTTGGTTGTATACATAACAATTTAGTTTAACTTAGAACACCCTTGCTTAATTATTCTTTCCAGTAAGCTTTCACCAATGACGTGATGTGAATAATACCAAGAAATAAGGAAAATGCTAGTAGTAACACTGAAATTTTGAGACTGAACAAATGCACTATATAGCAGATCAAACACTCTTGAATCTGAATCAAAAATAATATACCATCTATTAGTAATCTTAAAGAAAAACATGCAATCTTCACTTCCATCACTCCTTCAAATTGCAATACTATGTACGCGCATTTCCGGAGATACAGTAGTACAAAATCCATCACCTCTTCTGTAATAAGCGAAAAAACTATGCATCAATTAAACTATTGCTTGCAAACCCAAAGAAAAAGGGAGAACAGAAGGATTATTTGTACAACTATATAAGTCAGGTAATAAATAAATAAGAAAACAAGGCTATAATGGAGTTCATTTCAAGGGTTTCACTTTGTGTCACCTATTTGAACAAAGCATTAGCAATCAGACAAAGATAGCATGCTAGAGAATCAATGAGTATAGCAGGTTGAAGATGTGCTCTCATCCATGCTAGCTAGGAAGTGAAATGCAAAGTAACAATTCCAGTCTTTGCATAGAACGCACCAGTCTAGCTTCTTAGCTTCTTGCATCAGGGTTGTTTGCAACCATATTAATACAAAACTTAAAAGATTCAATCAGAAACGCAAAAGAATAAGGGAGGAATAAATTTACTCTAAATGACCTAAACATTCCCATCCAGATATTGTATACAAGATGCATTCGATAGGTGATGACATATATATGCAATGCAACTTCCAGACTTACCATGAGATTCTGGAAATAAAAATTATTGGGATAGTGGATCTAGTAATAACTTCCTGATACAAATTTTAAAGCATAAGCTCCTATACTTGTGTTTATTTAACTTGCAATAAAAGATCAAAACTACATGAGGAAATACAAATACAACATATATGCTCTGGTTTACAATGCATAGGCTCATATCTGCAGTAGCTCAGCGGTAAGTTATCGTCCTTAATTGAGCAATGCTGATGTTTCCATACATCCACTATGTATTCCTGTATAATGTAAATGCATGTTGTCACCTTTAATTTATATAGTGGTGTAGCTGATGATTCTAACAAGTTTATACACGCATGTTCACCCATATAAAACTAGTGCGCTCAGGTGCCTATTTTTTTATCATTCTCACAATGGTGATGCGCACAGTACATTTAGAGATTGGAAAGAGTTTGAACTATTCAGCTATTTCGAGATCTAGCTCTACAAATACAATCAGATATCAAACTTTCTTGGTTCCGGTTTGCTGTAATTTATTTACCTCCCTCTTTGGTGGAATGCGTGATGTTCACATGTCAGTTCAACAACAACAAAAATTGTAGCACCTTCCTTCTCCCTCTCATTTCAACTAGAGAACACCTTTGGTCAAGCCTAAACAACAGCAGATCGACTTAATTGAGCCCAAACAGCAGCAATCCCTAACTATCCCTAGATAAAATTCGGATCGATGGCCACAAAACAGAGTATGGCACAGAGCAGAGGAGGGAGGCAGAGGTACAAGTTCTCACCGAAGTGCAGGTCGGCCGCCATAGTCGCGCGTTAAAGGAGGTCGCCATCAGTGCCAGTGCCACACCGGAGATGCGGCATAGGTCTGGGTCACCGCATCCAGCCCAACACGCGCGAGCACACCGTGCTAGGGGACACCATCCAGAAGGCGGAGAGGGTGTGAGGAGGCGCGGTGTGGATGGAGAGGAGCAGCCGGAGACTCGCAGGCATTGGACACGATGCAACCGAAACCCTAACCATGGCTAAGTGTCGCAGGCGAGCGCCGGACACCGGAAGCACCGGATCTAGCCGGACTAGAGGACGACGGTGCCAGAGAACAGCTCGTGAGTGTGTTGCGTGGCGGCGGGCGTCGCGGGAATCTGCCGGCGTTGGTCACGGTGCGAGTTGTCGGGCGAGAGAGAGAGAGAGATGCGTTGCAAGAGGGATGGATGGGGGTGGGATGCACTGGATCTGGTAGTTGTCGGAGTTGCAAGGTTAGTGGAGGGGAGGGGGAGGGCCGTCGGTGAGGTGTGGGAGGAGGCAAGTGCTGAGACGGTGGGTGGCGGCTATGTGTGCACAGGAGGCTGAGGAGGAGGGAGAGAGAGGAGGGGCGAGGAGGGTTTAGGGTTAGCATTTTATATGGGGATGGATAGGCGGGCTTTAGCGGGCTTTCGGCGGGCTTGCGGGATTGTAGCCGTTAGTCCATGACAGTTTTCGATATTGTCATCCGAAATCCGTCATGGATTAACAAGTTTCTTGTAGTGCTACCGATCCTTCAGAACTATATTTGCTAGACCATGAAAATGATATGTTTATGAATGAAATAAGGGAAATAGATGAAATATTCTTTAATCAAGGGCCTATTTTGAAACACAACTTGCCTGTTGAAATCCTTGGGGATCCTCCTCCACCCAAGGGTAATCCCGTGTTTGAGCTTAAACAATTACCTGATACTTGGAAATATTCTTTAATCAAGATATATCTTGTTATTATTAGTGCTAACCTTTCAAGGCATGAAGAAAATAGATTATTGAAAACTTTGAAGAAGCACCATGCCGCTATTGGATATACTCTTGATGATCTTAAGGGCATTAGTCCCACTCTATGTTAGCACAAAATTAATTTGGAGCCTGATGCTAAACCAGTTGTTGATCACCAACGACGGTTAAATCCCAAGATGAAGGAAGTGGTAGGAAATGAAATATTAAAGCTTCTGGAGGTAGGTATAATTTATCCTATTGCGGATAGTAGATGGGTAAGTCCTGTCCATTGTGTCCCTAAGAAGGGCGGCATTACTGTTGTTCCTAATGATAAGATTGAATTGATTCCACAAAGAATTGTTACAAATTATAGAATGGTAATTGATTTTCGCATGTTAAACAAAGCTACTAGAAAAGATCATTACCCTCTATCTTTTATTGATCAAATGCTAGAAAGATTATATAAACATACACATTTTTGCTTTCTAGATGGTTACTCTGGTTTTTCTCAAATACCTATGTCAAAAGATGATCAGGAAAAGATCACTTTTACTTGCCATTTTGGTACTTTTGTTTATAGGCATATGCCTTTTGTTTTATGCAATGCACATGCTACCTGTGAAAGATGTATGACTGCTATATTCTCTGACTTTTGTGAAAAGATTGTTGAGGTTTTCATGGATGATTTCTCTGTTTACGGAATGTCTTTTGATGATTGCTTAAGCAACCTTGATCGAGTTTTGCAGAGATGTGAAGAAACTAATCTTGTTTTGAATTAGGAGAAGAGCCACTTTATGGTTAATCAAGGTATTGCCTTGGGGCATAAAATTTCTGAAAGAGGTATTGAAGTTGATAAAGCTAAAGTAGATGCTATTGAAAAGATGACATGTCCTAATGATATCAAAGGTATAAGAAGTTTCCTTAGTCATGCTAGTTTCTATAGGAGGTTTATTAAAGACTTCTCTAAAATTTCTAGGCCTCTCATTAATCTCTTACAAAAAGATGTTCCTTTTCTTTTTGATGATGATTGTGTAGAAGCATTCGAAATACTTAAGAGAGCCTTGATTTCTGCACCTATTGTTCAGCCACCTGATTGGAATTTACCCTTTGAAATTATGTGTGATGCTAGCGATTATGTTGTTGGTGCTGTTCTAGGACAAAGAGTTGATAAGAAATTAAATGTTATTCACTATGCTAGTAAAACTCGAGACAGTGCCCAGAGAAATTATGCTACTGCTGAAAAGGAATTTTTAGCAATTGTTTTTGCTTGTGATAAGTTCAGATCGTATATTGTTGATTCCAAAGTGACTGTTCACACTGATCATGCTGCTATTAGATACCTTATGGAAAAGAAAGATGCTAAACCTAGACTTATTAGATGGGTTCTCTTGTTACAAGAATTTGATTTGCCTATTATTGATAGAAAGGGAGCTGAGAACCCCGCTGCAGACAACTTGTCTAGGTTAGAAAATGTTCTTGATGACCCACTGCCTATTGATGATAGATTTCTTGATGAACAATTAGTTGTCATAAATGCTTCTCGTAATACTCCTTGGTATGCTGATTATGCTAATTACATTGTTGCTAAATTTACACCACCTAGTTTCACATACCAGGAAAAGAAAAAGGTTTTCTATGATTTAAGATATTACTTTTGGGATGACCCACACATTTACAAAGACAAAGTAGATGGTGTTATTAGACGTTGTGTACCTGAGGATGAACAGGAACAGATCCTACACAAGTGCCACTCCGAGTCTTACGGAGGCCACCATGCTGGAGATAGAATTGCACATAAGGTATTGCAATCTGGTTTTTATTGGCCTACTCTCTTCAAAGATGCTCGTAAGTATGTCTTGTCCTGTGATGGATGCCATAGAATTGGTAATATTAGTAGACGCCAGGAAATGCCTATGAATTATTCACTTGTTATTGAACCATTTGATGTTTGGCGCTTTGATTATATGGGACCTTTTCCTTCCTCTAACTGGTATACACATATTTTAGTTGTTGTTGATTACGTTACTAAGTGGGTAGAAGCTATTCCAACTAGTAGTGCTGATCATAAGACTTCTATTAAGATGCTTAAAGAAGTTATTTTTCTAAGGTTTGGAGTCCCTAGATATTTGATGACTAATGGTGGTTCACAGTTTATTCATGGTGCTTTTCGTAAATTGCTTGCTAAGTATGATGTTAATCTTAGAATTGCAACTCCATATCATCCTCAGTTTAGTGGTCAAGTAGAATTAAGCAATAGAGAGATTAAAATGATTTTGCAAAAGACTATTAACAGATCTAGAAATAATTGGCCTGAGAAACTTGATGATGCATTGTGGGCTTATAGAACTGCTTATAAGAATCCTATGGGATGTCTCCGTATAAAATGGTTTTTGTAAAAGCATGTCACTTACCTCTCAAACTAGAACATAAAGCTTATTGGGATATTAAAGAGCTCAACTATGATTTCAAACTTGCTGGTGAAAAGAGGTTATTTGACATTAGCTCACTTGATGAATGGAGAACCCAAGCGTATGAGAATGCCAAGTTGTTTAAAGAAAAGTTTAAAAGATGGCATGACAAGAGGATACAAAAGCGTGAGTTTAATGTAGGTGATCATGTTTTGCTATACAACTCTCGTTTAAGATTTTTTTGTAGGAAAGCTTCTCTCTAAATGGGAAGGTCCTTACATTATCAAGGAGTTTTATCGTTCTGGTGCCATCAAAATCAACAACGCCAAAGGTACAATTCCGAAGGTGGTAAATGGTCAAAGAATCAAACATATATCTCAGGTACTCCCATAAATGTTGAGACCAATATTATTAATACGATAACACCGGAGGAGTACATAAGGGATACTTTCCAGAACGTTTCAGACTCCGAAAAGGGAATAGGTATGTGGTACGGTAAGTAAACCGACTCCAAAACAGTTCTAATGGGAATTTTTTGTTTTAGAATATTTAAAAAATTAGGAAAATTAAAAGTAGTCTGAAAGACGCACGAGAAGACCACAAGGGTGGAGGGCGTGCCCCCTGCCTTGTGGCCACCTCGTGTGCCCTCCGGACTCTGTTTTCTCGCACAATAGTTCTTCCGGTCGGTAAAAATTCATTATATAATCTCCCGAAGGTTTTGAACACCGTACCACGGCAAAATCCCATGTTTTCATTTTGAGTTGTTTATGCAGCAGATTTAGAGCAATATTTCGTCCCAAGATTCGGAGGGAGAGAGCTATGTAGCTGATTACATTGCAGACCCCAAGGTCTATGGGGATTCAGAGCATTATGGTTGGACCACTGACGAAGAACAAGACTATGATCCAAAGGGAAAGGAGGGGATAAGCTTAGATGAAGATGAAGTCCCACTACCTCAACCTGGGGACATGCACATGGAGTTCAAAAAGTCAAGTCTCCCTAACACAGTCAAGAAACCTAAGATCGAGTTTATCCCTTTTATTCTCTTGTAGGAAAGCAAATAGGAACTATGTAAAAAGATACTAAGGCTTGAGCAGGAGATCAGTGACTTAAGGGAGGAAAATTTTATCCTCAAGCGCAAATTGAGGAAGAGGGACACTACATCAACAACTCCATCATCACCACCGCCAAAGAAAGAGACATAAATACATGGGTATGTGCACCCCCCTTGGCAACTACCAAGCTTGGGGGAGGTGCCCCGGTATCGTATCACCATCACACCTTAACCTTTATCATTTTTTAGTTCGGTCCTTTTGGTTATATCTTGATCTAGTAGAATAAAGTTTTTAGTACGATCTAGGTTTGAGTTTTGTTTCGATGTCTATCTATGTAATCGAGTCCGTGAGTTATATATAATAAAGAGTAGTTTTGAGTTGAGGGCTTTGTTATCTTGCTATGATCTTGAGGGAACTAAATAAAAGAAAGAATAAAAAGAAATAAAAAGATCATATATTGACCTTTTGGAGAGTAATGACTTCACATATAAAGAGTATGATGAATAAAAGTTGTTGAGAGTTGACAAACATAGTTTTGGTCATTGTTGCAATTAATAGGAAGTAATAAAGAAAGAGAGGCTTCACATATAAATATACTATCTTGGACATCTTTTGTAATTGTGAGCACTCATTAAAATATGACATGCTAAGAAGTTGATGTTGGACAAGGAAGACAACATAATGAGTTATGTTTGCTTATATCCGAATAGAAGTTATATTGTCATGGATCCTCCAACATGTTGAGCTTGCCTTTCCCTCTCATGCTAGCCAAATTCTTTGCACCAAGTAGAGATACTACTTGTGCTTCCAAACATCCCTTAAACCAGTTTTGCCATGAGAGTCCACCATACCTACCTATGCATTGAGTAAGATCCTTCAAGTAAGTGGTCATTGGTGCAAGCAATAAAAATTGCACTCTAAATATTTATGATCTATTAGTGTGAATAAAATAAGCTTTATACGAACTTGTGATATGGAATAAATAAAAGAGACAGACTGCATAATAAAGTTCTTTATCACAAGCGGCAATATAAAGTGACGTTCTTTTGCATTAAGATTTTGTGCATCCAACCATAAAAGCGCATGACAACCTCTACTTCCCTCTGCGAAGGGCCTATCTTTTACTTTTATCTTCTACCCTTATACAAGAGTCATGGTGATCTTCACCTTTCCTTTTTACACATTTTCCTTTGGCAAGCAATATGTGTTGGAGAGATCCAGATATATATATATCCCCTCGGACGTAGGTTTTCATAAACTATTATAGCTGACATTACCCTTGATGTAAAAGGTTGGGAGGCGAAAATATAAGCCCATATCTTTCTCTATGTTCGATTGAAGGTTTGAACCTATAAGTATCATGTGAGTGTTAGCAATTGTGAAATACTAAGTGATAGTTGAGTATGTGGACTTGCTGAAATTCTCTTGAATTGACTCTTTCCGATGTTATGATAAATTGCAATAGCTTCGATGACTGAGATCATAGTTGTTAGTTTTCAATAAAGTTTTTGATTCATACTCTACCTTGTGAACGAATTGTTACTTTAGGATAAGAAATTATATGACAATGTATGTTGTTGTTCTAAAGATGATCATGATGCCCTCATGTCCGTATTTTATTTTATCGACACCTCTATCTCTAAACATGTGGACATATTTTTCAATTTCGTCTTTCGCTTGAGGACAAGCGAGGTCTAAGCTTGGGGAGTTGATACGTCCCTTTCACATCATGCTTTTATATTGATATTTATTGCAATATGGGCTATTATTACACATTAAATCAAAATACTAATGCCTTTTCTCTCTTATTTTACAAGGTTTAAATGAAGAGGGAGAATGCCGGCAGCTGGAATTCTGGACTAGAAAAGGAGCAAATATTAAGGACCTATTCTGCACAACTCCGAAAGTCATGAAACTTCATGGAAAATTATTTTGGAATATATAAAAAATACTAGGCGAAGAAAGCACCAGAGGGGGACACCTGCCATCCACAAGGGTGGGGGGGCGCCCTACCCCCCTGGGCGCACCCCCTGCCTTGTGGGCTCCCTGGCAGGCCCCTAATGCCCATCTTACGCCATATGGTGTGTTTTCACCTGGAAAAAATAGAAGGAAGTTTTAGGGATGAAGTGACACCGTCTCGAGGCGGAACATGGGCAGAACCAATCTAGGGCTCCGGCAGAGCTGTTCTGCCGGGGAAACTTCCCTCTTAGAGGGGGAAATCGAAGCCATCGTCATCACCAACAATCCTCTCATCGAGAGGGGGTCAATCTCCATCATCATCTTCATCAGCACCATCTCCTCTCAAACCCTAGTTCATCTCTTGTATCCGATCTTTGTCTCAAAACCTCAGATTGGTACCTGTGGGTTGCTAGTAGTGTTGATTACTCCTTGTAGTTGATGCTAGTTGGTTTATTCAGTGGAAGATCATATGTTCAGATCCTTAATGATAATTAATACTCCTCTCATTATGAACATGAATATGCTTTGTGAGTAGTTACGTTTGTTCCCGGGGAAGTGGGAGAAGTCTTTTTATAAGTAATCATGTGAATTTGGTATTCGTTCGATATTTTGCTGAGATGTATGTTGTCTTTCCTCTAATGGTGCTATGTGAACGTCGATTACATGACACTTCACCATGATTTGGGCCTAGGAAAAGGCATTGGGAATTAATAAGTAGATGATGGGTTGCTAGAGTGACAGAAGCTTAAACCCTAGTTTATGGGTTGCTTCGTAAGGGGCTGATTTGGATCCATATGTTTCATGCTATGGTTAGATTTATCTTAATTCTTCTTTCATAGTTGCAGATGCTTGCGAGAGGGGTTAATCATAAGTGGGAGGCTTGTCCAAGGAAGGGCAGCACCCAAGCACCGGTCCACCCACATATCAAATTATCAAAGTAACGAACATGAATCATATGAGCATGATGAAAACTAGCTTGACAATAATTCCCATGTGTCCTCGGGAGCTCTTTGCTTTATATAAGAGGTCTTCCAGGCTTGTCCTTTGCTACAAAAAGGATTGGGCCACCTTGCTGCACCTTGTTTACTTTTGTTACTTGTTACACGTTACGAATTATCTTATCACACAACTATCTGTTACCGATAATTTTAGTGCTTGTAGAGAATACCTTGCCAAAAACCGCTTGTCATTTCCTTCTGCTCCTCATTGGGTTCGACACTCTTACTTATTGAAAGGACTATGATAGGTCCCCTATACTTGTGGGTCATCAAGCGAACATACAGACCGTGCGCAACGAGCTATGTTATATTACTGTGTAACGTAAGAAACATCTTCCGAAAAAAAGTTCCTCCAATGGTTCCTTTCTTCGGGTCTATATGTTGATCATAACTTGTGAGTACGGATGCCGGTGATACACGAATGTCGTAGGTTTTAGGAACCAAGAATAATGAGATGGCGGCTAGCGCCTGGTTATTTTCACTTCCCTTGCGGCCAACCTATTATTTTCTGTTAGAATGCTAGCTTTCGGCTTCACCTGTCTGAGGTATGTATCTGGATTACTCGGGCATAACAATCGCAGAGGTGCTCCCTTTACTTCCTAGCCTAACAATTGGAAACGTAGGGGTAAACACAGGAGCCAGGCAACCCAGCATGCCAAAGGACTTGAGTCAAATAGGTGCATATAATGGCTCGAAAGATATGGGAAGGATATTAGTTCAAACAACATAAAAGGTTGTGAGATGAATAGTGTAGTGGGCCTCTTTAAGAGAAGCCCCCAGGTAAAGCTGGGTAGTACCTCCGAAGATGTGTACAGTGGCGAACTTCCGTGTTACGGTTAATCCGAACTCTAGGTCGGGAGGTTAAGGCTCCGACAGTAAAATAGAGAAAGATATAAAACCAAAGAAAAAAATGAGGAGTGGTGAATGACACCGGACTATGCGTAGAAGCGTCGAAGCCGGGCGTCCTTCCACATGTTGGGGTCGAGGCGGTCATCTAACGGGTTGCGAAGCGGTACGCCCCACCTGTGAGTAATTCGTCTATGATGAAGGGGCCTTCCCATTTAGGTGAAAGCTTATGCTTCTGCTTTTCAGGGAGGCGGAGGACGAGGTCTCCCATGTTGTATGCATTCACCCAAACCTCCTGATTCTGGTAGCGCCATGCTTGTTGTTGATAAAATGCAGAGCATGCTTGTGCGATGTTGTGCTCTCCTTCTAGGGCATCCAAGTCGTCTTCCTAATCCAACTCGGCCTCCTTCTCTTCGTACATGCGAACTCTAGGTGCGTCTTGGATCAAGTCACATGGGAGGACTGCTTCGGTGCTGTACACTATAAAGAACGGGGTGTATCCTGTTGACCGATTGGGGGTGGTACGCAGCCCCCATAGCACAGAGTCCAACTCCTCTACCCAGTGGCAATCTGATTATTTAAGTGAGCGGATTAAGCAAGATTTTATGCCCCTCACAATTAGTCCATTTGCTCACTCTACATGCCCATTAGTTTGTGGGTGGTACACCAAAGTGTAGTCGAGCTTTATGCCCATCTTAGCGCACCAATCTTTGACCTCTTGTGTCGTGGGAAACCACGACCACCTATGGGACCAAGGGCCCCTTGCTGGTTCGGCAGGGGGGGAGTCGTGTTGCACAAAGAGCAGACGAGCGTGGGGAGCAGGACAGAGATCACACATGCAATTTTACCCAGGTTTGGGCTGCCGCGAGGCATAAAGCCCTACTCTTGGTTTGGTGGATTGATGGTGGAAGGATGGTGGTGGGACGTAGTACACTTGCTCGGTAGGGGCGGCAGTGGCTACGCGCGTATGGGTGTGTGAATGGTACAACCTTCTAACCCTTTCTACGGTTGCCATGGACCTCCTTTTATAGATTAAAGGCGTTACCACAATGGCAAACTAGTCATTATGCACCGATAAGATATCAAACAGTGCTATCATACCTAACTCTGCAGGCTGACAAGGTGCATTAAATGCACCGCTTAACGTGACGTCATCGGGTGCCCGACAAGCCTTGCCGGGCTATCTCGCCAGCTCCATGCCTGCTCGCCTGACACGTCGCAGGACGGGTGTCATCTGTAGGCATTTCCTGTAGAAAGAGGCCACCATGTGGCGAACGGCTGCCACTTAGTCACTTTGTGGCTTGACACCGCACTGATTGACGACGTGAGTTATGGCGGAGTGGTTGGGTGAGGTAGTTCAGCCTTCATGAGTCCCGGCAGACCCTGCCGGGACGTCTTGGATGTCTTCTTCTGGGGGTGGCCCCGTCCTTGCCAAGCTCGCCCGCCCGGCAAGGGAGGCTCTTCTCCTGGTGACATCTTGCTTCTCTGGCTTGATCTTGGTCCTCTTGATCTGCATGTTGGTCCTTCGATGCTCTTGGTTCCTTGCATTCTGACTTGGGTTGGTGCCTTAATCCTGTTCGCATGCTTATGCACAGTCTAGGAAACAGACCCAGGGTTTGTTGAACCGACAAAAAGCCCCCGGGCCTGCCTCAAACGCGCTGCCAAGCGTCATCGGGGTAGGGCCTAATAAGTGCACGGGCGGGGGTGCTGAAGAGGTTGGCCTCTTGAGGTCTTCTTTGCTTCTTCATTAATCTTGGGTCTACGCCAGTTTCCGATTTTCCCGCACATCGTGTAAAGCCAATAGTGGTGGGGTCGCCTTGGTAATGGCCCGTGAATGAATTTAACGCACGGGGTAGAAACTACCAATTCACTCTTCCCATCACACCCTTATCCTTAGCCACATATGCGGCATGCATCGTGCGGGGTAGGTAATGGAGGCGCGTGGAGCAGGGGAGCATCAAGGCGAGGGCCCGGTCTTCCTAAATTAGCGGAGGAGGACGGCGTCCGTCCGTCCGTCCGTCGAGGGAGCGGCTCCCCTCCCTGGCCTGCCTATAAAAGGAGGGGCGAAGGGAGGGTGGAGTCATTCATCCTTGTGCTCCTCCATCCTCTATTTTCTGCTTCTCGCTAGTTATGACGAAGGGAAGAGCCCGGGGCCAACCCCCGGGCCCTTGGCCGAAGCTGGTGTCGCCAAATGTTGGTGTCGGGGCATGGGTAGTGAGCTTGGTCCATGCCGTGGGGAATTTCTTGGCATCTTCAAGGCTTTCCGGGAGGCATGGCTGGAGATCATTGGTAATCCCAGCACTGCCCCTCCCGGAGGTCTTGGGGTTGATGGCGACGAAAGGTGCGTCTTCCTTCCCGCCAAGGTGGGAAGCAGTGTGCCTCAAGTCCCCTGGTCGTCTTAGTCGCTTGCCTACTTTCCGGGGAAGTCGTCGGACGGGAGTCTTGGTGCTTCTCGGGAGCAGTGGTGGTGAGGAGAAAACGAGGGAAGACGGAGAAGGCGGGTGGTAGGGGGTCAGGTCAGAGTACGATGGCGTGGATGCCTTCGCCTCCGACCAGTGACCTACTGCCTCATCTTTCCGCTCTTCCCCTCCCTCCCCGGCATCATCATCACCAGCCTCCTAGGGTGATAGTCGGGGAGGGATGTTCTCTTGGTGCCTTCGCCTCCTCTCCAGTAGTCTTCCGGCTGAGCTTTGGTGGATGACTCCTCTGACACCCAGGCCGAGGCTTCCTGCTGGCCCTAGAGGTGGCGATCAGAGGACGCCGCCCTATCCTCCATGTCCCTCCTTCGCAGCCTCGCCACTCCCGATCTTGTCAGATCGCGCCTGGTGGGCCGCGACCGGGCCGAGGTGGGCTCCTACTTGGGTGCCTTTCTCGTCTTTTCCTCCTTCAACCACATTGCCTAGTAGGAGGGAAAATGAAAAGAGGATATTACGTGGCACTTATCTTTTTCGATCTTAAATCTGTAGGCACTTGCCAAATTTTAATTCAAATAATGTAATCTCTCGAGTCCATGTTTGTGTTCTGTAATGCATGTACTTGTATTATCAGCATATTAATGAAAAAGCTGAACCTTGCCAGGAACTCGTGCATGTATATGTCCATGCAGAGGTGGGATTCCTCTTTAGTGTAAATAAACGATTTTTCCCTGGCAGGCTTGCTTGCCAGAGAACTGTGTCTACCGGGCAAAAAATAAAGGGGACATCCCCCTGCCAACTTCCTTTTACCAAAGTCCACTGCGATCATCCTGACCGAAGAAACGTTCGAGTCAAGGATGGGAGCACCTAAGTCTCAAAAGAGTGGCGAGGTTTTCTCATGCACAAGTTATAGCTTACAGAACACTAATGGACAAGAGGTAGAACTTACCTGTTTGGCTTGCCGGAGATCGCAACATAGGTTCATCCTCCCAACTCCTTGTAGAGGCCAAGTTCATGGCAAGAACCTGTAGCTTCATGCAGATGGGAATGATGCAAGATGCATTCCTATCTATATGCATACGCAGATGCTCACGAAATGCTTATGCGGTGCTCTTGGAATGATCATGGATGCATGCGACATGGTCGGGGGCCCCCAGTGCTTCGTTTATTTTCTCTTGCTCAGGGTCACTCTGAAATTCTTTGAACTTTTCAAATGTTTTAGACTTGTGTTTCATTAAGTAGATATACCCATATCTGCTCAAATCATCTGTGAAGGTCATAAAATAACGATACCCGTCGCGTGCCTCAACACTCATCGGACCGCATACATTGGTATGTATTATTTCCAATAAGTCTTTGGCTCGCTCCATTGTTCCGTAGAACGGAGTTTTGGTCATCTTGCCCATGAGGCATGGTTTGAAAGTATCAAATGATTCATAAACAAGTGATTCCAAAAGTCCCTCTGCATGGAGTTTCTTCATGCGCTTTACACCAATATGACCTAAACGACAGTGCCACAAATATGTTGCACTATCATTATCAACTTTGCATCTTTTGGCATCAATATTATGAATATCATTATGATTGAGATTCAATAAACCATTCATATTGTGTGTATGACCATAGAAGGTTTTATTCATATAAAGAGAACAACAATTATTCTCTAACTTAAATGAATAACCTGTTGCAATAAACATGATCTAATCATATTCATGCTCTAATTCTCAAAATAAATTCCTTTTTGTGTGCTCTTACCGCTCATGAAACGGTAGGGGGTGACTGATATTTTTTCATGCTAGATGTGTTATTCTCAAGATGACTATCTATTACTTGTCATTGCATGAGAGTACGACAAAGGTATTAGGGATGCCCAGTCCCGAAATGAAAAATGAATCTACTTTATGTTGTCAAATAATAAATTCCTTGGAAAGTGTTGGTATGGACGACACCCGTGGATATGGCTAGCTGTGGAATGTGATAGTATGGTGGAAAAAGGAATAAATTTTATTTTCTGTTTGGGAACCGCCTATAATATATCTTGCATGGAAAGTATTGGGAACTACTCGATCATTTTCGTTGACAGGAAAGGCGTGCCACTCAAAAAAAAATCATCTCTATTTTTTCGCTTTGAGCTCTGGCACCTCTACAAATTCCTACTTCCCTCTGGCGAAGGGCTTTTCTATTTACTTTATGCAATTTTTATTTTTATTCGAGTCTCCATCTTCTCTTCTAAAGCACCAACTAAGGGGCACTATGATCGTACTTGAGCATTGGATCTAGCTAATATGCGAGTGTGTTTCATGAATGGATCAATGATTGAGCATGACGGGCTAGGGATAACTTGCATTAGTGTTGATATTTTGAAAGACATGGTTGCTTGTTGATATGCTTGAGTATTGAAATCTTCATGTCAAAACTAGACTATTGCTTTGAACCATATAAAAGTCCATATGTTCATTCTACAAAAGAAAATAATATGTGATGAACATGATAGGCATCATTCTACATCAAAAATTCTGTTTTTATCATTTACCTACTCGAGGACGAGTAGGAATTAATCTTGGGGATGCTGATATGTCTCCATCATATCTATAATTTTTTATTGTTCCATGTTGTTATATTATCATTCTTGGATGTTTTACAATCATTTTATAGCAACTTTATATCATTTTTTGGCACTAACCTATTGACATAGTGCCCAATGCTAGTTGCTGTTTTTTGCTTGTTTTTTACTTCGCAGAAAATCAATACCAAACGGAGTCCAAACGCAACAAAACTTTTTGGAGATTTTTTCTGGACCAAAAGACACCTGTTGGGCCAAAGAAGTACTAGAGGAGGGCTCCGAGGGGAGCACAACCCACCTGGGCACGCCTGGGGGCCCAGGTGCACCCTGGTGGGTTGTGCCCACCTCGACCGCCTCCTGCACCGCCCCTTTGCTCTATAAATACCCCCAAAATCCAAAAACCCTAGGGGAGTCGATGAAACACAACTCCAGCCGCTGCAAGTTTTAGAACTACCAGACCCAATCTAGACACCATCACGGAGGGGTTCATCATCCTCATTGGTTCCTCTCTGATGATGCGTGAAATAGTTCATTGTAGACCTACGGGTCCGTAGTTAGTAGCTAGATGGCTTCCGATTCTCAATACAATGGTCTCTTGGAGATCTATTTGATGTAACCCTTTTTGCAGTGTGTTTCTTGGGATCCGATGAACTTTGAGTTTTTGATCAGATCTATTTTATCCATGAAAGTTATTTGAGTTTTGATCTCTTATATGGATGATTACTTATAGCCTCCTATTTCTTCTTCAAATCTTTGGTTTAGTTAGGCCAACTAGATTGATTTTTCTTGCCATGGGAAGAGGTGCTTTGTGATGGGTTCGGTCGTGCGGTGTCCTTTCCCAGTGACAGAAGGGGCACCAAGACATGTATTGATCGTTTCCATTAAGGATAACAAGATGGGGTCTATTCCTACCTGAATAGATCTTTTCTACATCATGTCATTGTTCTTATTGCATTACTCCGTTTTTCCATGAACTTAATACACTAGATGCATGTTGGATAGCAGTAGATGTGTGGAGTAATAGTAATAAATGCAGGCAGGAGTCGGTCTACTAATCTTGGACGTGATGCCTATGTAATGATCACTGCCTGGATATCATTATGATTATTTGAAATTTTATCAATTTGCCAATAGTAATTTGTATACCCGCCGTATGCTATTTTTTATCGAGAGAAGCCGCTAGTGAAATCTATGGCCCCCGGGTCTATTATTTATCATATTTGCTTCAAGGTATAATTTTATTTGCTTTTTCTTTCAGATCTATTATTCCAAAAACCCAAAAATACCTTGCTGCAATTTTTTGTTATTTATTTTATTTCGCGTTTTCATGAGATCTATTTATCCAATCTACTACAAACCAATCTATCTTTTACTCGAGAGGGATTGACAACCCCTCTTACGCGTCGGGTTGCAAGTATTTGTTCTTTGTGTGTAGGTACCATTTACATAGTATTGCTTGGTTCTCCTACTTATTTGATAACCTTGGTTTCATCACCGAGGGAAATACCTACCGTAGCTGTGATGCATCAGCCTTTCCTCTTTGGGGAAATACTGACGCAAACACGAGCCATCAAGCTGATAGCCCTCCTCTTAGGAGATGCACCTCTGAAGGACCCCCGTAGTGCTCTTTTTATAGTGCTCGCCCTCATGGACCTTGTATGCCTTAGAGTGCTGGACTTTGCGTCGCACCTCCATCTGATCATCGGGGAGTTCCTGTTGTAGGAGGTAGGCAAGCAAGGGTTGGGTCCATGGGGCGATTATGTTCATGATCTCGTGGGCCAAGGGTGTTTCTTCGAGTGTAGAGCCCCTAATGATATAGTCATCGGGCTTGATTTCTGGGGGGACGATCTGGGCGGGCTCATTGGTTTTGATGCCACTGTCCCCGCCCTGCCATACCACAGATGGCTTGAAGAGCCTTTCTAGAAAGGTGTTTTTAGGGGCTGGGTCGCGCTTGGTTACTGTCTCTAGAGATATGATGGAATTCTAGACCCTCAAATCGGGCTGACATTCTAAGGACAACATTTCTGTATGCCGCCATTTTTGGGTCTTTGGCGTCGAACTCGCCGTTGACCTGAGAGATGGCAAGGTTCGAATCTCCCCGCACCTCTAGCCACCGAACACCCATCGATGTTGCCATCCGAAGACCGTGCAACAATGCCTCATATTCGGCTACGTTATTTGAGTCTATGTACATGATCTGTAGAACATATCGGATATTGTCGCTTGTTGGTGATATTAGGATTACCCCAGCCCCCAATCCGGCTAGCATTTTAGAACTGTCGAAGTACATCGTCCAGTGTGCATATGTATTTTATTCCCTTGGTAGTTCGGCTTAGGTCCATTCGGATAGAAAATCGGCCAACACCTGAGATTTAATGCCTTGGCGTGGTTTATATACGATCTCGAAGGGAAGGAGCTCTATGGCCCATTTGGCAATGCGTCCCGTGGCGTCCCTGTTATTGATTATATCATTGAGGGGTACCTCGGATACCACTATCACCGAACACTCTTGAATGTAGAGTCGCAGTTTTCGGGACGCCATAAAGACCATATATGCTATCTTTTGGTAGTGTGGGTATCGGGATTTGTATTGTGTGAGGACCTCTGACACATAGTAGACTGGTTTTTGCACCTGGAACTTGTGGTCCTTCGATTCCCGTTCTATGACGAGCACAGCGCTCACCACTTGGTTGGTGGCTGATATGTACAATAGCACAGCTTCACCGATACCTGGTGCGGCCAGGATAGGGTTGCTTGCTAGGAGTGTTTTAATTTCCTCCAGTGTCGTGGTTGCTTCGTTGGTCCACTCAAAGTTTTTTATCTTCTTGAGGATCCTGTAGAGGGGCAGTTCCTTTTCGCCAAGGCAAGAGATGAAACGACTTAGAGACGCCACGCAACCTGCCAGCTTCTACACGTGCTTGAGCTCCGTTGGTATTGCTAGCTGGGACATGGCCTTGATTTTGGCTGGATTGGCCTCAATTCCTCTATGGGAGACAATAAATCGAGCACTTTGCCGGCGGGGACTCCGAAGACGCGTTTGTCCAGGTTGAGGCGTATATTGTAAGCCCGTAGATTTTCGAAGGTCAAGCGAAGATCATCCACGAGTTGATTGACTTTTTTGGTTTTAATGACCACGCCGTCTACGTATGCCTCAACAGTTCGGCCAGTTTGGTTTTCCAGGCATGTTTGAATCATGTGTTGGTATGTGGCTCCCGCGTTGTTTAATCTGAAAGGCATCATGTTAAAACAGAATGTCCCGTAGGGGGTAATGAACATGATTGTAGCTTGGTCAGACTCCTTCATCTTTATTTGGTGATATCCGTAGTATGCGTCGAGAAAGCATAATGAGTCATGTTCGGCGGTGGCGTCGATGATCTGATCAATGTGAGGTAAGGGGAAGGGGTCCTTGGGGCAAGCCTTGTTTAGGTCCTTGAAGTCAACGCAGAGCCGTCAGGACTTGTCCTTCTTGGGTACCATGACCATATTTGCAAGCCACTCGGGATGCTTAATTTCACGGATGAATCCGGCCTCCAATAGCTTTGCCAATTCTTCACCCATAGCCCATCGTTTGGGTTCGAAGAATAGATGTAGTGTCTGTTTGACTAGCTTGAAGCCGTTTATGATGTTCAAGCTATGCTCCGCCAGCTTCCCTGGGATGCCTGGCATATCTGAAGGGTGCCAGGCGAATATGTTCCAGTTTCCGCATAAAAACGAGCGCAGTGCTTCATCAACTGCGGGCTCCAATTGTGCTTCGATGGATGCCGTTTTAGTCGGGTCTGTCGGGTGTACTTGGAATTTTACTATCTCGTCAGCTGGTTTACATGGATTTTGGCCTTTTACTGAGGACCATGTTGTCCCTGTTGACTGTAGTGTGGAGTGTTGTTAATTCTTCGGCTATGAGGGCCTCAGATAGTAACGCAAGGGCAAGTGATGCGCTCTTATTTTCAGCTTGAAGGGCTGTGTTTGGATCGTTGGCGAGTGAGATCACGCCATTAGGCCCTGACATTTTGAGCTTCATGTATCCATAATGTGGTACGACTTGGAATCTTGCAAATGCCTCATGTCCCAAGAGGGCATGGTGTCCGTTGTGGAAGGGCACAATGTGGAAGAACAAGGTTTCGAATCTGTAGTTGTCGGGAGTACCGAACACTACGTCCAGAACAACGCGCCTCCCTACTGGGTATAATTCCTCGGAATGTGGTATGACTGTGCTCGATGCGGGATCTGTTGAGCAGCATTTTGTTAAGTGTGTCCTCATAAATGAGTTTCAGGCCACTACCCCCATGCATCAGTACTTTAGTTAGTCTGAATCCATCGATTATGGGGTCGAGGAGTAGTGCGGCAGGCACATGGTGGGGCAGGACCTTGGCTCATCCTTCTGGTCGAAGGTGATAGGTGTGTCAGCCCATGGTTGTGCGGTCGTTACCTGGTAGACTTGGCCGAGCTCTCGAAGAGCCCTTTTCCTTTGATTGTTTGAAGAGAATGTCTCTTAAACTGTCAGGACGTCATCGTCGTGGGGTGGAGTTGTTGATCGTCTATCAGGAGGTGTGAGACCAAGGATATTTTCACCGAACAAGCTCGAAGCCTGTGAGTCGGATTTGGTTAAGAAGGGCCGAGTGAATAGGGCATGGTTTATCCAGCAATTCATCCAGGACTGTTCTGGGTCTGTTTTTTTGGTAGACTCATGCTTGGGCGACCGTCTCGCATATGCTCGCTTTGCTTGGGGCTTGGGCCTTCCTTGGCTGTGGGGCAGGGACTGGCTCCCTGCGTATTTGCTGTAACCTCCAGGTGCTTTCCATGGCACGATATTTGCGTACCATGTCCAATAATTCGGCGAAGTTTTGCATGTGGCGATGGGCGGGGGCATTTAAGATCCATGAATCCCGGCAGTTGAACCAAAAGGCTTCAATTATTTACTCATCACGACAGTCCGTGATCTTGTTTTTGACTAGGGGAAATCTAGCCTAGTAATGATGGACCGTTTCTTCGGGCTGCTTCTTGACGTACATCAGGTCCCATATGTCCGGTCTTCCCGCATCCGGACAATATTTGGCGTGGGAGGTGGGTGGGAGAGTTTTTATCATTCTCGTCTGTTGTGAGTCTGGGGCATCGGCAGCAGCGAGCCACACCTGGGCTACATCTGAATCTGATCGCACGGTGTTCGGACGCGCGCCTGTATGTGGTTGGGCCAACTCAAGGTCAGATCATATATCACCTGCTGAGTCCAATCTTTTATCTTGATGGGTGTCCGTCTCCGGGCTAGAGACCCGGGTGTATACTGTCTTCAGCTTCGGTGATCGCGATCCCTCCGCCCCTTCCTTGATGGTAGCGACAAGGTGAATGATAGGAGGGATGTGGATCTCTCTGTTGTCAGGTCTAAGCACGAATTGGTTGTAGGCCGTAGGCCTACTGACGGCGATTCCTATAGCGAGGAATCGATCCATCACACATTCACACTGTTTACCGAAGGGATTCCCGTCGGGGCCATGCCTCCAGGGTATTCAGTGGGATGTTCTTCAGCTATTTCAATGGGATCCGGCTTTAAGGTCAGATCCTGGATCGCGTCGGCTCCCTTTGTATCCACTGAATCCGAGGTCAAGGTGTCGGGCTCAGCGGGTTTTTCAGGAGCGGGGCCTTGTCGAAGGCCGGCGGCGAACTCTAAGTTACGGTAGCCAACCACGTGATCGGAGGTGAGGTTTTCAACCGGGTTGAAATGGCCGGTGAGATCGGAGCAAAAAGTGATGCTGCAGAATGTAAAGGTCTGGCCAGGACCGAAGATGTCCTCGACGCTGGCAGGGTTTCCAATGAATAGTTGGGCCATCGATCCTTTGGTGATCCGCAATGGGACTCTCAATGAAAGCACCAATGTCGGTGTCAAAACCGGTGGATCTCGGGTAGGGGGTCCCGAGCTGTGGATCTAAGATCAATGGGGAACAAGGGACTACGAACACGGTGTTTACCCTGGTTCGGGCCCTCTCGAAGTGGTAAAACCCTACGCCCTGCTTGATTCTATTTGATGTCACTAAAAAAGAAATACACTTCCATGATGATACGTGTTTGTCACAGTAGGTCACATTTTCTGTCATGCATGTACATCCATGACGATTTTACGACAGAATCAAGATAGTCATACATGTGTTGTCGTAGAAGTGTTCCATGACATTACCAAAGTTATCATCACAGAAGTGTTCACTTCCATGATGATAAATGTCATGTCATGGAAGTGCTTTCGTCAAGGGTGACCGACACGTGGCATCCATCGTAACGAATCGCCGTTAAGCTATCAGGTCCGGTTTTGGATCGGATAACCCGCTAACAGCCACGACCAATGCTGATTTTCCACGTGTAAAATTCTCATTGGCCGACGGAACCACGTGTCAGCTCCGCGTTGGCACAGGTGTCACTCATCCAATGGGCGAGATGCACCTATGATATGTTCACACGTGGACCGGCCCAAAAGTGGCCCATTCAGGTTAAATGGTCGGGCCTGTCAAAATAAGCGGGCCGGCCCATTAGCGGCCTACTTCAGTCAGGCCCATTTACAAGCATGGCCCATACAAGTTACACAGAATCGGCCCATCAAAGGCCCATTCTAGATTTGACAATTTCCAGCCCATCGTCAGTTTTAGCCCGTTAATGGCCCGGAACGTCTTTCGGCCTTTTCTTGGCCCATTCTGCAGTTGGGCCAATTCTAGCCCGCTATGACTTTAGGCCTGTCCTCGGTCCATTCGGTTAATGGGCCAACTCCTAGCCCATTTTGTCTCTCGGCCTGCTAATGGCCTGCACAACAGTTGGGCCTTTGACTTTAGGTCCATTAGGGGCCCATGTTCTGTAGGGCATCATTTCAGCCCAACGCAACTTTCGGCCTGTTAAAAGCCTAGTTTGCAGATTGGGCCTCCACTGGCCCATAACACTTTCGGCCTCTTACTGGCCCGTAATGTAAAAGGGCCGAGACAAAATTGACATGTATTTCAGCCTTCTAGAGGCCCGCTGGCCATTTCCATTTATACGGCCCTATCGAGCTTTTGTCCTGTTAACGGCCTGCTAAGAGCTGTTGTTACGGTGGGCCACATCATTTGGGATCCACTTAATATTATTTTGACCAGCCCAATTAAGGCCCACTTTGACAACACATGTTTGTTCGTTTGTATGGCGTCCAGGAAATGTTTGGGTGTGTTGGCCCCTGTTTCAACAATATAGCATATTCAAGAATTATCCTACTCTATACTATCGCCTCTGAAAACATACATTGTACAATAAAAAGACTAAGGCATAGAAACATAGAATAATCCTACACTATACAGTAAACAAATTACAGCCGAATATACCCACTGGGCATTATAGTTTGGCACCAGTGATAATAAAGCGTACACAAACAGCAAATTACATACACTGGATAAATAAAGCTCATACATCATGGACACGCATCAATAGAACTTACCATTTGAACTATAATCTCTTTAGAAAATAGGATTGGACGGATTAAGATAGCACAAATTTCAGTCTGCAAAATCTCTAATTCCTTCATGGTTACCTCAGTGTCTTGTTTCATTTTTTGACTCCTGCATCTAATATCTACATGTCCAATCTCAACTTGTTGATTGTATGTTGAGAATCATGTACACGTTGTCTTGTCACCTCTAGTTGATGCTCGAGAACATCAGCACATTCCAATTCCAATCCATAATCATTCGGTAATGGCCATGCCGCACTGCTCGCAGATCTTTGTGTTGATGTCACTTCATCCTGAAATGTTTCTGTAAGTACACATAACTAGGGCAAAAATATAGTTACAACAGTGAAGTGAGCAAGATAGACTATTTTGTACATGGCAAAAAAGGACTAACAATAATGTTACACATCATGAAGCATAAGCATGTGATATTTTAAAAATTATAAAAATGGTAGTCTGTGCAGCCTGCATACAGAAATCTCTCTTAGCTCACCAGAGGAGCATGATGTTGGGGCCAAATGCAAAACACAAACAAGTTACAAATTTAGACAGCATGTTGTGTAAAGTAAGCAAGTAGTTGGCCATTCTGTAGCTCAATTAAAGTCTTAGGGAGCATAATGAACAGCAAAGGGATTCATACAAACCTATAATAGCAAGCAAAACTATGCAATCATTAGCCTAGTATAAACTAGATTGTGAGCCTCATGCAGTAATAGTTGGTTAATAGACTTCAAAGCTTTAGACACACTTTGCCAGAGTAATTAAATGGTAAGGCCTTTAATTATGTCAACTAATAGTTATACAAGTATCCAACATCAGGCATCATTGTTTGGGCATCTCATTAACTGAGGAAAAATAAAGCAATTTAAAAGAGCAAATTAACTATGCCTGAAACAAACAAGGAATTGAACTATTGAGTTGGATACAGTGACTTACCTTAATTGGTTGAATAGGCTCAGCGCTGCTCCTAATTCTCTTGCAAGGCTCCTTCCTAGCATCTTGTACTTGGAAATCCTCAATCTTATCTTCATTGCACCCCCTCTACAAGGTGACACAAAATAGTTACTCATCTCCTTGGAAGATAAATATGCATACTTTCTAGCTTGTGAACAACTCAAAAGGATGAGATTATAACAAAACAACACCACATAATGAAACATGCCACATCTCTTGCACTTGCACACAGTGAAATGAGCATTTACTATATGTGCACTATGTAAAAATAAGGCATACCTTCAAACTGGATCTCCAGGTACTCTTGGAGAGCCTACTTTAGTATACAGCCAAACCTTTATGTCACCTATGAGGTAGACAAGCCCCCACTAGATTAGCCCTTAGTGTTTAAATCATTGACAATCTCTGTTAGAGTTTTAGGTCATGAACAACAAGTAATCAAAGCAAACAGTCCTGGTATAGCTGGCTGATGCAAACAAGAAATTGAACAGATGTGTGAGCAAATCTTACATACTCCCTCCTTCCATCTATATAGGGCCTAATCGTTTTTCAAGGCTAACTTTGACCAAGTGTTAGAGCAATAATATATGACATGCAAGTTACACAAAGCATACCATCAAATTCGCACATGAAAGGAGCTTCCAATGATATAATTTTCACATTATACATCTCATGTATTATTAGTCTTATCAATAGTCAAAGGCGGTCTTGAAAAACACATTAGGCCCTATATAGATGAAAGGAGGGAGTATCAAGAAAAGAAGCAAAGAAGGAGGCTTAAAGACCATCACCTGACTGACCAGATTTAAGGGGCATTTAAACATCATGTGCAACGTATGAACAAACATAAACATTGCATATTCCAGATTCTACAATGGAATGCACATGTATTAGGTTATGCCATGTATGATGATGCCTAAATTTACACTATAGCAGGCATGAGTGATTCATCATTACACACACAATTGAATTGCAGGTTAAGGGCCAGTTATATTCCACCTTTTCAGAGCTTATTGTCAAAATAAGCCATAAAAGATGTAAATAAGTCATTTTTGAGTTATGGGCTTGGGCTTAACTTATTTTGCTTTGGAGGGGGTGTTTCGGGTACAAGCTCACTAAAAAATGAAGGGAAGGGGAATAGTGAAATGACTGTTGTCTGCCTATATTACACTCTAAATGCAACTGCTCACGCCTGCGTCACACATGGCCCTCAAGTAAAAACAAACACACAAGCGTTCATTTCCCTGCCCGCTTGCATCTCCTCTCCCCTTTTCCTCTACCTCGATCCCCTGACTACAGCGCTAGGGTTCCTCCAGCGAGCCATCGCCACTGGTCCCATCTGGCCTGGTCCTCGATGATGCTCTATCCAGCTAGGCTACATGGCCGGCGGGTAGGGCCAAATCTTCCCGGCTACTCCTCCCTCTGGCGCCGCCCCTCATTCTCATGGTCTCCAGCAGCTGCTCCACTGTGGTCCGTTCAACGCACTACTCCGGCGGGCGCCGCACAACTACGGCTGATGCCACACAGTGGCAGAAGGCACCTTATTCCCCCTCCCCTCCTCCCAGGCCGTGTCCTTGAGGTGTTGGTGAAGGATGAGCTCATCTAACAAGGTGAGGATCTCCTCTGTTTTTTTGCCAAATTTTCATTCTGATCCACTATACGATGAATTGCTATGAGCTTCTTCTCCTACTGCTATATGATGCATTGCTATGAGCTGCTCCTGCTGCTTCTATATGATGAATTGCTATGAGTTGCTGCTTCTATATGATGAATTGGTATGAGCTGCTGCTTCTGCTATATGATGAGTTGCTATAAGCTGCTCCTGCTGCTGTTATATGATGAATTGCTATGAGCTGCTCCTGCTGCTGCTATATGATGAATTGCTATGATTTGCTCCTGCTAATACTATATGATGAATTGCTATGAGCTGCTGCTAGTATATGATGAATTGCACACTGCTGCTACTGCTGCTGTATGATGAGTTGCTATGAACTGCTGCTGCTGCTATATGATGCTTTCACGTGGTGGTGCTATATGATAATAACCAGCCACTTGGACCATCGAATTTCAATAAATAATTTTTCTTCATTTAAATGTGGGTCATGCGTTCTTCGTTTAAATTAGGCAATGGGATCTCTATGGAAGACATTGACCAAAGTAGATTGTGCCAAGTAGATGGTATCTTTGTATTTGCATTTTGAACAAATAGTGATGGTGTGTTTTCCTATCATATTAATTACTGCACTGGACTCAATTTGTGATGTTTGCAAGTCAAATTAATTTTCATATGGGCAGCAAAATGACAAAATATAATGCAATCTAGACTTTTCACTGATCATCCCAAAGATAAGCTAAAAAGGAAGGCAATGAAAAGAACTGGTTGGCTTATTACCTGGAGCTTATATTCGCAGGTGCTTATTTTATTATGATAACTCATAATAACTGTCCCTAAGAAACTTGGCCAATAGAACTGACATACAAATAACATGTCACGATGATTGCAATGGAGGAGTGACCTACCATAGCACACTGTATAGGCTCCCCGTTGCCTCTCCTTTTTTGCGATGTTCCATGAAATTGCCACATACATCTTGTACTTTTTCATTGTGTAACCTTACCTGCAAGTTGACACGGCTAATTTCAGACATCTCTACATGATAATACATTGCATATCCCTTGCACATATTTAAACCACCAATTAACGATTGTGTGCATAGCATAAACTAGCCATGACTCTGTGTGCTGGACTAGCAGGCACTCTAAGGGAGCCTAATTTAATGCACTGGAATTCCTACATGCCACCTACGATTTTGTGTAATGTACTACCTCTCTTCCTAAATATATGCCTTTGTAGAGATTCCAGTATGTACCAAATACAGATGTATATAGATGCATTTTCGAGTGTAGATTCACTCATTTTGCTACATATGTAGCCTATAGTGGAATCTCTAGAAAGATTTATATTTAGGAGCGGAGGTACGAGGTAGTATCATGTATGACATCTACATATCTAATTTAGCGGCTAGTAGTAGAAATCATTGTCTGCACAAAGGGATTACTAGTCGAAAATCCTAGCAAAGCACGCAGGCAGGCACACAACAATACAAGAGAGAGAGAGAGAGAGACGCACTTACAAGATCATAGCAATGCCTCAGTCCAGGATCTTGGTTGGCTAAGCTGTTAGATCCAGAAAAACATCATCCTTGTAGTTTTTGCCAGCTGCATAACTGGTAACAGCGACCTGTTAGTACATTTGAAGTACATCGGTCAGGTGATGCTGGACAGGTTTAAGGGTGACAAGTACCTAGTCCATGGCGGGTGCTTGGCATCTTGCCAGATGGTGGGAATCAGGTTAGGGTGATGACGCTGCGCTGGCTGTCGGGTTCCGGTAAGGAGATCTAGAACCGTCGAGTAGGGTGTTTGTGGAGCGGCTCTAGTAGGGTGGACTATGGTGTGGGCAAAGCGGATCTATGGCGGTGGATGAGGCCGTCGATGAAGCTGCTCCGGTGGTTGGGTTAAGGATGGTGTCGATGATGCGGATATGCGGCCGTGGACGGGGTGTCAGAAGCTGCTCCGGTATGTTGGATGAGGGTGTGACGAAGCGGATCTGAGGCCGTGGACTTGTGAGTTGGCAAAGCGGCCACAGTAGGGTTGAGAATGGTATAGGCAAAGCTACTCTAGTAGGGTTGACAATGGTGTCGATGAAGCAGCTCCGGTAGGGTTGAGGAAGGTTTCGACGAAGAGGATCAGAGGCTGTCGACGGGGGCGTTGGTGGGGCGGCTCCGGGGGGTGTGGACGAAGCGTCTCCGGTGGGGAGTATGAATGAGCCGATGCAGATGCATTGCGGTTGACGAGAGTACCGGCGAAGCAGATCCGGTGCCATGGACAAGGCCGACACTGAATGGGCTGTGGTACAGTGGTGGATGAGCAGTCTACTTGTTTCTAAGGGTGGTGGGAGGGGTAGATGCGGCCGTAGAAGCAGATCCGGTGAGGTGGACGCCGCTGGCAGTGAATGGGCTCTGGTATGTCGGTGGATGAGCAGTCTATGGTTTCGAGAGGGGAGGGGTAGAAAGGCCGATGAAGTATGGACGGCGTGATGTAAGATGCTCTGGTTCTGTGGAGTTAGTCGGTTTTGCGGGAGGGGGATTGGAAATGGGGGTGCCCTGTGGTGGGGGAACCGGAAGTTACCAAAGCAGCCCCAACCTATTATGTGGATGAGGGCGGTATTGTAACTATTGTTCTCCGTGCACCAAGGATAAAAGGGGAATTTTGCATGCTAAAGACTAGGTGGCGGAAATTTTAGAAGGAGGCGGGAGATTTTGCTGCCCGCGAGATCGTTCATATCCAGTTTCAACTAATTTTGGACCGTGCTAGCGGGAAGGTCATGCGAGACTGTGTACACGGGGCACGCGTCAGCAGTTAATAACTGGTGTGAAGTCCACCCCAGAAAAAAAGACAAGAACTCGGGATGATGCGCTGATAACTTGGACGTTCACACAGGCGCATCCAATCGTACGCGTGTAGAGGCGTGTTCACAAAAAAGGGATCAAACGCTCAACCTATGTATTTCTCGTGTAAATAAATAATTTAGTTCCATTGTTTATTTACTTTAAACATAATGCATTGACGTGTTAGTGTAGAGGCGCACAAAAAGAAATGGATATTGTAGTCCCACAAAAGAAATGGATATTGTAGTCCGCTACTTAAAAGTGTTACCTCATATGATTACATAGCCTCCATTTCATAATTGCATACCCCTTGAATTCATATATGAATATTACATATATTACTTCATAATAGAACCATAAATCATCCAAGACTAATGAATTTCAATGCAAGAGTAACAACGGTGCATGTACATGATAGCTACATTGGTTGTTTGAAGAAACATCATTGTAACTTTGGCATGCACAATTGCAAAGGTTTCTTTAGATAGAAAAAAATGTGATATGTGAGTGTCCAATCTTTATAGCATTGAATCGATATTGTACCTCTGGCCATGATATGAAGTAGATATTGATTTATGTTCAAGCGATGCACGTCCACAATCGCTAGATAGTGATACGTGAATGAATTGTGCAATCTCTCTCACACGCATACATATCTCATTTCCCCATGGGCATCAGAATCACACACGCGCACTTCGTGTATTTCTCTCCCTCCGTCAAGGTTAGAATTCGTCTTTCTACCCCATCCTACAAGTCTCTCACACAGAAACACACACGCTCTCTCAAAGTATAATTATGTCTCTCACACATATGCCTAAGGTTCACTCGAGTTCCGAAACCATACGAATACATACAATGGGATTCTAGCAGAGCACCTTTTGTTTTGAGATCTCTCTCTCTCACACACACACACGCGCGCGCGCGCACACACACATAGACATTGTTTCTCGCTTCATTTTTTCCGGCACTTGCATGGACACCGTTTGTTTATCTCCGTGATGCTTTAAGTATGTCTCGCACACATGCTATCTACCTATCCCTTAATATAGATGTGTGTCACACAAACTCCTTCTCCCTACTAGCAAGATGCCCATGTGTTGCACGGAACATCAAGATGCATTTGTATGAGTAGTTTATCTTGTGGGAGAAAAGGATGAACGAGGGAATGCCTTATTTGCAAATGTGGAGAGGGGTGTGGGTATCTTTTTGCAAAATTGCCATAGTTTCCTTCCTATCTGCCGGATATAAATCGGATGGCCTATATTGCAGGATGGCAGGAACACCATCATCACCAACACTGTTTTTATAAGAGTAGAGATATGCAAGTGTCACTGCCCCCCACACCCCCCACACACACTTCCCCACATAGAAGGAGTAGGGTGACACCTCGATCTTGACACTAATCTATCAACTAGCTTATCTCTCAAACACATACACACACACTACCCGACACCGAAGGAGTAGGGTGGCACCTCGATCTTGATAGTAATCTATCTACTCCTCTTTCAAACACACACACATACACACACGCTCTCTAGTTGTGCCTCCGTGCCTACCACACACACTCTCGATATGTCTTTCTCTCCCTCCCCCTCCCCACCCCACCCCAACAATGACAACAGAAGGGTGACAACTCTATTTGATCTTAATCTGTCAATTGGTTTCTCTCTCAAACATTGTGTCTCCGTGCCTCGCTCAAACACACTCGATATGTCTTTTTCTCTGTAGCCCCCTCGATATGTTGACTTCTCGCGTGCGCACAACTGTAGTGACGATGATGCTAAACCCAGTGTGCCTTGTTTTTACCGGCCTCATGTGATAGTTTTCACCCTATTTTCTGTTAATTAACAAGGCAACCTTTTCTTTGTTACTACTAGTGAATCTGAAATCATTCGGGGCAGACATAAAATATATCACTTCAACCCAATTATCGCAGTAACTATTTAAAAAAAAACTAGTTAGATGCCCGTGCGTTGCACGGAACATCAAGATGCATTTATATGAGTGTTGGCACCATATGCACTTGCAATGAGTAATTTATCTTGTGAGAGAAAAGGATGAATGAGGGAAGGCCTTATTTGCAAATGTGGAGAGGGGTGTGGATATCTTTTTGCAAAATTGCCATATTTTCCTTCCTATCCGCTAGATATAAATCCAATGGCCTATATTGCAGGATGGCATGCACACCAGCATCACTAACTCTGTTTTCTACTCCCTCCGTTTCTAAATATTTGTGTTTTTTAGAGATTTCAACAAGTGACTACATACGGAGCAAAATGAGTGAATCTACACTCTAAAATATGTCTACATACCAATCCGTATGTGGTAGTCCATTTGAAATCTGAAAAAGACAAATATTTAGGAACGGATGGAGTATAAGAGTAGACATGGAGATATATCTCCAGCATGGTCTACAACAAAAATGTGCTGGACAGGTTAGCGCCGGATGCTCGCAACGCGATGACCTAAGTTTGAATTCAATCTTTAAATTTAGGCTTTTATATTATATATTACTTATTTAATATATACTTCTTTCGCTACTGTACTGACAGTGGAACCCATAGAGTACTTAGAATACAAGATTAAGGATGGACTTTTTTCTTTTTAACTTTCTGTATGAAGTTGTAGCCACCCTGCAAGTCACATGTACATTGTACATGCAATTAACTTTTTATAGAGGGAGAATCATACATGCAATTAACTCAAATGGATTGGATGTGACTCTATTATTTCCAGCATAAGAGCATCTCCAACGGCAGCCGGCAAATTTCCTCCCGCTTCAATCTGCGGAGGACGACATCAAACGCCAGCGGCATACATTTTCACAACTCTAACCAACCAGATGAAATTCGTGCAAGCACAGACTGATTTCATATAAGCATGAAGGAGTTCGTATAAAAAAGGCGGATCTTCATATAAACATGATGGATTTCATTACATTTACATGAACTAAGCGGTGCTAATCCAGCACTCTTGGTATAATTAATAATCCCTCCGTCCGGAAATACTTGTCCTAGAAATGGATGTATCTAGACTTATTTTAGTTATAGATACATCCAATTTATCCATTCTCAGAACAAATATTTCCCGCCAGCCAGCGAGGGAGTACCTAATCAAAATGGCCGCCCGCGGTTCCCTTTGTCTTCCTCATGTCTGGCAGACACTTGCGGGGTCAACGAAGGTTCTGGGAAGAGACGAAGCAACAAAGAAACCACCTGAATGAGCAGTCATCGCCTCGGTGGTGGCCTTCATGGGACCCAAGTGGCGGCTGCCTCCCGTGTTCTACTTCTCCTCGATGATGGTGGTGGACACGAAGAAGCTGGCCACCGACTCGTTGCTCTCCACGCACCCGGCTTTTGTCTCTGCCTGCATGGTGCTGCCGCAGGCATGGGAGGCGCGCCCACAGACACGGGAGGCGCGGCCACCGCAGACACTGGTGGCGCGGCACGACGCGGCAGCGATGACGCCCGTACCGGCGTGGAGCAACTCGCCACTCCTCATCGAGCTGAACTGGAGCGGCGAGTTGCTGAACCACGCGTCGGCTTGGCGCAACAACTGGCTCCGTCGAGCCAAGTGAGGTTGGTGAAGCACCGAGCGGCCTCGCCCATATCCAGAGGGCTCAGCGGGCCACCCAGACGGGTAGTATGCCAGAGAATGGCTCCTCTGAAGCCATAGAAGAGTGGAGAAAATGGTGAAGGAGGAGATGGAGGAGTGATGGAGGGGTGCGATTCTTGCCCGTTGTCTGTCTGGCCTCGTTTAAATAGAAGGCGGACGGTAGGAGCTTGGCCGGCGTCTGGCATCGTTTAAACTGAGGGCGGACAGGAGGAGCTCGGCTGGTGTTGCTTTTAATTCTGGCCCACTCATGAACGGACGTGTGGCCAGAGTAGGTTTCTCAATTTGCATGCGGGTTTAACGGAGGGTTTGATGGAGGCGAGGAGGCGTGTTCAGCCGGGCGTGTAGCGGGCGGTGCAGTACTATTCGATTTGACAGCGGTCAGTGCAGTTCCCGATGTGGCTTTAATGCAGACGAGGGAGGGGATAGAGGTTCCCGAAATGTTGAACGACCAATGATGCATCCTCCTTCAATTAGCATCGTGAATGCATGAGGGAAGTAATGGGAGGAGGACCGGCAAAAGAGGCTGCACGATGTGAATGCAACACGGTTTGCACTCATATAAAGGCACCCCTCCATTCCAATGCATCTACCACATCGTACGCACCTAAGCATTTGCCTAAGCACCTACACTAAGCGCAAAAGTGCTCACTGCAGACCCATGGCGGCGATGCGCGCGAGTGGCCAGCGGCTGTGCCAGATGGTCCACAGCACCGGCCTGCGGCATGGCACCGAGGATCGTCTCCAGACGGTGTGGCGACTGGCTGGTGGATGGCCGCCATCGACACCAACTACGACTCTCAGTTGGACCAAATGATCGTTGCCACCACCAACAAGTTCACCGTCCTCAAGAAGCTCGCGCACGACATCGCCGTACTCCTCCAGCCCGTGCGCCCGGGCTCCTCATTGCCTGCCACCCTAATCGGCCTCCATGGCCGGAATCTCTTTCAAGCTCTCGTGGCCCTACGACTGCCCGCCGACGCCATGAAGAATGTCCACCTGGAGGTCGCCCTCGCCGCGAGGCACCTCGCCCTGCAAGAATTCATCAACCTACACATCCACGTGTACGAGCAAATCGTGTACATAGGTATCTAGTGTTCGCAAAAGAATATATTTCTCTGCTCCAATTTGCGGAAAACCCCTTATTATCTTGAAAGCAACCACATCCCTCCCTCAGCTCATCAAAACAGCTCGAGAAATATATTTCAAAACAGCCTGAGAAATATATTTTGAGTGAAAAGTAATAAATTAGGAGTATAACAAAACAAGAGTGTTTTCTTTCAATTTTGTGAACAAGCACTACTATTCTACTACTTTGGATCCGTCGCAACGCACAGGCACATTGCTAGTAAAAGCAAAAGGCATGCCGCGTTCGCTCGCACCCCCACACACCCGGGAATCGGGAGTACTCCACGACCCATCCGGCACGCCACATAGCTAGCACTACAAAAAAGACACATCCGTGACATTTTGGGCCGAACAAAAAAAATTTCTGTCATACATATGACACTTCTATGACGCTAATTATGACAAAACCCGGTATCATCATAGATGTGGTGGGCTCCTACTTCTATGACAAAAAATCATGACAGAAAATGGGCTTTTCGTCCTGGGCGGGCCGAAGACGCAGCTGCGTGACATTCTTTGGGCCGTCCATGATGGAAAAAACCATGGTAGAAGCGAGGGCGAGGAAAATTTCGGGGAGTTCCCGGTTATGGTGGGAGGTCGGGGGCCGAGCGATGCGCGTTTCTCTCGTACACGTACGCGCGTGTGTGCGAGGCGTTGGCTCTAACTGAACCCGAGCGAGGCGTTGGGCTCTAACTGAACCCGAGCGATTGCATTGCAGGCTACGCGTTACTGAACCCGAGCGATTGATCGATGGCTGTCAACTGAACCCGATCGAGCGATTCCTTCGCTACTGCTGCTAATTGAAGCCAATCGATGCTGCCTCTGGGATGAACAGTGAGCGTCGTGGGAGGGGGGGTTGGATGAACAATGAGTGGTGGCGTTGCCTCTGGATGAACAGGACCCTGTGGTGTGGTGGAGGGTCGTATGAACAGTAGACGGTGGAGGGGTGCCCGTGGAGGGGTGGTTGAACAGGACCCCGTGGTGTGGAGGGATGGATGAACAGTAGACGTCGGAGGGGTGGTTGAACAGTAGCCGGTGGAGTAGCGCGCGGTGGAGGCTAGATGAACAGGAGCCCATGGAGGCTGGAGGAGGTCGACGGTAGCCCGTGGAGGCTGGAGGAGGTCGACGGTGGAGATGAACAGTATCTCGTGGAGTCCCATTTTGCGGTACGCCACACCCCTCCCGATGAACAGGACCCCTGTTTCGACTATAGCGCTCCAACACAAGTCCGTTTCGTCCGTTTTGCCCTACGTCACACCCCTCCTGATCAACAGGACCCCCGTTTCGATCATAGGAGGTCCGTTTCCTCCGTTTTGCGGTACGCCACACCCCTCCCGATGAACAGGACCCCCGTTTCGACTGTAGGAGGTCCATTTCCTCTGTTTTGCGGTACGCCAGACCCCTCCCGATCAACAGGACGCCGTTCCGAAAGTAGGAGGTCCGTTTCCTCCGTTGTGGGCTACGCCAGGCCTTGTTTCCATCGCCTGTTCCGTCCAAGCCCTCCCGATGAACACGACTACGCATTCCGTTCCGACCCAGCCGGTTGGCTCCCACGCGTTCCGTTGCCTCCCGATGAACACGACGCATTCCGTTGCCTCCCCATGAACACGACGCATTCCGTTGCCTCCCCATGAACACGACGACGATGTTGTTTCTCCGTTCCAACCCAGCCATGTACACGAGCCCTGGCCGTACGGATGCGCGAGTAGGCGATCGAGACCCCGCCCGTATGTACACATACGTGGCCGTATTTTCTTTCTTGCACCCTGGCCGTTGTACGTACGTGTACATGCTACATGCGCGCCTCTACTATGACACGTATGCGCCCCTACTACGACACATGCGCGCCTCTACATCCACTAGTATATATGTACGTACACGTTCGCGACCAGAATGACAACGCTACGTACGCTTCGACCAGGTGGGTCCCGACTGTCAGGCACTTCCTTGCGTGCGAAGATGTAGCTGGTGGGTCCCAGCAGTCAGGGGCGAATCGTTTTTTTTCGCGAAATACGGTGGCCCGTCCGGTGGGTCCCCGCTGTCAGGTGGAGGAATCATTATTTTGCGCGTAATAGGGAGGCACTTCCTTGTTGCGGCCGTGGACTCGGCTGTCAGCCTCTCCACGTACAGTCCACGTCCGATGGAAGTCATTCCTTGACCACGTTGACCATGCCACGCTGAGAGCACCACGGCGGTGGACGACAGCGAGGACTAGGAAGGGGACGACTCGGAGCCGGGGAAGACGCAACAGTGGATGCCCACGCGAAGAGGAGTACGAGGGTTCACTGGTTCGGCTGCGGTGTGAGGCTGCTGTTGCCGCAAAATAACAGGGGGTGTGGGTGAGTAGAGGGATGGCCTGGCCAGCGGTGGGAGTAGTAGGGGGCGGTGAGGCCTCCGCGGCATCACAGCCGGCCACGGGAGGCAGGAGCACACGGCACGACCGGCGCTGGTTTGGGCGGCTGGAGCAAGAAGACCAGAGGTTGAAGAAGCACTACGGCCGTTGGATGAACATCGTATGGTAACAGGAGCTAGAATCGTTCATATTGACTAAGTTGACAAAGCCATCCGTCCCCGTCAACTTGGTAGGCCCACAAGTCAGCCTCCCACTATGTTGGGTTCTAGCTGGCAGGGGGAATATTCATTTTTTTGTGCGTAATAAGGAGGCACTTCCTTGCGTGCGAAGATAGCTGGTGGGTCCAACATGTCAGCGGGGGGCACGTTATTTTTGCGAAATACAGAGGCCCTTCCAGTGGGTCCAAGATGTCAGGTGGAGGAATCATTATTTTGCGCATAATAAAGAGGCATTTCCTTGTGTGTGGCCGTGGACCCAGCTGTCGGCCTCTCCACGCACAGTCTACTTCTGATGGTGTCGTTCGTTGACCATGTTGACCACGCCATGCCGAGCGCATCCAAGGTGGTGGACGAGGACGAGGCCCCGGACAGCAACGAGCCGGAGATGGGAAGACGTGGGAGTAGAGTCGCAGACAGAGAGGTGTACGAGGGTTAACTGGTTCTAGTGTTGTGTGGTTCGACAGTCGGTGGAGAAGAACAAGAGGTGTGGAGGGGTGGAGGGATGGCCTGGCCAACGGTGGAGTAGCGCTTCATAGCGAAGCGTGCTAAGCATAGCTGCTAGCAGCAGGAGGTGGGAGGTGGTCCCGGCGGCGTTGGAGGAAGAAGACGAGAGATTGAAGATGGATGCCGCTCGTTGCATGTAAATCCAACGGCTAACATGTCAAAATCATTTGTTGACTAAATTTGACAACGACTTGCGTTGGCTTCGACCTATTGGCCCACATTTCAGCCCCCAAAAATGTGGCACGTATTCAACCCATTTTTTCAGAATTTACAGTCTTTTTTGCGCGGTAGAATTTACAGTCAATTTGATCTTTTTTTCAATTACAGCCATTTGCTGGGCTGGGTGAACAAATAATGTAGCGTCCATGCGGCCCATTTATTTTATTTCCTAAAAAATTATAGGCCATTTGCACTTTCTCGAAATACATGATTTTGCTGGGCTGATTCTAATTATAATGTTGGGTTGGGCCAGCTATGTTATTAAAAAATAAAAAGGGGCTGTGCATTTTGTTATAAATGTTTTTAAATAATAAGTGATATTATTACATTCGTCCTTAAATCTTACCAAGCTTTTGTACACAATCACTAGTATTTTCGTGCCAAAACAATCCAGGATTGTATTTGTTAAGAAATTATTTTTATAAGTTAATAAGATGTGGGATATTGTTTTCTTACATATGTAAGTATCTGCTAAATATATGATGACAATAAAAATAATATATAATAACATATAAAATAATTTAAATATATATAATATAGTTAGAAGGGAAACATAAGTTGGACCTGGCGTGCCTATTCTTATATAGAAAAATAGAACAGACCTCTGCGTTTTCTTCAAAAAAATACATAAATTGGGCTGCCAAAAATAAAACCTCGGATGGGAGGTCCATAGGCCGGTCGATACATGACGGCCCTAAGAAAATACAAACAAGCCTATGGACCTCCCATCCGAGGTCTTGGGCTGCGCATGTTAAAAATGAAAGCCTAGACGGCGTAGCCCAAAACCACGTCCAACACTTGCCAAAACTTCGTCCCTCGTTTTCTCTGTGTTTCGCACACTCGACATTGTGTGGGCATTTTGACTGTGCATCATATGAAGATGTGCTATGCATGAATGTTGATCAGCATGATGTTATCTGGCTGGTAGTTCCATTTTCGACCATGAATAAAACTTCCAACATGATGTTAACCCTGTTTGAAAAGGCCGTGTTAGTATAAATGCTCTGCCTCTGAAAGTTGCAGTTTCTTATCTAAAACTGAACTTGCAGTTTCTTATCTGAAACTGAAACTTGCAGTTTCTTCTCTGAGAATCACATTGTCTGCACTTTTATACTCCTATGAAACTACATTTTAAGTGCTAAAAATATATCTCTAGAATTCATAAAATACTTCATATGCTCAATACTGCAAATCTGAAATTCAAAAGACATTCATATATGAAAGTACTCTCAAAATACACAACACAAAATAGAATTCACAACCTGCAAATACTGACAACCCTAAGCTCCTCCTGACAATTCACAACTGCCCGACTATTGGGCTGGGGGGGCAGCCCCCTCCTATTCCTCGGCGGCAGACAGCCGCCCCGTGAGACGATGTGAATGGCGAGGGAGACGATGGCGGGGAAGCGTCGTCGGGCCAACTGCTTTTCTCCTCTTGCAGTTGGGTTTGGTCGACGAAGACTCCACCGGCTCGCTCTGGCAGGACACCCTCACAAACGACACCATGTAGATGCTTGATCCTTCAATCTCTGGTGGATGCCCCATCTGGGATCAATACTCCCACCACCGATCCCTCACGATCGGATTCGGTGAATCTGTTTGCTCCATGGCCCAGAGGAGCAGCTCTATGTATTCCGGGGCGACTCCCTCCGGGAGTATCGCCACCTTTTCGCTCTATTGCAGATATTTGGTCATGGATGTCGCCGTCGCCACTAGTTGGTCCTTGTTGTCAAACCAAGACTGTATCTCCAACATCCAAGCTAGCTTCATAGGGTCGCCGTCTGCGATCCTCACGTATCGGTTGTACTCCTCCATCGATCTACTTCTCCACAGCACCTTCACTCGCCGGCGGTGGTTTTTGAATGGAAGAGGAGAGGAGCAGCGCTGGTTTTGGATTAGAACGGGAGAGGAGCGACGCTAGTTTTGGACTGTAACAGGAGAGGAGGGGCGGTGGTTTTGAAATGGAAGAGGAGAGGAGCGGTGCTGCATTTAGATTGGAACAGGAGAGGAGCAGCGGTGGTTTATGAGGAGAAGAGCGGAAGAGCGGCGCTGGTCTTGGAAGTATTTTTTTGTTGTTTTGCGTATTTTGGGTCAAAGTTTGACCACGTACTGTATTTGATAAGCAAAATGTGAATGCATGTCACCAAAAATTGTATCGTTTGGTTCGTATCTGAATGTACTTTCAAATTATATTATTTTTGTAATGTATAACATATATTTTATGTGCGAATATCATGGTTAATTATGGCCCAGAATAAAAGGGAGACTAGTTAATGTGGGGTCGCTTTCTTAATTGAAGGGTAAATTGATTTTGATTTTGATCCAGTCACAGCGTGCCGGCCCTCTCGTCCAATCCTAAATCACTGCCGCACACTCCTCTCCCTCTTCTCCATTGCAAAACCACCTCCTCTCCTCTCCATCATCTCCATTCCAAAACCACCGTCTCGCCTCTCCCTCTTCTGATATTCTCCATTGCAAAACCACCTCGCACTCTGCATATATGCCGGTTCCATACGTACATTTGTGCAGTTCCACCAAAATGCAGCTGAATAACCCTGTTTGCACAGATAATGAAAAAGCGTGATTACATTATAGTGGCACTAGTTGATGAAACACACAAAATAAATAGAAGAAAATATTGCGATAGTATCATAGTATGCCATGCTGCGAGGGCGAGATGGGCCCTACGACGCCTCATACGGTACGCCTCATACTGGACATCGTCCCAAGTCTCCCAGATACACCTTCTGCCAGTGATGAACATCAGTGTACATCGGTAGTACAAGGAGGCGCCTTGAGACATTCAAATCTCTATTTTTGTACACATCAACAAAAATTAAGCACCCCAGTTTGCAGAAACGCTTAAACATTAACAATGGGACTAGTTGATGAAACATACATTAACAAAAAGAAGCACTTTCTTTATCTACATTGGAAATGAAATGATAGAGATGACACTCGCTCTATTTTAACTGTATTATTACTTCATTTTATCAGTGACACTAGGGTCGAGCAGGTGGCAAACGAGGTGTACCGTGCGTCGCAAGGATGGAGGCCGGGGGTGCTTAGACTGGGATGCTGAAGCTGGCTCTTTCAGTCACCAACATGGATGATTCAATTCATGGGACCTTTTGGTGCAGTTCACCTAAAATGAAGCAATGTCCCGTGAGCTAGCAGCTTGTTCTTCAATTTTTTTAAGAAAAGGGCTCCAGCCCCGGATCCATTTCCATCAGAAAATGAAACCCATAGAGCTTCTTCTTGATTAGTTTCAATAAAATTGAGCAACATCAAGGTTGGTTGTGAAGCTCCTGGAATGCTCAACTATAATTTGGATATCATTTGTGCAGTTAAGCTAAGATCGAGTGTGAAATGTATATCTCTGTTTGCACAAAAAAGGTGGAAAGGAGGGTGACTAACAAGTGATGAAACATGCATCAAATGAAAAGAAGCATGTTCCTTATCTGAATGGAAATCCTACAAGGACAGTAGCAATTTCTAAAGCACTGACACTGCTAGATATTAGTGTGGGCATTAGGATTAACTATGACAACCGTTAAATACGACATTACTTTGGGCACGGGAGAGTAGGTGGACCAGGATAGTTGCATTTCTAACGAAAAGAACCAACTTATCTTAATGGAAAATTTTAGCAGGACATGTAAAGAAGTGCCATTGATTCATATTACTAGAGGCATTACATTGAAAACAACATTGGTTTAACGTGTCCTTACTTTTAACAGTGCGACTGCTACATTTTACCAGTGGCATTACATAAGAGTGGCTCGGGGCAACAAACATCAGAACAGGATATCTGGGTTGGTACCATTTTTGTTCGGTATAGCCACCTTATACTGTGTGAGGCTAGCAAATCTAGGGCTGGACTTACTCTGTTGACTTGTCCCCCAGTCCCCACTTTCTTTCCTTTTAAACCAATAGATCGGGTTTATATTGAGTTTGTACTGTGTTTCCCTTTATTTCCCTATTAGACCTAGAGACCAGTTGGATAGCCAGTCTCTGCTACTTTTCACCCCCATTATTTCCTCTTTCGACCAAGTCCTAGATTCAGGTAACAAATCCTCCCCCACCCCACCCCCTTTCTTCCTTGTTTGAACCAAGTAGTACTAGATTCGAGTGCATGAACTAGTTTTACCTCTTAAACGTAAAAAAATTAGGTGGTTTTTGAACAGCCGATCGATCCTATCTATGAGGGGGCCTGAGAAATAGTAAAAGATACAATGCAGCGATGTCAGGAGCTCGGGAAGTAGAGCAAGGCCGGTTTTGAAGGAAGTTATACCTGATGGTTGCCAGGATGTCGCTAGGTGGGCGGTGGGAGGCCGGATCTGCCCACACTACGGCAGCGAGGAAGAAGGGGTCGGAGGCCCTCCCTCGCCAGCGGTGCTTGGGAGAGAACGACAAGGCAGGCTGATCTGGACACGCCCAGCAGTGGGTAAGAGCCGTCGTCAAGGACGACCGCGTGAACGTTGCACCTTCTCACCTTCCCCGGCGGAGAGGATCCGGCTGGATCTGTGACCAGCAGTGAGCAGAGAGAGAGAGAGAGAGAGTGCGGCCACCGCTATCGTGTTTAGATCTGGAGAGGCCGAGACAGTGTGAAGAGAGCAACACTAGCAAGCAAGCGCGGAGGCTCCTGCCTATATAGTGGAGTAGTACTAGTTTTCTTTTGTCTACCGGAGCCGGCTTGACCTCGTCAATGACTGTCGAGAAGTCTTCATGCACATGGCCCAGAGGCGCAGTTGTCGTCATTTTGATCTGAAGCTCCGGATTATAACATATAACACGAAAAAATGCCACATGACAAGAAATCATAACCTCACTACCCAAAGGAGACAACATGAATCCCAACGGACAAACTAGACGAGGAACAAAGCTCAAATTAAAGATAAACTCATAGAAAAGGGGTCCATCGATAGATGTCCTAATTAACATAGCCGGCTTGACCTAGATGGCAACCGAGTAGTCACTGTTCGTGCATGTGCCCCCAATGACTAGCCCAACTCAGTTGTCGCTATTAAACCCTCGCAGCGATCTGAAGCACATGGCACCTAATTTTGCGAGATGACAAGAAGCCTTTTTTTAGATTTCTCACCACAACTACAGCCATGTACAACATAGCCTGCATGATATGTAGACGATAACCAATCCAGGCGTGTCTGCTGGAGTCTGGTCACATGCATGGACGAACTGATCTTACGTGTCTTGCAGGGATCGTCTAGGCACCAATGTAGTACAACACTTCTCTAGTACTATCGCTTGTCTCCCTCTTCTATTAAGTCACCCGACTTGCGGGGCCGGGGAGTGTGCCTATGGTCGGTTCTCAATTGACGTCCCACATGTGTGTGCAAACGCAATATGACGCGCGTTCCATTCGGAGAGCAGCATGCCAGACGGACCGACCGTCTGGGGTGCGATGCGAACGCGACGGGCGTGCTGTATACTCCGTACATGTGTACCGCCATTTTCTAGACGCTTTGCTCCATGGCGCGGGCGCAATCCATGGATACAAAATTAGTATACTGTATACTATTTAAAAGTCGAGGGCGAGGCTTTTCCCGCGCGGTAGGTGGCGGGGCAGTTCCGCCTAGTCGGTTCGATAAAGACGTGAGAAGACGAGGGAGTAGGTTGCTGCAAACATAGGGTTGTGTGATTTGATAGCGAGTTACTGCTAGACAGGTGGGGCCCCGTGATTGGACTTGCCATTATCATTTTAACTGCGGCGCTACGACCAGCGTGAGTCTCCCGATTCCTGACCACCTCCATTACGAAGAAAGAGATAGAGAGGAGTAAAAAAATACACTTATAGCCAACCTTGTTGTAGTATGAATGACTAAGTGATGACTATGTATGACATGCCAACATCAGATAGCCTAACGCACTGTGTTAAATCTCCAAGGGCGCGACCGCGCGAGCGACGCGACGTTCGTGGTAGGCGCGACCATGATACGGGCTACTGGCAGCCCTTGGATCTGAGATCAAACGGTCGCATGCTAAGTTGCTGAAAATTTGCAGAATAACCCTCCAGGATAGGATATTCACCCATAGGTCTAGAATCACGCCATGCAACCGTTCGATCTCAGATCCAAGGGCTCTCGGAAGCCTGTATCATGGGAGAATGGAAAGCCACTATCCTGCCGTTCGCACGCTAGCAGTTCGCTCCTACTCGTCCCCGCATGTCCTTTAATACTACGGCGGTTCGCTCCTAGTCGTCCCATCCATTCACATTATGGCAGTTCCACTAATCCTAACCCTCCTTCCAAATCCATGGCGTCCCAAATCTCCACGATTGGCGGTGAGTACAAGGTTAGAACCATCACCGGCGATGAGTTCGACGTCATCTACACCCTTCTTCCGCGACGGTGAAAGGATGCCTTTCTCTCTTCAGACGCATGTTTGAAAACTCAGATGATGAGTGGGTCGCTGGGCTAGATGTTGAGTACACCACAGTCCTGGGACCAGAGAAGGATCTAAAGGACGAAGAGAGGAAGAAGCCCGCCGTGATCCAGATTTGCGTACATAACGTTTGCTTGGTCTACCACATATGCCATACCGATGTTGAGTGCCAGGATTTTAAGAACTTCCTCAAGGAAAAATAGTGAAATTCATTACTGTAGACTTTAAGAATGACAGGGATGTCCTACGTCGGATAGGTCTCGTCGTAGGCAACCCCTTCGACCTCCAGAAGAATTGGCTGGTGTCCTCTCGTCAGCCTTCAATGCTGACCCTGGCAGGAGCCATGGTTCATCCTTCGTATGGTAAACTGGAGAAACCTCCATACACGTTTCATCGTCATGCATGGCAGCAGAATGTACTAGATATATACCACATCCACTACGCTGCAACGGATGGCTACCTTTGCTTCAATATCTACAAGGGTTGGATGAAGAGCAACAGCCAAGTGTGCGGTTCAAGCAAAGAAGTATCGGCCAAGAGGAAGAGGGACAAGGACGAAGTCGAGGATGTGGACGAGGACTCCGAGTAAGGTGGTAGTGGCGTTGCTCATGGTGGTTCTAATGCAGTGTCTATCGGAATAATTGCAAAGTTTAATTTTAGGTGTGCTTAATTTAATTTGAGGGGTGTGTTGTGTTGAGCCCCCAGGATAACTATGTTATGTTTCTTCTCGTTACTTTAACTCTTCAGTACGTACATACTAGTATTTCTTACATTTCATCTTTTAGTTGGTATAGTACTACCACTCGTTTCTTCACATTATATACGTACAATATATAAGGCCAACATCATATAGCCAGCAGTTTAGTTGTCAAAGAATTTCAGGGTGCTTAGTTTTGTCAAAGAATTCCAGGATGCTTACAGGGTGCTTGGATCCAAGGGACTTATTTTAGTCTGACTAAAAATAGTTTTTTTTAAGAGGCTAAAGTTCCAAGCACCCCTGACTAAAGAGGGGCTAAAACTAGTCTTGAGACTAATTTTTTTTAGTCAGGGGTACCACTACTAAAATGTGGATTAGTCCTCTCTCTACTCATTTAACTCCTCTCCTTTAACACAGGCGAGTTCTGGATTGGAGGGTTTGGAGGATAATAAATGCTCATTAACTTGATTTTAGCCTTTTTAGTATTTGGATCCAAGCATGGGTGAGGCTAGCATATTTTAGTCCCACTACTTTTAGTCATGGGACTAAAACGTATCCAAGCACCCTCTTAGTTTTATTTGAGGGGTGGGTTGTGCTGGACACCATTATTGTGACTAGCCTTTTTAATAGTACTATATGCATAATTTGGCGACGAGCGCTCTCTATATGTACCACCTTTTTTTTAATTTCAAGTTTTCTCCATGGCGCAATCCATCGATACTACTGCTGTACAAAAGTATACATTTTTTAGAAGGCTAGAGGGCGGGGCAGACTAGCTTGGTCGGTTTCACGAGAGGTGAGGGCCTTTGTGATTTGATGGCTCATTACTGCTGGAAGGCGGGGCCTTGTGATTTGACTGCTCGTATAAATGCGCTGACGACCTGATCGAGGAGGAGCAAAGAACCGTGCGGTATACTCAAGTTTTCCACTGGAGTAGTACTGCGACGGAGGAGCATGAAACACGGCAACCCAGTGCCATATGGCGATAAAAATGATCTAATTTGCTAGTCATCTCATTGTTAGCATTGTTCTATTCATTCCCTAAAAAACCATCGTTCTATTCATGCCTCTCATAGAATGTGACACGTGCGGCGAAGCACCCGAAGCAAAAGATGAAACACAGGAGCAAAAGAAGAAGGAAGATTATCACCCCAAATGATCTAATTCGCCGCGGAGTCGTAACTGCTTCTTCATCGCCTCCACGACATCCATCTCCTTGCGCGTCTCCTCCGCCATCTTCTTCATTCTGTCCATGACGCGGGATTTCTCGACATGAGCCTTCATCATCTGTTCCACGGCCACATTACGTACCTTGACAGCAGCCGGGTACTCGATGCGGAGCTTCGCCAACTCCTCCTTCTGTTCCATGATGAGGGCCTGCAGCATCTTCATCGAGGAACTACTATTCTCATGCAGCTTCTTCCAGCCGGCGTTCTTCTCCTTCAACAGGTCGATCTCGTGGCAGAGCTTTGCCTTGTCCTCCTAAAGTCGCAGGATTTCACCGGCCGCCTTCTTCTCCGAGGCAATGCTCTTCTTCAGCAGCATCACCAAGCCGGCGGTCAACTCCCCCTGCTGATTGAGCTCAGCGGGCATGTCGTCGAGGCTCTCCTTCAGAAACTCCATCAAGCCTTGGATGAACTCCTTCTGCTTATTGAGGTGCTTATTGAGCTGATCGGGCATGCCGCCGAGGGATAACAGCTCCAGCTTCGCCGGCTCAGCATGTTCTCCTCCACGTCTAGGGCGCTCCTGGGAGCCATCACCTGCCCGTGAGAGATCTTTCAAGGTCGCTGCGTGGCGGCGAGCCCTCTTTTTTTCCCACAGCCTTGGTTGCCACTCCCTTGTAAAGAGTAGTTCTCTACCTAGAGCTCTGCTCACCAGCCATGGCAACGACGGACGAAGAAGAAGCACTTATGAGGAGGAAAGGTAGAGTAATTTTTCGGTTAGGTAGTTCCCCTTTTTATAACCAAAGTACTAGCACTAGTACTAATACCTTCATAGTGGGAACACGTTCAGGTTTGTTACGTACTAGTAGGTGTGAGCAGGCTTTCGAATGTGATGGGAACAAGGTAAAGATTAATTGATGGTTTTGGTTTCGAGGCCAGAAACGGCTCCCGATGAGTTTAGCGGAACATAAATTTCAAGTACTACACTGCTCAAATGCGTAAATATTATGTTACTATCAAAAATTGGCACAAAATACGAAGGAGACCAATGGAAGTACTACTAGCAACCCACGATTTAACTACTCGCATGCGCGCAGTGAGTAATAATGTCTTTCTTCCGCCCTCACGTCCACTCAATTTGCATGTGATGTATTAATTGACCATCATTGAAGTGAACGAATTTACACGCGTCAAATTATCACATGGGGTGGATCTTGGTACAAAATTGCGTCCGCTCGTGTACCCGCGTGTGCGTGCGAGGGAATGAGTTCGTGCGTGGCGTGCGTGCACATCTTCGCTTCGTGCATGTACCGCCAGTATGGCTCAGGGAGGACGAGTACATTCTTCTGGAACCAGCAGCACGTCACTGTGATCAATCCACGCAAGGAGGTCACGACAACGCCTCCACATGTGCCACATGGCTTCATGAACTGTAAGAGAGACACTGTGTAGCATGCCATTGGTATTCTAATTTACGTGTTTTGCACATACTCGAAGTACTAGTAAGGTACACGTGCATTGCACGCATCAGATTTTGCAACCAAATTATGAATAAATACCACATTATAGCATGTAAGCTCTGAGTCATATATGCATGATGTAGCCCTTCGTTTAATTCTTATAGTTCATCTCATTCAAAATCAATTAATTTTTATAAAAAAGCTAAGAACGCGGGAATAGGAAAAACATGGGATTATAGTGGAATGTCGTCTTGAATCCTACATGATTCTACGAGTGTTTGATTGTGCATAGAAAAAACGCAGAATTCTTTCAAAGAGGTTTGAGTGGATGGGATGTTTCCTATGAAATCTAGTGCAAATGAATCATATGGAAAAATTCCTATGGTTTACAATCCTACGAATCAAACAACCAAGATAGGAAAAATTCCTAATGATTAGAATCCTCCAAAATTCCTTTGAGAATCCTTTGAATCAAACAAGCCCTTAATCTATTTTATGATTCATGGAATTGTGCGTTGTAAAGCATAAAGTAAAAACAAATAATGGCAATTCAACTCGAAAAAAAGTTTGGGCAGTTATGATACGGAAGATTCTAGAACAAAAGGGAACCACTGTTGTTTTGAGGTTTGTGCATTATGCTTAAGTTCAACCATGGAGTCTGCTAGATTGTACATGTGGCAAAATCCGGTGGGGGCTAGAAGATGGTGCGAGGGGCCGAGTGGAGGGAGACTATGAAGGAATGCACAAGTGCGAGATTGATATTTAGAGAGAGGGGGCGAACACGCGCGCTGTTGCGCGCAGTGGAGGAGCCATGAAAAATATATGAGCTAGGGGGCCAAGCATTGCTAATCCTTTACGAGGAGGGTCAATTCATGAACTTAAACCATTTTTAGCAGCAATTGTCTAATGATCACATTCATATTAGCCTCGATATATAGTGATGTTAAGGGGGGAGGGGCAGGGCCCTTACTGCCCCTGTCTTCGCCATTGTGCACGCGTCTGAGAGATGAAGCGGAAGTCATGGATGATGAGAGGGGGACGTTGAATATATAATTAATGTGGGTGTATTAGCTATATATGTTAATCCTATATAGAGAGGTATAGATTGATCGATGTGGACGTGGGAAAGAGGGTGAGACCTCACTGGATATATCGATTGATCGGTTTGTGTGGAAAACTATGAAAGACCTAGCTATATACACACATACATAGAGGAACATCGATCGTTGCGCATGCACGCGTGAGAGATAAAGAATGCCTGATATGATGGAGAGGGGGATGTGTGTGGGTGTGTGCCTTCATGGGAGACCGACCTGAAGAAAAAGATTGCATGCGTGCGATGGATAATGCCGACTGGTAGTGTGTGTGCATGCATGCATGAGAGAAAGTTAGTGGTACAATTATAAAGAGAAGACTATTGTGTGGGTGTAAAAGAATAGGTGAGGTCATAATCAATGTAAAGTTGAATTCAAATATTTGAATAAGAGATCCTGATGTTTGAAACCCATGCATGCATGAATATAACGGAGATCTGCGCGGTGTGGTTTGGAAACGAGCATGTTGTAATGCATACACATTGAACAAGGTCAGACTGATTTGAATTTGAGATACCGATGGCAGACATCATTTGGCCATGTCACATCCGTGCATGGACACACTATTCTAATTGGAGATGATGGGCGGCTTTCGCATCACATATCTATATCTATACCCCTATATATATTATATTTTATATATTTTTATATTGTGTGCGGGTAACTTTAACTTTGAAAGATGGTCGTTGGATGAGGCGAATCCGATGGTCCAAAGATGGCAAATTTGAGCACTACTGGCCGTTGGATATCATCTAGATTCCACCAGATTTCGCCACATGTATAATCTAGAAGACTCCATGGTTGAACTTAAGCATAATGCACAAACATCAAAACACAAGCACTTCTTATTTGTTCTAGAATCTTCCGTATCAGAATTGCCCAAATGTTTTTCTACATGATTTGCCATTATTTGTTTTTACTTTATGTCTTACGACGCACAATTTCATGAATCTTAAAATAGATTAGCTTTCTTATAAAAACTAGATGATTTCGAATGAAATGAACTATAATAATTAAACGAACATCTAAATCATGCATATATGACTCAAAGCTTGCATGCTATAATGTGGTATTTATTCATAATTTGGTTGCCAAATCTCATGCGTGCAATGCACGTGTACCTTACTCTAGTCTAAATGGTGTTTGTGTGTGTTGTGCGTGTTGAGGTGCAAATTGTCTTTTTTTTGGGTACACGTTAAGCTTGTTCTTACGAAATTTCAAGCCACGCCTTATTATGCCGAAAATTCAAGATAGCGTCTCTGTCTATCGTGCTGCGAAACTCCCGCCTCTTAACCCCGCGCCTTGTTAGCCCAAAATATTTAAGATATATCTTTGTCTCGTTGTGCTCCGACAACCCCCTCCATCTCAACCCGCGCCTTGCTATTCCGAAATTACAACGCGCGCAAAAACTCCCACCTCCTGTGAAATCCCGACACGTGAAATGCCCGTGGTACCCCTAAACCGAAAGAACCACCTCAAATTGGTGGGGGTACTTTCGTAACTTACCCCACATTTCGGACCAGTGCGTCTCTAAGCCATGGTTCCCCACTGCCATCCCATCCGCCCATCCATTCGTACACCGAGGCCGCGAAAACCCGCGACGAAACCCCACACCCTGCTCTGTCTGCCACCCAGCCGGAGCCTCTTCCCTGATGATGCCGTCCACAACAACACCTCGACATCCCTCATCCACCGTACCGGATGAGGATCCGTCGTCGATCTCATCGTCCCGCTGGTTCAGCCACCCCGTCCTCCACCTCCAAGGAGCTTCCCCGACGTTCCCCTCGTCTTTCGTGCCACCTCCATTCCCACACCGCCGTCTTCACCTGCACCACCAGAAGAGCATCATCATCACTGTTTCCTCGGATGAAGCTGCGGCCTAATCGGTGCCACCAAAGAGGTTGTACATTAATCGCCGCATTTTCTTCTTGATTCGATCTCACAGTGCTGCCGGCGCTCGGTCCCGAGCCGACACAGCGCGGCTCCATCCACGGCGGTGTCGCTAGCCACTTCCTCCACGGCGTCGCTCCCTCAGCGGCGATGTCCACATCTGTAGGAGCTGCTGATGCTTTAGCTCTCGCTCGCGCTACTGCTCTGCTCTTGCTCTCGGTCCCCTGCCTGGCCTGCTCTTGCTATTTCTCTTGCTCGCGCTGCTTCTCTCGCTCTTGCTCTTGCTTGCGATGCTGCTCTGATTTAGCTACACTTCAGTCGACTGAATCGACTTTTGGTTCATTCGATTTTCAGGGGGTGGGGGGGGGGCTCACCGGGGTGAAGGAAGAACCAGCCGCAGCGGGGAGGGGGGCTTGCCAAAGAGGTACCCACTATCTATCTTAGGGTTTAGGATGGGGCGGTGGTCGCCGGCGGTGGCGGGGCGTTGGCGTGGGGATCGCCGGAGAAAAAGCTCGGCACGGGGGGGGGGGGGCTAGAGGGATGGCCGGGGCGGCGGCGAACTGGCGGTGGGGAGTGTTTTTGGGGCGGGCGGGGCGGCGCACCGCCCGCCGTGGGCGGCGGGGGGCTGCTGTTTGGCCGGTGGTGGCTGGCGGCTCAGGGGGGTGGAGGTTGAAGATGAACCGCAGGCCCTTGATTTCGTATCCAACGACTGCAAAATCGACTGACCAGATATGAAAAAGTCAGTCGACTGACGTGTAGCCTCACCTTGCTAGTGCGTTCAGTTTCGACAGCAAAATTCAGTTTAGACGGTTAAGTTCAGTTTCGGCAGTTAAGTTCGGTTTCGACAGTTAAATTTAGTTTTGACAGTTAAGTTCAGAGATGAGCGGCTAATGTATTTTACATCTAGCACTTTGTGGTTATGCATTTTACGTCATGTATTGGAGATGCTATTAGAATTCCACTCAGGTTAACGTTGTTCGTTGTCTCTCTTGTCCTGCTTCAACCTCAGCGTCGTACAACTCATCGGAGCTGCTCCAACGATGAAACCCTCCATCACAGCGGAGCAGTACCTCGGGCTCCATCTCTAGACGCCTAAGATCTTCTTCCCCTCCTCCGACAGCCAAGTTAGCCGGAGCATCCTCACCGGCCAACCCAATCATGCTGAGATCGACATGGCTTCGCCAAAGAGTTTGTACACTTGTTGCATCTCTTTTTTACTCTACATGTTATATATATTGTCCACTGAGAACTCATAGTAACGGGAAATACGATTATTTTATCCTACTATATGACAAGCAGTGAGGTACCAGGCAACTTAGCTATCCGTGATGGACTCTCTTGAACGCCATCATTACTTATCTCTGCGGGTTTGAGCTGTGCATTTGTCGATGGGCCTGGGAGTTGAGCTGGTATGGCAGTGTCCTGGGTCCAAAGTAACAGAAGTAGCACAAAAACATTTCTTTAGTGTAGGATTTTCCTTGATCAAGCCTGCCTACTAGAATCGCCAGTGCTTGAAAGGAAAAGTGAATGAAAAACATCATAATTGGAAAGTTTCCTATGGTACTACTTTTCATGAATGTGGTGCAAAGGAATGGAGCAGAGGAAAACTGTAGGATTTGTTCCTTTAGTGTATCCTTGAAAGAAAAACCGTAGGAATTCTAATTTCCACTTCTCCTCCTTTTCATATTCCTATTCATCAAGCACAAGACTAAGAGATAGTAGCATAATAGCATTATAACCGTACATTTTCTTGTGGTTTGACTTAATCTCACCATGCGTTTTTGCATCCTGTGATCTTCCAATTGTTGTGAATCAAACACCTAGATTGGCAAAAATCCTGTGTTTTTAAATTCTCTGTTTTGCACGTGCATTCCTATCCTATTCCTGTCTATTTCCTATCCCTCATTGTTAGAATCCTCAAATTCAAACAAGCCCTTACTCAATTACTTCTGTTACAGATATGTGTCAAAGAAAACCTTGTGTGGTTTGTCCTGCTCCTGCGGCGCTGTGTTCCACCCCAGCTCAGCTGCTCCAACGACGGAAGGGTTCACCACAGCAGGGATCTGCTCTCCAGACTGTCTTTCGCCGCCTCAGATCTTCTTCCCCGCTGCCGGCAGCCACGGCAACTGCATTACCATCATCAACTGAGCAGATGACCTTGAGGACTACACGGGTCCGCAAGAGAGGTCACACTCTTCCGTGTCTGCTTACATTATGCGTCGCTTAATATGATGACATGCTACATTATCGTCGTGTTCACCAATTAGACTCCGAGTCAGGTCCAAAGTAATGCTGAAAATTGAGTTTTTAAATGGTTGCGGGGTACATATTGGGGCAGCAATCAGTACTATCTGTCTACTATCTGGTTAATCTCCGGTGTCTACTATGAGTTTCATGTTGGGTGCAAACAAATATTAAAGGAGCCATTATCTGTATTTTTTAACTAAAGATATTATCTGCCTGCTATCATTGGTTTTGGGTCTATCCACAGTTTGCTACCATCACTCTGGATTTGTGCATGCACTCCTTACATAATCTCACTATGTTTTATTCCTATGCATGCCAGTTATTATACACAATGGAACTGATCATGTAGAGCAAAAGAGACGAGCGTTGCGTGGCAATAAAATTTCATGCAGACGTCGTTCCATGGTGGGCGCAAAGGCAGCCCCCCTCCACCCATTTTGGATCGTAATCAAGAGGAAGATAACTGTTCTGAGGGGGATTCAGAAGGAGAAGACCACTCCTATTTACCCCATGAGGTCTTCGCTCTAACTTGGCATGCTGATGTTGGTAATATCATGCATATGGTGCCTTGCATTGCTTACTGTATACATTAAAGATGTCATCTGCTTAGTTTAGACATGCTTTGTGTCAATGCCATATGTTTAGTTTCTTTATCGTATATGTGAATCATGCAATGCCATCTTGTCTAGCCAGGCATCATATATGTGAATTTTGCAATGCCACCCTAGTTAGCCAGTCATCTTATATGTGAATTATATCATGCCATCATTTTTTTATTACGTGTTAAATTTGTCAACAATTTTAGTACATTCTATTACTCTTCATCTGCATCAGCCATTCGGCACGGTCATGGAAAAATCTAGAGTGGAAACAAGGTTTTCAGAGTAGACAATGCTATTTGACGAAGCGCATGTCTGGTTACCGATAGCTCCTTAGAGGAGGATTCAGAGACAGATGACCAGTCATATTCCCCCCCCCCCCCCCGAGGTGCATGCCCTAACTTGGCAGGGTTATGTTGCTCATATCACGCGTATGGTATCTTGCATTGCTATGTCATTTGCTTAGTTTAGACATGCTTTGTGTGAATGCCACCTGTTTAGTGTCTAATTACCATATATGTGAATTATGCAATGCCATCTTGTTGCAATACATTATATATGTGAATTATGCAATGTTATCTTGTTGCAAGGCATTATGCATGTGAATTAAGCAATGACATGTTGTTTAGGCAAGCGTCATATATGTGAATTATATCATGCCGTCCTTTTTTTGTATTTCTCATTGCTTTTGTCGACAATGTTTGTATATTCAACTGCTCTTCCTGTGCATCAGCCATTTGAATTGCTGATGGAGAAATCGGGAGTGAAAACAAGGTCTTCAGAGCAGACAATGCTACCCGCTGAAGCAAATATCTTGTTGGTTACAGATAGCTCTTCAGGGGAGGATTCAGAGGCAGATGACCAGTCCTATTATCCCCCTGAGGTGTATTCTCAAACTTGGCAGGGTTATATTACTCATATAATGCATATGTTGTATTGCAATGCTTAGTTTTTACATCATATACACAATATTGAATGCCATCTCCTTAGTTGACACATCATATATGCGATTGCCCTCTGCTCACTTCCTTAGTATATAAATCATATATTTGAATTATGTCATGCCATGATGTTTACATAGACAGCATGTATCTGAATTATGGCATGACAACCCATTTTCTAAAGACATAATATAGTTATATCATCTCATCCTGTTTACATAGTCATCATATTTTAAATTATGTCATTCTATCCGTGAATTATATCATGCCATCATGTTTCCATCGATGGCATGTTTGTGATTTATGGCATGCCAACCACTTTAATAGACACATCTTATAGTTATATCATGTCATCCTGTTTACATAGTCATCATATTTTGAAGTATGTCATTCTATCCTGTTTAGTTAGCCATCATACATGTGAAATTGTGTCATGCTATCCTGTTTAATTAGCCATCATATATGTGAAATTATGTCCTGCTATTCTGTTTGCTTAGACAACATAAATGTGAATTATTTCATGCCCTGTTTTCTTCTCTACTATCCATTGCACCTATCAATCTTACAATGTATGTACATTCAATTACTTTTCTTGTTTATCAGCCATTTCAATTGGAGGGAGTGATGGCAGTATCTGTGGGAGTAAAAACACGGTCTTCAGAAAAGATCATGCTACCTGTCGATGCAGATACAACCACAGTTGTACTTGCCCAAGAACCAGCCCCACCACACATAACCCACACTCATGCAGATTGTTCCCCTACCCAGTTGGACAGAGAACCAGCTAAACCCCTTCTAACCCCAACCTCAGCAGATAGACACCCAGTTCCCATTGACACAACACCGTCTCCACCACAGAGCACCCAAACACGAGCAGTTAGTAAGGCAACTGCAGTGCCCAAATCATGAGGACCACCACTACGAACCCGAAGTCAACCCTTAAAGCAGAAGAAGAATTGTTCTCAGGTCAGGTTCCGTAGCTATGGTTCATACTACTTTGCTCTTGCATCACTGTATTTACTTATACCAACTAATTTCAAATTTGAAGGATGCAATTGAAACTCCAATGGCTCAACAGGTATGTTCTAAACCTGTTTCTTCAACGTGTTTGGCTGTTTGCTGTTGTAACTTGCTCTATGTTGATTTCAGTTTCAATTGAATAAACAGTTATGTTCTCATGCCATGCACATTACAAGTGTTGTTATTGTTGTGTAGTTTCCCACACTTATATTCTGTCTATGCTGCTTTGTCTTAAATAGATATGATTCGAACTGTATCTATCTTGATTTAGCAACATAAACTAGAATGATATAGACCATACAGTGACCATACTACATAGATATATGTTTGTTTCATGTTGTTATCCTGTCCACCTTACTACTGAACTGGTTTACCAAAATGAGTTTCATATACTACATTGTAAACCTGAGATGTGTTTGTTTGTTTCTCTTTTAGAACGCGGATAAAATATTGGAGAAGAGTACCCTGTTATGCAATGGTAAAGGAAGTAATGCAGATAAGGTTCAAGATAGTGAGACACCCCTGTTGGTCTCCAAGAAAGCGAATAAAAACTATATTGAAGACACTGAGACAACCCCAAAGTCCTGTCTTGATGTAGTGTTCGAGTTACTAGCTACCACTGCTGGCACCAGATCTTTGAACTCGTTGCCTGAATTAGTTCGGCTTCTTGAGTCTCAACTTCAAGTTGAAAGACGTCGATCAGATGTTATGCGACAGGAAGCCGAAGGACTGAGGAAGTCCCTGCAGAATTCAGATGCATACTTTCTGGTGCAACAGCAGGCGCTGGAGGACTTAAGCGCCAAACAAGAGAAAGTTAATAAGCTTGCTAAGCATCTTGCCAGCATTATGGGTACCCAGTATATTGTTTCTTGAGCTCTTCTGAAGTGGTTTCAGTTCTGGACTTGTTTTTCTGCGGTGTTTATATGCTGTTGTGTTCCCTATATTTGTTCTGCGGGGTGCGGTTTGCCAATAGCCGTGATAGCCTAGTGTAAGTTGCTTGCTTATTTATTTCCTTGTTGTCTTGTTTATTTGTTTGCTTGTAGTCGGTGCAGTTCTTTTTCTGTGGTTTGCTAGTGGCTGCGATAACCCATTTTTTAAAACTAGGCCACAATAACCATGGGCTAATATTTACTCTAGTGACACTTGGCCTCCTATGGGCCGTAGAAACAGTGGGCCTTCTATGGGCCGTATAAACAGTGGGCCTTTTACGGGTCATAGAAACAATGGGCCTTCTACGGGCCGTAGAAACAATGGGCCTTCTACGGGCCGTATCATCAATGGGCCTTATACGGGCCATATGATCGATTGGCCAAACATGGGCCAAATAGACCGCATTCTAGCCGTAAACGGGCTAGAGTTGGAATCATCCGTTCATGGGCCGACCATAACGGGCCATCGTTAATAGGCCGTATTTGATGACACTATGAAAACGGCCCAACGTATTAACGGACCACAAACGGGCCGACTGTAACCACGGGCTGAATTTGGTCCACAAGCAGAAAATGACAGTAACGGGCCATAAGTAAACGAATGCTGGAAAATAGCCCAAGAATAAATGGGCTCTGTGAAGGCCGAAAGATAACATGGGCTGGAAATGGCCCAACGGAATAACGGTCCGTTAATGGGTATAAAGTGATACACTGTTCTTTAAGGGCCAATTTCACCACGGGCCGTTAATGGGTGTAAAGTGATACACTGTTCATTACGGGCCAGTTTCACCACGGGCCGTTAATAGGCCAAGAGTTACATAGGGCCTCATATGGGCCGAAAGACGTCATGGGCCATACATGGGCCAGAAGTGAAACCGGGCTGGAATCATATTGGATGGCCCAGATGACACTATTGGGCCTAATTTGAATAGGGAGTAACGGGCCTTGGGTTAGCGGGCTGTAAATGGGCTATATGCGAGCAGGCTGTTAACAGGCTTTCCATGGGCTGGCCCACCACCTTTTGACCAAGTCAAACGGGCCGGCCTTTTCACAGGAATGGGCCTCTGTTGGGCCGTGCCATGTGTCGACGTATCATAGGTGTCCCAGCGATGAGCCGACACGTGTTTCCTCCAGCCAATGATGATTTTACACGTGGAAAATCCCCATTGGTCAGGGCTGTTAACGGGTTATCAGATCTAAAACCCGACCCGATAGCTTAACGATGTTCCGTTACGGTGGATGCCACGTGTCGGTCACCCTTGACGAAAGCACTTCTGTGACGCGCGGTTTATCGTCATGGAAGTGGACACTTCTGTGATGATAATTTTGGTAATGTCATGCAACACTTCTACGACAGCACAGGTATGACTATCTTGATTCTGTCATAAAATCGTCATGGATGTACATGCATGACAGAAAACGCGACCTACTGTGACAAACACGTATCATCACGGAAGTGTATTTTTTTGTAGTGTAGGGAAGTAGTGTTGCCTAGCATTTTCACTTTCATGTGAGACCGCCGTTGAGCAAACCGACTATTGGCAAACTGCACCCCGCCCGCCATCGGGTTGGAAAACAGAAACGAGGGGAAGATCTAACTGTAGCACAGAAGCCAATAAATTTGGTGTCAGATGGGGCTCGTTGATAGAGTAGGAGCATTCCATACTACTACTCCTACTAGTACGAAGTTTGTACTACAACTAGTACTACCACTATACAACTAGGTACGTGCACGGGACAACATCGTAGGAACAAAAAACGGGAAGATCTTGTTTTGGGTGATTTATCTTTTTTTCAGTAACGTAGTATGAATAATATGATGTGGGGGGCACCCATGAAGCTTATGTAGCTTGGTTTCATGTCTACGAAAGGTGAGAGAAAAATAAATAGATAATGTGTTTAGAGTGCACTCCACTAAATAGATATACCTTGGATCCATTGGAACGCACGGACCGACACATCTATACACCTATATAGTGTGTGAATAACTTTGAAAGTTGGTCGTTGATGAAGCCAGTCCGACGGTACAAAGATGGCAAATCCGAACACTACTAGCCGTTGGATATCATCTACATTCCACCAGATTCTGCCACATGAAGAATCTAGAAGACTCCATGGTTGAACTTAAGCATAATGCACAAACCTCAAAACACAAGAACTTCTCCTTTGTTCTAGAATCTTCCATATCTTAATTGCCCAAACTTATTTTTTCAAAATGAATTGTCACTATTTGTTTTTACTTTATGCTTTACAATGCACAATTCCATGAATCTTAAAATAGATTTTTTTTATAAAACGAATTGATTTTGAACTAGATGAACTATAAGAATTAAACAAACATCTACATCATGCATATATGACTCAACGCTTACACGCTATAGTGTGTTATTTATTCATAATTTGGTTACCAAATCTCATGTGTGCAATGCACGTGTACCTTACTAGTTGGTAGTAGTAAGAAACAAATTCCGAGTTTGGCATGAGCTTGTACTGCAGGATCACCACAAGGCCTGCCGCAGGAGTTACATTTCCCTCTCGGGGCCCACGGGACCGAGCTTCAGTAGCTTAGTGCACCGACCCATGAGTCAATGACATGCAGACCTTAAATGCGGCTGGCCCACATGTCATTCTCATGGTGGTGGCGTGGTTCGCGACTCACTCATTCGAGATGAACCGGCCAATGGTGGTGTGGCCGTGGCAAGGGTGCCACAGCTGGGCGTCAGGGCGTTACGAGGCGTAGATTGCCACACCGGCGGGTACTACCTGTAGTACAGAAGTACTTCAGCTGAGGATTTATGCTTGAGATGAAATGTGTCACAGCCTCTGGATGAAAATTCGATGGTGCGGGAGTACAGATCGGAGCACAGGAGCAGAGCAGGCAAACTGTGTCCAATCGGGTGTGGCTGTGGTAGAAAGTTGATGGTCGCCGTACTTTAGCTGGCCCGCATGTCATGCACACAAAGGTAGATGAGCGGTGGGGCTGAGAGGGATGAGGCGCACGTCGGGGGACGTCGTGCCGTGGGTTGGAGCGGGTGTCCTTGGAATCGCGTGTGGGTGTGGCAGTGGTAGAAACAAGAAACGTGATGGTCGTCGTGGTTCAACTTCCTGGACAAGTTGTCATGTCTTCTGACACATGCATTGCATACCACTCACTGCAAGGACCATTAGTAGAGAAAACTTGTTCCAAAGATACCATTTTTCCGATAAAATTCTCAAGATATCATTAGTTTTTACACATGGGATTACTCCTGCAAGGGTCAATCACAATAGGTGTTTTGTAAAAAAAAATGCATCCTGATGTTCCCTGCAATGCACGGGCATCTTGCAAGTTATAGAAGAAGACCACATGTGCATCTTGCCACAGGGTGTGCCACCGACCCAAACTCAATTTTTTTCAGAAGCTTAGGTGCACCGGATGCCGTGCCACTCTACAATATGTAAAAAAAACAGCTCCAATTTTTTAAAACCTGTTATCTACAAACCAGCCACACCCGTCCCTCACCTCATCAAAATAGCCGAGGAATATATTTTGAGTGAATCATCATTTATTTTTACTGATATATGTATATCAAAACTAGTGTTTATATTTCAAGCCCGTGAACAAGTATTATTCTACTACTTTGGATCCATTGCAACGCACGGGCCAGCTCATTGGTAGTAGTAGTCTCTATCTCTATCTCTATCTCTACTCTACTCTTATAAAAAAACAGAGTTGTTGATGATGGTGTGCCTGCCATCCTGCAGTATAGGCCGTCCGATTTATATCCGACGGATAGGAAGGAAACTATGGCAATTTTGCAAAAAGATACACAAACCCCTCTCCACATTTGCAAATAAGGCCTTCCCTCGTTCATCCTTTTCTCCCACAAGATAAACTACTTGTACAAATGCATCTTGCTGTTCCGTGCAATGCACGGGCATCTTGCGTTGGTGATGATGGTGTGCCTACCATCCTGCAATATAGGCCGTCTGATTTATATCTAACGGATAGGAAGAAAACTATGGCAATTTTGCAAGAAGATACCTACACCCCTCTCCACATTTGCAAATAAGGCCTTCCCTTATTCATCCTTTTCTCTCACAAGATAATTTACTCATACAAATGCATCTTGATGTTCCATGCAACGCATGAGGATGTTTCCTTGGGGGTCTCTCCAGCACGGCGTGGCCGTAGTTGCAAGTTGACGCCCCTAGTGATGCCGATGTTGAGGGGCACTCAGATTTTGTCTGATGAGCAGTTAAGATGAGTTTGATCATGTAGTAAATGCATTCTAAAGACTACTTCCGTGTCCATTTCCTAATTCTCCCCCTGCCCACTGTTTCACAAGTTAGGCTCGGTGCGAGTGGAGATTGGCTTGCATCTGTACGGGAGGGTACCAACATCAATTTGCACAACATTTACAATGGTGAGACCGTTCTCGTAGAACCTTTGTCCAACATTGGGATCAGCCATGCAATGGGCCACCGCCTGAACAGGTATGATGGAACCACGGTGAGATTGAAGAAGATAGCATGAACCTTGCACATGGCGGTCAAAGGTGGACCATGCTATCTACGGCCAATTTGTTGTCGTACGAGTACGAAGACGCTGTGCTCCTTTCTAACCGCATCTTTGCGGTGACAAACCAAGGGACTTGTTCGTATGGGACACATCCTACGGTATACTCCCTCTCTCCCAGTTTATTTGTTTTGAATTTTTTTCATTTTATGAGTTTCAAATTCAAATTTAGAGCTCCCCATCACATGTTGAGATTACAATTTCCATTAAATCGTTGCATGCATGTATAGTAAAGAAACAAATCTCGAGTTTGGAACAAGTTCATGTAGCGGTAGCACCACAAGGCCTAGCGCGGGAGTTACAATTCCCTCTCGGGGCCCTCGGGACTGAGCTTCAGTGCCTTACTACACCTGCCTTTGAGTCAATAACATGCAGACCCGATAGGTGGCTGGTCCACATGTAATGATCCCGAAGGCAGAGGGGCAGTGGGGCCGAGAGGGGTGAGGCGCAGGTCGGGGGACGTGTGGTGTCATGGGTTTGAGCGGCGTCGTGGGAATCGCATATGGATGTGGTAGAAACTTGATGTTCGCCGCATTTCAAGTGGCCTACATGTCATGCACACAAAGGCAGAGGGGCGGGGCGGCCGAGAGGGGTGAGGCGCACGTCAGGGGACATGGTGCCGTGGGTTAGAGCAGCGTCGTGGGAATCGCGAGTGGCAGTGGATGAAACATGATGGTCACCGTAGTTAAACTTCCATGGACAAGCTGTCATGTCTACGGACACATGCATTGCATACCGATCACTGGAAGGAGTAGTGGGGAAAGCTAGGTGGATAATAGTTCCTTATAGTCAAGCAGACCCATGCTACTACTTGTTCTAAAGACATGCACACCATCGAAATAGTCCATCTATATCAGTATACACAAAGAGAGAATATTTTTTTACAAGAGAGGAAATAGTTCATCCATCCATAATGCCCTGCTGCTGGTGCAGCTTCTTCTTCTTGTTGTTGTTCTCATTTTCTATGGGATATGGCTTCGCAACAAGCTCTCTGGACCTTGCTGCTATCTCGAAACTCACACGGGCATCGAGGGCAGCATATTTTATCCTCTCATACGTCAAGGGATAATTCTCCCATCCAGACGACCTTAATGCCAACATCTCGTCACCCTTTTGAAGATTTGTTCTGAGCACAAAATTTTCTACTTCGAATAGGGATGGTGTCAGTTTATCACAATCTTCTACAGGAATTTTTATTTTGGTTTGTACGTCAGTGATCCTTTTCAAATCAAGGTTGTACGGCTCCAACTTTTGTTTGTCCCCTGCGATGGCTGCCCCACAAAAGTATATGTCCTCCTCAGACAAGAAGTTGTGAAGCTCACCTGGTATGGAGGGCATGTGTATGATGTGGTACACCAAAACATCATCTTCGAGGCACAACTGAAGGATGGCGGCGCGTTGGTTCTTCCTAGTGGCACGCTCTATGTACTCTGCGTCGAGACCGACGACCTTCACCTCCACCTTTTGGAGGGAGTTGGATACATTGTTGATCCACTTCCGAACAACCCTTGGGTGGTCGGTGACTGTGGCAACTATGCTCAACGAGCCTTCGACGAGGAGATGTTGGACGCCAAAAACTTGCATCTCGATCTCTTTCGCCATTTGGAACCGCTGGACCGGAGGGCTATGGTTTGGAGAATTAGGATTAAATGGCTAATCTAACTGAATAAGATGATTATTTAAAGGGGCTTCGGAATTACTCCAAGAGGATGTGAAGAGGTTAAAACAATGTGAATGCAGTGTGGTTTGGATGCAAATGAAGATGAAGGAGTAGTGAAGAAGCCGAGGAAAATTGGTTCCTGATGGAGAAGTAAATGGGAGAAGTGGCCTGCAGGCAGTTGATTAGACGGCTAGGTAGACTAAATGAAAAGGCTACATGGGTAGACTGAGGAGTGGTACATGTCCCTATACGTGCCCATCCTTCTAGCGCTACATGTGCCACTGGCTAGTTGAGGTCACTCTTTCGAATCACCGTGGCGAGACATTTTATGATTCCTTTTTATTTCTGCACCCGTCCTGACAGGTGGAACCTATGCAAACGGATAAAAATGTGTCGTAGCTGGTTCGGATGGATATTGGCGCGTGCGTAGGAGACACAACATTCTCTAGTTAAGGAATATGCGGTTATCCTCAAAAAAGAAAAGGCCTTCTTCGCGCTTCCCATGCACAAGAATTTGGTTCTGCTCGCAATATGGATGATACCTGGAGGATGAAGTGAACCCAGAGGCATGCTAGCACGAGAGACCTATTTCCTCTATACAGTACTACTCATGTTCCTACTACTCCTACTACTAGTAGTACTACAGCTGTGGCACACTTGATGGTCAAAATATTATTCATCCAGTCCTCACAGTGAACTGGCAAGACCCTGCGCCCGAGGTGACACCAGTCCAGGCGGCGTGTTCGGGTTACCAAAGTCAGCCTCACCTTGTGCACTATGCAGACATTGTCACTGCCGTTGTATAGCTTGCCTCGCCTCGTCTCCCTCTCCCCTAGCACCACTCCATGTCCATCTCTGTCTCGCCGGAGATCCTAAGGTCACTCTTCATCATCTCACTATGCCCCCGCGTACCCTCGCCTCGCTTGCCTCCCCCAGTACCACTATTCCCTCGCTAGCCACTCCAGCACTAAGAGCCTCCCCCCATAAATCAAGCCCCCCAAAACCCCACCTTCCAAACTCCACCATGGCTGAACGCGAACCGCAGAGCATCCATATGAGCCACGATTAGAGCAATCTCCCCAGTGACATCCTCGACCTCTGTTATTCGTGTATGGATATGTTGAGCGCCCTGCGGCTGGCTACATGCTCAAGGCACATGCACACGGCCATCGACAAAGCGAGGCCTAAGCTTTTCAAGACACCCTGCTTCCTGCTATCTGGTCTTGTGAGATTTGCTCACCATGATACGGAGGCGTACATAACATGCATGACATGGTAGTTTCCTGTGAAGAATCGATTGTGAGATAACATGAGTATAACGATGCATGGCACTTCCATATTTTCGAACCCAGTATACATTTCCCTGTATTTTCCTCCCAGTTCCAACAGGGACATATCAATGTTGTTTCTTGCATTATCCTACTCATACTCTGAACAATGATGATCTTACATTAACAATGCATGTCCTTGTTGATATGATGCAGAGTCCCTATAGTTACCGCCCTTTGTAATCACACCACCTTTACCAAAAACTGCGAAGCACAACTAGTTCCTCGCTCGATCAGACGACGACAAAAGACTGATGATCATTCGGACACATGAGCCGGAAAAGTTATATTGCAAAAACCCCACTATATACAAGCACTGTGAAATACGTGAGTATTGGGACATTGGTTGTTACGTCTATGAGCAGGATACCAGCTTGTTGGGGCCTTCGGGATTTTTGAGTTGGAGGTGGGTAAACAGCCTTGGTTCACACTCTCTGTTTCTCAGACTCAATTATCTGATTAACCAGGAGATCACCGTTGGCAAGGACCTTGATGGCAGAGAGGCTCTGTTTGCTATGGAAAACTGTGTCTATACAGCAAGCCCTAGGAGTTCGGGAGCAAACTCCCTTGATTGTCAACGATATAGCCTGCAGCCAAAAGAAGGTGAGAATGACAAAGGCATCTGGATTAACTTTGATCCTTGGATGTGTCGAGTCTGACAGTCAGTGATGTGGTTTAAGCCTTCAGGTTGATAGGTAATTGGGTTGTTGCGTCGAAAGGGTGGAGTACTGGTGTCTCTGAATCACTAGTGGCTGAAGCTGGGCTGCAAATTATGATGGTGTTGGATCATCCCTCTTCAAATGAATTGTTGTCTTTGCTGCTTGTTCTGGATGGGTAGTTCTCTCTTTTGTTATGCATATTTCTTGTCATTTGGTCACCCTCATCTATGTCACTCTTACTATGTAATAGTTGCCTCTATTTAGAATGCCATTCTCATTTGGATCACGAGGGTCTGAGCGCTGCAGATGGGTGCGTTTTGGTGGTGTAGCAAGAATTCTTATGAACTATCATGTCTTGTTGTTTATGTCAGTAGTAGTCATTAGTCAGTGTTTTAATGTTGTATATATTGTTGTTTCGAACTGTTTATTGTCTCGAACTACTGGTGGGCTAAATGAGGGCATCACCATTCTCAAGTGTTTAGAGTATATCTCCTTTTTTCAAGTTACTAGCAAGATGCCCGTGCGTTGCACGGAACATCAAGATCTTGCGGGAGAAAAGGATGAATGAGGGAAGGCCCTATCTGCAAATGTGGAGAGGAGTGCGGGTAAATTGTCGTAGTTTCCTTCCTATCCGTTAGATATAGATCGGACGACCTATATTGCAGGATGGCAGGCACACCATCATCACCAACTCCGCTTTTTATAAAAGTATAGATATAGATATAGATAGATAGACAATTTGAGCTCACTGTCTTTTCGATGATGTACACTTGTTTGGGCCAGTGAGGTGTCGTTGAATATGGGCCGAGTAGTAACGCAATGCCAAATAGGTCAATTATGACTCTCAGGTCGGGCTCTCAAAAGATCCTCAAAAAATAGGTCGGGCTCTCAAAAAAAAGAATTGGGACTCCTGCGCGCCGACATGTGGGCGCCACCGGTTTTTTCGTGCGCTTGTGCGCCGAGAGCATATTGGCGCGTGTTCGAAATTCATCCTACCTTTTCATCCCCAATCTCCCACCCCTCCCCCACCTCTGGAATCTCGATTCCTACTCCAGTTCCCCCAAATCCGCCTCCTGTACTCCCTGTACTGAAGCGCACTATCATGTCCTGGTCAATGCGGATCTCCAAGCTAGAGATCCTGAGGTCCGTCCTGCCTTCGGGCACTGCGTGCTGCCACTCAACAGTGGCATGGTGGCGCTTGATGACCAGTTTGCCGGCAAAGTGCTGATAGGAACCATCAACGGCGACCGGCCTCCTGTCTCGCCGAACGACCTTGTCAAAGCTCTTGGCATTGCGCATGGCATCCAAATAAGTGACTTGCTCGTCAAAGTCTATCCACCACTGGCCGATTTCTTCGTTAGGTTCCGGATAACTTTTGACTAAAGTCGTGTGTTCGAATCTTCCCGGCGTTTGTTCTGCGATGGCGTGCTCCTGAGCTTTGATCGGTGGCACCCAGGATGGGCTCGATACTCTCTGAGCTTGAGTTTTTCACAAAGCTTACCTTCTACGGCATGCCTCGACGTGCTTGGAATAGCGAGTCCATGAATGAGCTTATCGACGACCTTGAAGGTGAGCTCGTAAGTATGGTTGTTCCACCAGACAGCTGGGCTCTAACGGTTATGGCATGGATGAAGAAGCCATCCACCATACCGAAGGTGATAGGTGTTGAGATACCAGTGCAGGAAGTGGGGTTGTACTATTCATCGCCACCAAGGCCGCCGCGGACCACGTTAGGGATGTACCTATATCGAGTGTTCATGCATGTCGAAGAAGTGGTCAATCCATCAATCAAAGTCCTACCGCCGCCGCTGTTACCCGGGTCTGTCGACGACATCCATTACAAGAGTCAATGTCAGACTTTCCCCGTGTTGCTCGGAATGATGGATGGCACAGGGCCTACTCCATTGCGCGACGGAGGCCACTGCTTCTTTGGAAGAAGAGGCAGGGTTGGCTGCCTGGATGTGCTCTAATTTGAGGTAACAACTGAATCTTGTCAGATACTAGTTAAATCTGAGCTATCAGTGTGAAGCACTGATGTGCCAGTACATTTGATTGTGACCTGTTCTATTTTTTTACCTGGACTTTTTTAGAAAGGGTTGTACGTCAAATTAATGTTCTAGGAAAACTTATATATTGTGTTGTCTGTCTGTTTTCTTTGCATAGCATTCAAGATATTTCCCAGTCATTGATAAAGATGATGAACCATTATGTACGAGTTCGTTGGTTTCAACATAGCCCTACCTGTAGCGATCCACTGCTTCCATCCTAATTGTGCCGCCTACATGAAATATTTGTATGCAAGTTCAATGTACTATGATGTTCTATATGATTGTGTCAACTATATAAGTTTTTACTGAGCCTCATCAATGCATATGGCTGAAAGATGTATTTACGAGCATCGACCGATGGGTCTCTCTCTCACACACACACAAACACACACACACGCACAAGTGGGACCCGTTGAATTATTTTTCGCTCATGACAGCTTTTAATTAGGTTCCACTGTACTCTAACTTTTTCCTTAAATTATTAATTGAGCTTAGTGACTTCAAAAGGTTGTACAGAAGCCTTGTTTGGGCTTTTCCGGCGTCGGTGAATGTAGGCTGAGTAGCCATGTAAGGTTGTACTGTACTACACATGCCTTTTTTTCAACATCAGCAATGCAACTAGGCCGACAATTGTACACAATATCCGGGTCAACTTGTTATTCTCTGCCCCACTGGGCTGCAAATCTTTCCTAGCAGGGAAGCATTAGGCTTAACAAGAAAATGGACTTTAAGAAATAATAAATGGGATGTAATTACAAAAACTGGACAGTAACTATAAAAATGCACCAAACACATAATTAGTTAAAAATATATTATTTTTTGAATTTGAAAATTTTAATTTCATTACTTGGTGCACGCGCAATATTTTGTTGGATTTTTATGTAATGCAAATTTATTTTGAAATTATATTTATTATGACTAGAAGTTTCGGGATAAAATTATTTCGGATCCCATCAAAATGTGGGAAATTTTATTGAATTCTGTTTTGAGCGATTGGTTGAAATTATTAATCATTATCCTAGCTAGAAAATGGGTTGTACTTTTAACAAACTGTAAATGGGTTGTAGTAAATTCCATTAGAATTCAAAAATGGGTTGTACATTCTTATAAATCGCAAATGGGCTATATGTTCTCTGCCACACACTTGTGGGACTACTAAGTTGACGCGTCCCCTAAAAAACAAAAACTAAGTTGACGCGTATGCAAGGCTTTGTCAACTTATAGTCAACACACGGTTCTAGCAGTAGTGGCCGCTGGATGTCCATCCAGCGGATATCATGCATCTTCTTTAATCTCAGATATTCTTGCTTCATCCGCCCAAAAAATGATTCCTCCACCGGACATCTGGGGCGCATCGTTTCAGAGGCTGACATGTGGGCCTACTAAGTTGACGTGTACCAAGGGCTTTATCAACTTAGTAAATATAAACGATTCTAGCTGCAGTGACCTTACGATTTCCACCCAATGGATGTCATGCTTCTAAAACCTATGGTCTTCTTGCTCCAGCCGCCCAAACCAGCACCGGTCGTGTCGTGTGCTCCTGCCTCCCGTGGCCAGTTGTGATGCCGCGGAGGCCTCACCGCCCCTACTACTCCCACCACTGGCCAGGCCATCCCTCCGCTCACCCACACCCCCTGTTATTCTAGGGCGATGGCAGCCTCACACCGAAGTCGAACCAGTGAACCCTCGTACTCCTCTCTGATACGTCTCCAACATATCTATAATTTTTTATTGTTCCATGCTATTATATTATCTGTTTTGGATGTTAATGGGATTATTTTTACACTTTTATATTATTTTTGGGACTAACATATTAACCGGAGGCCCAACCCAAATTGTTGTTTTTTGCCTATTTTAGAGTTTCGCCAAAAAGGAATATCAAACGGAGTCCAAACGGAATGAAACCTTCGAGAGCGTTATTTTTGGAACAAACATGATCCAGGAGACTTGGAGTCGACGTCAAGCATCAATCGAGGAGGCCACGAGGCAGGGGGCGCGCCCACCCCCCTGGGCATGCCCTCCACCCTCGTGGTCCCCTCTTTGCTCCACCGACGTACTTCTTCCGCCTATATATGTCCATATACCCTAAAAACATCGAGGAGCAGAATAGATCGGGAGTTCCGCCGCCAGAAGCCTCCGTAGCCACCAAAAACCAATCTAGACCCATTCTGGCACCATGCCGGAGGGGGGAATCCCTCTCCGGTGGCCATCTTCATCATCCCGGTGCTCTCCATGACGAGGAGGGAGTAGTTCACCCTCGGGGCTGAGGGTATGTACCAGTAGCTATGTGTTTGATCTCTCTCTCTCTCTCATGTTCTTGATTTGGCACGATCTTGATGCATCGCAAGCTTTGCTATTATAGTTGGATCTTATGATGTTTCTCCCCCTCTACTCTCTTGGGATGGATTGAGTTTTCCCTTTGAAGTTATGTTATCGGATTGAGTCTTTAAGGATTTGAGAAGACTTGATGTATGTCTTGCATATGCTTATCTGTGGTGACAATGGGATATCATGTGATCCACTTGATGTATGTTTTGGTGATCAACTTGCGAGTTCCATGACCTCGTGAACTTATGCATAGGGGTTGGCACACGTTTTCGTCTTGACTCTCCGGTAGAAACTTTGGGGCACTCTTTGAAGTTCTTTCTGTTGGTTGAATAGATGAATCTGAGATTGTGTGATGCATATCGTATAATCATACCCACGGATACTTGAGGTGATATTGGAGTATCTAGGTGACATTAGGGTTTTGGTTGATTTGTGTCTTAAGGTGTTATTCTAGTACGAACTCTATGATAGATTGAAAGGAAAGAATGGCTTCGTGTTATTTTACTACGGACTCTTGAATAGATCGATTAGAAAGGATAACTTTGAGGTGGTTTCGTACCCTACCATAATCTCTTCGTTTGTTCTCCGCTATTAGTGACTTTGGAGTGACTCTTTGTTGCATGTTGAGGGATAGTTATATGATCCAATTATTTTATTATTGTTGAGAGAACTTGCACTAGTGAAAGTATGAACCCTAGGCCTTGTTTCAACTCATTGCAATACCGTTTACGCTCACTTTTATCATTAGTTACCTTGCTGTTTTTATATTTTCAGATTACAAAAACCTTTATGTACCATCCATATTGCACTTGTATCACCATCTCTTCGCTGAACTAGTGCACCTATAAAATTTACCATTGTATTGGGTGTGTTGGGGACACAAGAGACTCTTTGTTATTTGGTTGCAGGGTTGTTTGAGAGAGACCATCTTCATCCTACGCCTCCCACGGATTGATAAACCTTAGGTCATCCACTTGAGGGAAATTTGCTACTGTCCTACAAACCTCTGCACTTGGAGGCTCAACAACGTCTACAAGAAGAAGGCTGTGTAGTAGACATCAAGCTCTTTTCTGGTGCTGTTGCCGAGGAGGTTAGTGCTTGAAGGTATATCTTTAGATCTTGCAATCGAATCTTTTAGTTTCTTATTTTAGCACTAGTTTAGTTTATAAAAGAAAATTAGAAAAAATGGAATTGAGTTTGCCTCATATGCTTCATCTTTTTAATATTTTTCGTGAGAAAGTTGGAAAGGAAAATTGTGCTCAAGTGCTAGAAGAAGAAGTCTATAAAATGTTTGGCACTAAATCTTTGAATGATGAGCATGATTGCAATTTTGTTAGTATGAACTCCTTGAATATCCATAGTACTAATGATGGTTGCACTAGTCATAATGAAAATGTCTCTTATAAGCATGTTGATTTTTGCGGAGTGCATAGAGTTTGCAAGTACACACTAAATAGGGAAGATAGATTTTGCAAGAGGCATAAGTATTTGGAAACTAAATGGTTGCAAGAAAGGCTAGATGTTTGTGCCAAAAATTTAAAATTTCTTCACCATACTTGTGAACTTTGCAATGAACATGGTCATTTAAATCTCAAATGCAAATTGTTTCATGATCGTATCGTGTCCAAAAGTTGTGATGATTTGATTTCCCTTGCACATCATAATGAACTTAGTTTGCTTTTGGGTTATGAAGAAATGAAATGTATAACTAAGCATATTCCAGAATATAACCTTGAGAAATTCCTGGATATTGATCTAGAAGAAATTCTTATGTATTGTGTGGTGAATTGCATTGAAAATCCTTATATTTCCAATTACATCAAGAAAAGAAAACAAATAGAGGATGAAGAGAATACTAATGAAAGGGAAGAGGCTTCCCAATATCCTCCTATTATTTCTTATGATGAATCAGGTAACGAGGAGGAGCCTTATATTCAACCAATCTCATCAATAAGGAGCTCGGAAAAGAGGATTAAACCCACACATGATGTGAAGAAGAAAAAAGACGGAGAAGAAAAGGTAAAAATGTATCCCTCCCAAATGATGTTGCTCCTATTACTCATTGTGATGATGATAATTGTTATACTATTGGTTCTATCCATACTATTAATGATGAGAGTGATTATGCTTATGATATGAAAAGGCCCAAGCTTGAGGATGCTGTGTTTGATGAGAATGACATGTTTGAGAATGTATTTGCTGCAATTAATGTTAGTCCCAAGCTTGGGGATGCTATGTGTAATGAAGATGATATTTGTAGTCTCCCATCTTTTGATATGCAAATTTATTATGATGATAGCATGCCTCCTACTTATGATGATTATATTGATGAAAGTAGGTTTGGAAGAGTGTCAACTTTAGGAAGTAATGATCCCACTATTTTGGAGGATGTTTAATCTTATTGTGATAATTATTAAAGTGGATTTGGAGAGGTCATGACTTTATTTAGTAATGATTCCACTATCTTGGAAGAGGTTTCAATTGATTATGATGAGAACAAAGTTGCTACCTATGATGATTATTGTAATGAAACTTATGCTATAAAAAGTAGTGATGATTATATTTATAAAACTTGTCATGATTATGATTACCCTTTTTATGAACATTACTCCTTTAATGTGGAAACAATCTATAGTATTCGAGTTTCTTATGATACTCCCACTATTCCGAACGAGAAGAATTTTGCTTATGTGGAGAGTAATAAAATTTCTATGCTTGTAGATCATGAAAAGAGTGCTTTATGTGATAGTTATATTGTTGAATTCATTCACGATGCTACTGAAAATTATTATGAGGGAGGAACATATGCTTGTAGTAATTGCAATAATATCAAGTTTCCTCTCTATGTGTTGAAAATCTTGAAGCTATGCTTGCTTTGCCTTCCTATGCTAGTTGATTATTGCTCCCATAAGTTGTTTGCTCAAAATATCCCTATGCATAGGAAGTGGGTTAGACTTAAATTAGCTAGTCATATTCTTCATGATGCTCTCTTTATGTTTCAATACTTATCTTTTATGTGAGCATCATTGAAATCATCATGCCTAGCTAGGGGCGTTAAACGTTAGCGCTTGTTGGGAGGCAACCCAATTTTATTTTTGTTACTTGCTTTTTGCTCCTGTTTAGTAATAAATAATTCATCTAGACTCTGTTTAGATGTGGTTTTATGCTTTTAATTAGTGTTTGTGCCAAGTAGAACCTTTGGGAAGACTTGGGGAAAGTCTTTGCGATCTTGCTGTAAAAAACATAAACTTTAGCGCTCATGAGATTTGCTGCCATTTTTTTAATAGAGAGTGATATTTAGTTAATTATTTTTTAATATGATTAATAGATAAATTCCTCACGTGCAGAAATTTATTTTAGAATTTTTGGGGTTCCAGAAGTAGTCCAAACCTACAGATTACTACAGGCAGTTCTGTTTTTGACAGATTCTGTTTTCATTGTGTTGTTTGCTTATTTTGATGAATCTATGAGTAGTATCGGAGGGTATTAACCAGAGAAGTTAGAATACAGTAGATATTACACCAATATGAATTTATAATGAGTTCACAACATTACCTAAGTGGTGATTTATTTTCTTATACTAACGGAGCTTACGAGTTTTCTGTTAAGTTTCATGTTGTGAAGTTTTCAAGTTTTGGGTAAAGATTCGATGGCCTACGGAATAAGGAGTGGCAAGAGCCTAAGCTTGGGGATGCCCAAGGAACCCCATGGTAATATTCAAGGACAACCAAGAGCCTAAGCTTGGGGATGCCCCGGAAGGCATCCCCTCTTTCGTCTTCGTTCATCGGTAACTTTACTTGGAGCTATATTTTTATTCACCACAAGTTATCTGTTTTGCTTGGAGCGTCATTTTATTTTATTTTATTTTGCTTTCTGTTTGAATAAAATACCAAGATCTGAAATTCTTAAATGTTAGAGAGTCTTCACATAGTTACATAATTATTCAATTACTCATTGATCTTCACTTATATCTTTAGGAGTAGTTTGTCATTTGCTCTAGTGCTTCACTTATATCCTTTTAGAGCATGGCGGTGGTTTTATTTTGAAGAAATAGATGAGCTCTCGTGCTTCACTTATATTATTTTGGGAGTCTTTTAGAACAGCATGGTAATTTGCTTTTAGGCATAATAAAAAACTTTCATATAAGTGCATTGAATACTATGAGAAGTTTGATACTTGATAATTGTTTTGAGATATGGAGATGGTGATATTAGAGTCATGCTAGTTGAGTAGTTGTGAATTTGAGAAATACTTGTGTTGTAGTTTGTGATTCCCGTAGCACGCACGTATGGTGAACCGTTATGTGATGAAGTCGGAGCATGCGCGTAGTACTTTGTTTCGATAACTAATAGATTTTTGCAATAAGTATGTGAGTTCTTTGTGATTAATGTTGAGTCCCATGGATTATACGCACTCTCACCCTTCCACCATTGCTAGCCTATCTAATACCGCGCACCTTTCGCTGGTATCATACACCCACCATATACCTTCCTCAAAACAGCCACCATACCTACCTATTATTGCATTTCCATAGCCATTCCGAGATATATTGCCATACAACTTTCCACTGTTCCGCTTATTATGAAATGCTCCGTCATTGTCATATTGCTTTGCATGATCATGTAGTTGACATCGTATTTGTGGAAAAGCCACCATTCATAATTCTTTCACACATGTCACTCATGAGTCATTGCACATCCCGGTACACCGCCGGAGGCATTCACATATAGTCATATTTTGTTCTAAGTATTGAGTTGTAAGTAAAAAGAAGTGTGATGATCATCATTATTAGAGCATTGTCCCATGTGAGGAAAGGATGATGGAGACTACGATTCCCCCAAAAGTCAGGATGAGACTCCGGACGAAAAAATAAAAAAGGAGAAAAAAAGAGGCCAAAAAAAGAGAAGGCCCAAAAAAGAGAAGGCCCAAAAAACAAAAAAATAACAAAAAAATGAGAGAAAAAGAGAGAAGGGGCAATGCTACTATCCTTTTACCACACTTGTGCTTCAAAGTAGCACCATGATCTTCATGATAGAGAGTCTCCTATGTTGTCACTTTCATATACTAGTGGGAATCTTTCATTATAGAACTTGGCTTGTATATTCCAATGATGGTCTTCCTCAAAATGCCCTAGGTCTTCGTGAGCAAGCGAGTTGGATGCACACCCACTTAGTTTCTTTTGTTGAGCTTTCATACACTTATAGCTCTAGTGCATCCGTTGCATGGAAATCCCTACTCACTCACATTGATATCTATTGATGGGCATCTCCATAGCCCGTTGATACGCCTAGTTGATGTGAGACTATCTTCTCCTTTTTTTCTTCTCCACAACCACCATTCTATTCTACCTATAGTGCTATGTCAATGGCTCATGCTCATGTATTGCGTGAAGATTGAAAAAGTTTGAGAACATCAAAAGTATGAAACAATTGCTTGGCTTGTCATAGGGGTTGTGCATGATTTAAATATTTTGTGTGATGAAGATATAGCATAGCCAGACTATATGATTTTGTAGGGATAGCTTTCTTTGGCCATGTTATTTGCAAAAGACATGATTAGTTTGTTAGTATGCTTGAAGTATTACTATTTTTATGTCAATATTAAAATTTTGTCTTGAATCTTATGGATCTAAATATTCTTGCCACAATAAAGAAAATTACATTGATAAATATGTTAGGTAGCATTCCACATCAAAAATTCTATTTTTATCATTTACCTACTCGAGGACGAGCAGGAATTAAGCTTGGGGATGCTGATACGTCTCCAACGTATCTATAATTTTCGATTGTTCCATGCTATTATATTATCTGTTTTGGATGTTAATGGACTTATTTTTACACTTTTATATTGTTTTTGGAACTAACCTATTAACCGGAGGGCCCAGCCCAAATTGCTGTTTTTTTGCCTATTTTAGAGTTTCCCCGAAAAGGAATATCAAACGGAGTCCAAACGGAATGAAACCTTCGGGAGCGTTATATTTGGAACAAACGTGACCCGAGAGACTTGGAGTGGACGTCAAGAATCAATCGAGAAGGCCATGAGGCAGGGGGGCGCGCCTACCCTCTTGGGCGTGCCCTCCACCCTCATGGGCCTCTCGTTGCTCCACCGACGTACTTCTTCCGCCTATACATGTCCATATACCCTAAAACGTCAAGGAGCAAAATAGATCGGGAGTTTCGCCGCCAGAAGCCTCCGTAGCCACCAAAAACCAATCTAGACCCGTTCCGGCACCCTGCCAGAGGGGGGAATCCCTCTCCGGTGGCCATCTTCATCATCCCGTCGCTCTCCATGATGAGGAGGGAGTAGTTCACCCTCGGGGACGACGGTATGTACCAGTAGCTATGTGTTTGATCTCTCTCTCTCTCTCTCTCTCGTGTTCTTGATTTGGCACGATCTTGATGTATCACGAGCTTTGCTACTATAGTTGGATCTTATGATGTTTCTCCCCCTCTACTCTCTTGTGATGGATTGAGATTTCCCATTGAAGTTATCTTATCGGATTGAGTCTTTAAGGATTTGAGAACACTTGATGTATGTCTTGCATGTGCTTATCTGTGGTGACAATGGGATATCACGGGATCCACTTGATGTATGTTTTGGTGATCAACTTGTGAGTTCCGTGACCTCGTGAACTTATGCATAGGGGTTGGCACACGTTTTCGTCTTGACTCTCCGGTAGAAACTTTGGGGCACTCTTTGAAGTTCTTTGTGTTGGTTGAATAGATGAATCTGAGATTGTGTGATGCATATCGTATAATCATACCCACGAATACTTGAGGTGACATTAGGGTTTTCGTTGATTTGTGTCTTAAGGTGTTATTCTAGTACAAACTCTATGATAGATTGAACGGAAAGAATAGCTTCGTGTTATTTTACTACGAACTCTTGAATAGATCGATCAGAAAGGATAACTTTGAGGTGGTTTTGTACCCTACCATAATATCTTCGTTTGTTCTCCACTATTAGTGACTTTGGAGTGACTCTTTGTTGCATGTTGAGGGATAGTTATATGATCCAATTATGTTATTATTGTTGATAGTACTTGTAGTAGTGAAAGTATGAACCCTAGGCCTTGTTTCAACTCATTTCAATACCGTTTACGCTCACTTTTATCATTAGTTACCTTGCTGTTTTTATATTTTTAGATTACAAAAACCTTTATCTACCATCCATATTGCACTTGTATCACCATCTCTTCGCCTAACTAGTGCACCTATACAATTTACCATTGTATTGGGTGTGTTGGGGACACAAGAGACTCTTTGTTATTTGTTTGCAGGGTTGTTTGAGAGAGACCATCTTCATCCTACGCCTCCCATGGATTGATAAACCTTAGGTCACTTGAGGAAAATTTGCTACTGTCCTACAAACCTCTGGACTTGGAGGCCCAACAACGTCTACAAGAAGAAGGTTGTGTAGTAGACATCACTCTCCGCGTGGGCTTCCACTATCGCATCTTCCCCGACTCCGCATCGTCCCCTTCCTAGGCCTCGCCGTCGTCCACCGCCCAGGTGCTCTCGGCACGGCGTGGTCAATGTGGTCAACAAAGGACTTCCATCGGAAGAGTACTTTACATGGAGAAGTTGACAGCTGGGTCCACGGCCGCAGCAAGGAAGTGCTTCCTTATTACACGAAAAATAATTATTCCTCCACCTGATAGCAGGGACCCACCGGATGGCCACCGTTTTTCATGAAAAAAGGTTTCCCCCTGATTGCTGGGACCCACCAGCTACATCTTCGCATGCAAGGAAGTGCGTCCATATTACGGGCAAAAAAATGATTCGCCCCTGACTGCTGGGACCCACCAGCTACATCTTCGCATGCAAGGAAGTGCCTGACAGTCAGGGCCCACCTAGTCGAAGCGTATGTAGCGTTGTCATTTTGGTCATGAACGTGTACGTACATACTGGTCGATCGGTCTGTCTGCAGGCTGCAGCGATGAACTATGGCCGTGTAAGGAAGGGCACGTGTTGTTGTAGAGGTGCGCACGTATCGTAGTAGGGGCACACGTACCATGTCACGCAGTCCCGTTAATATCGTGTACACGTACGTACAACGGCCAGGGTGCAAGAAAGTAAATACGGCCACGTACGTACATACGGGCGGGGTCTCAAATGCCTACTCACGCATACGTACGGCCATGGACGCATGCATGCAACTGCATCCTTTTTACCCTGAAAAATAATGTTTTCTCCCCCTGACTGCTGGGACCCACCAGCTACATCTTCTAACACAAGGAAGTGCCTCCTTATTACTCACAAAATAAAAACGATTCCTCCCCCTAATAGTTGGGACCGAGCACCTATATCTTCACACGCAAGGAAGTGCGTCCTTATCCTCCCTGACCACTGGGACCCACCCGGTCAAAGCATACGTAGCGTTGTCTGTCTGGTCGCGAACGTGTACGTACATACTGGTCGGTCGGTCTCTCTGCAAGTATGAACCGTGGCGGAGTAAGTAGCGACACATGTCATAGTAGAGCTCCCCACATAGTAGTTCAGGTTGTCCCGTCTAAACCGTGTACACGTACATACAGCCACACGGCAAAAAATACGGCCACATACGTACATACGGGCGGGGTCTCAAACACCTACTCACGCATACGTACAGCCAGGTCTCGTGTACATGCCTGGGTCAGAACGAAGAAACTGCATCATCTCGTGTTCACGGGGAGGCAACGGAATGCGTCGTGTTCATCGGGAGGCAACAGAATACGTCGTGTTCATCGGGAGCCAACCGGCTTGGACGAAACAGCTGATCGAAACGAGGCCTGGCGTACCATAGAACGGAGGAAACAGCCTTGTGTTCAACCGGCCACGGTCGAAACGGGATCCTGTTCATCGGGATGGGTGTGGCGTAGGGCAAAACGGAGGAAATGGACTTGTCTTGGACCTACTACGGTCGAAACGGGGTCCTGTTGATCGGGAGGGGTGTGGCGTACCGCAAAACGGAGGAAATGGACTTGTGTTGGAGTGCTACGGTCGAAACGGGGGTCCTGTTCATCGGGAGGGGTGTGGCGTACCGCAAAACGGGACTCCACGAGATATTGTTCATCTCCACCGTCGACTACCTCCACGGGCTACTGTTCATCCACCGTCGACCTCCTCCAGCCTCCACCTATGACTGTTCATCCATGGGCTCCTGTTCATCCAGCCTCCACCGCTACTCCACCGGCTACTATTCAACCAGCCCTCTCCACGTGGTCCTGTTCAACTACCCCTCCACGGGCTACTGTTCGTCCAGCCCTCCACCGGCTACTGTTCAACTAGCCCTCCACGGGGTCGCCCTGTTCATCCAGCCCTCCACGGGGTCCTGTTCATCCACCCCCAACCGGCTCGACCGAAGTCCTGTTCATCCAGTGGCATTGGCCTCTACTACCACGGGCCCCTATTCATCCAACCCCCCACCGGGAACTGTTCATCCAACCCCTCCAACAACGCTCACTGTTCATCAAGGGAAGGAGGCAGCCGGGTTCGATCGGCTTCAGTTAACAACAGTAGCGAAAGAATCACTCGGGTTCAGTTAACAGCAAGGGATCAACCGCTCGGGTTTAGTAACGTAGCTAGTGCAATCGCTCGGGTTCAGTTAGAGCCCAACGCCTCACTCAGGTTCAGTTAGAGCGCAACGCCTCACACACACGCATGTACGTGTATGAGAGAAACGCGCAAACCTCCGTGCATCGCTCGGCCCCGACCACCCACCGTAACCAGGAACACCCTGATATTTTCCTTGCCCTCACTTCTACCACGGGTTTTTTCATCATGGACGGCCCAAAGAATGTCATGTAGCTGCGTCTCCGGCCCGCCCAGGACGAAAAGCCCATTTTCTGTCATGATTTTTTTCATAGAAGTAGGAGCCCACCACATCTATGATGATACCCGGTTTTGTCACAATTTATCGTCATAGAAGTGTCATAAGCATGACAGGAAAAAATTGTTCAGCCCCAAATGTCACGGATGTGTCTTTTTTTTGTAGTGTGTGTATGATATGGTTACAGAGTCCATCTACCTCGAGATCAGACAAGCTAAACCATGGGTTGATGGGGGGATGAGTGTTGCTCTAGCCCTAAGGACTAAAACCCCTTGGTTTATATAGACACCAGTAGGGTTAGGGTTACATGTGACCGGTTACAATGAAGGAAATATCATGCCTAATCTTGACTTGGGGGCACACCACAACTCTGAAGATCTCTTATTTGGCCACGATCCACACTCTAGCTTGGCCTCCCAATAGCCCATCAGTCTGGCCCACATGTAATGGGCCGACAGCACGAGGACCCCTGAATCCAGGACTAACTCAACATGGGAGGGCAACGAGTGGGTGAGGCGCTAGCGAGTGGGAGAGCATTTTGAAAAACTCCAAAAAATTTGTAACATGAATCGATTTGTATGTGAAACCCTTAAACAACCTATATTTAGGAACAGAGGGACTATAAGAAAGACGTCCCGTATCAAAACGTGGCTAGCTTGGTAAGAGCATCTCTAGCAGATCCCGCAAACCGGGCCATCCGCTAAAATAACCGCCGGTATACGGGATCCATCCCTTATCGCCGGCTTGAGCAGATTTGCCAAATCAGGCTGTCCCGGAATTTTTTGTGGGATCCCACATTTGCGAGCCCGTTTCCTCCACATGTGCGGGTGAGGGAGTTCTGGATTAAGGGGTCCTCAAGTGTCCGGGCTATGTGACATGGGCCGGATTGGTGAGCCATGAACATACAAGGCAAGAGGCCTTCCCCCGTGTCTGGATGGGACTCTCCTTTGCGTGGATGGCAAGCTTGACGTCCGGATGTGTAGTTTCCTTTCTCTGTAAACCGACTATGTACACCCCTAAGCTCCTCTGGTGTCTATATAAACCGGAAGGTTTGGTCCGTAGAGGCTATCACAAATCATATAGGCTAGACATCTAGGGTTTAGCCATTACGATCTCGAGGTAGATCGACTCTTGTAACCCCTATACTCATCAAAGTTAATCAAGCAGGAAGTAGGGTATTACATCTATTAAGAGGGACCGAACCTGGGTAAACATCATGTCCCCTTGTCTCCTATTACCTTCGATCCTCAGACGCACAGTTCGGGACCCCCTACCCGAGATCGGCCGGTTTTGACACCGACAATGGTGCTTTCATTGAGAGTTCCACTGTGTCATCAACGGAGGGCTCGATGGCTCGTTCGGTCATCAACAACGATGCTGTTTCCGGGGAAACTTTTCTCCCCGGTCAAATTTTTGTGTGCAGCGGCTTCGCTCTGCGTGCCAATTCAATTGGCCACCTCGAACAGATCGACAGCTACGCCCCTGGTCACCAGATCAGTTTTGGGAACCAGGATTGTGTCACTGATATCCAAGGAGACTTGATCTTCGAAGGGTTCGCGGCCACAACCACCGCTCTGGCCTTAAATCCGGAGCAAAATGCCGGGTCCGAAGAGGGGAGTTTGGAGCCCACTGGACTCTCTACTATTATGAAGCTCACTACCAGAGATCTGGAGGCGATTGTGTCATCGGCAAGCCCGGAGTCAGACTGGGTTCCCCCTATCATTGGAAGGACGGACTCGCCCCCAGACTCTAGCTCCAAACTCTCGAAGTCCGCACCAAGTAAGCATGGCCAGGAGGCTTTTACCCTTCCTAGCTCCGCGGACTCTTGTTTCCCCATCCAAACATTGCTCCCAAACGAGGCTCTAGACTTAATGTGATCCATCGCCATTACAGAGGAATCACCTCCGAACAACACCCAGCCTGGATTAGGGGCTGAGAGTGGGGAATTTTATGCCCCACCCACCACCCACATCATAGCCACTGTCGAAGACCTAACCGACATGCTGGATTACACCTCCGAAGACATCGACGGCGTTGACGACGATGCTGGAGATAGACAAAGCCAAGACCCGCCGTTTACCGGACGTTGGATGGCCACATCCACATACGACGTGTACATGGTTGATACACCCAAAGAGAATGGTGATGAAGGCAGGAAGGATCCCGTTGAGGATAAGCTTGCTGAGGCACCACCGAAACGTCGACGCCAGCGATGCTGCTCAAACTCGCGTCATGAAAAGGACAGCAATACCGACACCAGAGACAATAATACTCTAGAGAACAACGAAGACCCTGAAGCCCCCGGCGAGCCCACATCCTAACAGGATGATTGGGAGGAGGGGAAAGTTAACCCCGACGATCCGGTTGGGAACGAGGACTCGAAGGATAGTAACTATCTACCGATCTCCAAGGATGATGTGAGCCTCGGCGACGAAAACTTCATCATGCCAGAGGAACCCCTCGAGCAGGAGCGCTTTAAGCGCCAGCTAATCGCCCCTGCTAGAAGCCTAAAAAAGAAGCAGCAACAGCTCCAAGCCGAACAGGATACACTCAACGACAGATCGACCCAGTTCCTAGCTGCCAAAAAATAAGGCCTCCAATGCCCAACAAAGAGTTATTCGAAGCGTCGGCTACTACCACAATTTGACGATGAGGCCCTCGAACCAATACCGTCAAGACATGACCGCGCTGGTGAACCAAACCGGCCACCATGTGGGCGAGATAAAGCGGCCACCTATGCCGAACACCAACCCTCACCACCTCGTCATAGAGGCAAAGAGACAGCGGCTCTAGGATACACCTACGACCTACGACAGGACCTAGACAATAGAGTAGGCCAAGCCAGATCAATCTATGGATCAAGGGGGCATGCCCCAACGCGAGAAGATGGCCATCAGGCCTGGCGCGATAGGCACAACCTCACCTGGGCCAAAAATGCATACGAACATCATCCGAACTCCGTCGTGACGTTGCCTGATACAGAGGCGTCGCACACCCCTTATGCTTCACCGATGAGGTAATGCAGTACCAGTTCCCAGAGTGGTTTAAACCCATAAATATTGAATCATACGACGGCACGACGGATCCCACGGTATGGATTGAAGATTTCCTTTTCCATATCCACATGGCTCGCAGTGACGATCTCCATGCCATCAAATATCTCCCTTAAAACTGAAAGGGCCAGCGCGACACTAGTTAAAGAGCCTCCCAGAGAACTCCATTGGTAGCTGGGAAGATTTGGAAGATGTCTTTAGAGACAACTTCCAAGGTACGTATGTCCAGCCTCCGGACACTGATGACCATAGTCATATAGTCCAGCAACCCGGAGAGTCAGCCCGAAAACTCTGGACTAGGTTCTTAATTAGAAAGAACCAATTTGTCGATTGTCTGGACGCCGAAGCCTTTGCGGCCTTTAAACACAGCGTCCGTGATGAATGGATCGCCCGACACCTCAGCCAAGAAAAACCGAAGTCGATGGCATCTCTCAACACACTCATGACCCGCTTTTGCACGGGAGAAGACAACTGGTTAGCTCGTAGAAGCAACAGTACCAGCGAACCTGGCACCTTTGAAGCCAGAGATGAAATGATAGGCCATGATGCAACAAACACAAGCATCGAAGCAACAATGAGGATACTGAAGACACGACGATCAACGCCGGATTCAGTGGCTCTAAACCCGGTCAGTGGAAGAAGCCATTCAAAGGAAACAAAGATGGTCCATCCAGTTTGGACAAAATACTCGACCGGCCTTGCCAGATTCATGGCACCCCTGACAAGCCTGCCAATTATCCCAGGAGAATCTGCTAGGTCTTCAAACAGGCCGGTAAGTTAAATACCGAACATAAGGGATAGGAGCCGCCTAGCGAGGATGACGATGAGCCTCACCCACCGAACACAAGGGGGCAAAAGAAATTCCCCCCAAGGTAAAAACAGTGAATATGATCTACGCCACTCATATCCCTAAGTGGGAGCGCAAGCGTGCACTAAGGGACGTCTACGCCATAGAGCCAGTTGCCCCAAAATCCAACCCATGGTCGGCTTGTACGATCACTTTTGATCGCAGGGACCATCCGACCAGTATCCGTCATGGAGGTTCGGCAGCATTGGTCCTCGATCCAATCATCAACGGATTCCATTTCACGCGAGTCCTCATGGACGGCGGCAGCAGTCTTAACCTGCTTTATTAGGAAACTGTCCGTAAAATGGGTATCGATCCGTCAAGGATCAAGCCTACTAAAACCACCTTTAAAGGAGTAATACCTAGCATGGAGGTCTGCTACACAGGGTCAATAACACTGGAAGTAGTCTTCGGCTCACCGGATAATTTCCGAAGGAAAGATTTGATCTTCGACATCGTCCCCTTCCGCAGTGGTTATCATGCACTGCTTGGACGAATCGCTTTTGCCCGTTTCAATGCAGTCCCGCACTATGCTTATCTAAAGCTCAAGATGCGTGGACCACGCGGTGTTATAACAATCAATGGAAATATGGAGCACTCCCTCCGTACCGAGGAGCATACCGCGACCCTCGTAGCTGAGGTACCGGGTGGCCTTATCAAGCCAAATACTTCATCGGCCATCAAGCCCCCGGACACTGTCAAACGAGTCCGGTCTACCATGCAGAACGACAGTTCGGTTCATCCAGAGCTGGACTAGCAATTCTGCCTCTGTCAAAACCCCCACCTAATCACGACATATGTACCACGCGTGCATAACTACACACTAAAAATACCATGGGCATGGACGGTGGCACACTAAGGACAAGGTCCACAATACGGCTCGACCCTATTCGGACCTTAATCTTCTTCTTCTCCATGTTTCTCTTTTCTCTCTTATTTTAGGTTCTTTAAAACCTAGATCACTTTTTAGTGGTACAAGGGCCCTTTCCCAGGCCCCTTCTATATATACGATCGTGGATCCTCTCAAAGGATCCTTCATCAAGGTGAAAGGCGGCGCAGACGTGCGGCAGGGCGTCCAAAGGATCTTCAAGACCATCTTTTTTAGGACTTGTATACAACTTTCCCTTGCTCACAAATTCTTGGGATGTAAAATAGCTTTGATGCTTATGGCATTCTCTGTAAGAGCACGTTTTGACGTATCAATCAGATTATAGTGGAAACAGTTTTGTCCAACCCTATTCGGTATTGGCTTATTTCATAATTTGTATTCCCTCTTCACGTCAGATTGACATAATAGACCTAGGAATAAATTGCCAGGGGCTCTATTCGGCCACATATATTTTTCAAAAACAAAAAAGTCCGAACACTTTTATAGTATATCTCGGCGTCCCAAATACTGCATTATACGCATCGGCTCCAAATCGTGTCTTTGGTAAATAGTTGGGTTGCCCGACTTCTGTGGTTACCTACGTTCCGCTTGTTCGGCTAAGGTAGTAAAGGGAGAACTACTGCGATTGTGTTTCTGGTTCGTCCGGTCAAACACCTCAGTAGTGAAAGCCAAAAACTGACTGTCATGGTATAGCGAGAGCTCGTCAGCGGTGCGGCGACTTACTAAATATTTTGTGATTTTCTTTCCATATTGTAGGAAGGACTGGCTGTCGGTGTCAAAACCGGCGGATCTCGGGTAGGGGGTCCCGAACTATGCGTCTAGGATCGATGGTAACAGGAGACGGGGGACACGATGTTTACCCAGGTTCAGGCCCTCTCTATGGAGGTAATACCCTACTTCCTGCTTGATTGATCTTGATGAATATGAATATTAGAAGAGTTGATCTACCACGAGATCGTAATGGCTAAACCCTAGAAGCCTAGCCAATGAATATGGTAATGAGTATATGTGATGTCCTTTCCGGACTATCCCCTTCGGTTTATATAGACACCAAGGGGATCTAGGGTTTACATGGAGTCGGTTACATAAGAAGGAATCTTCGGTCGCCAAGCTTGCCTTGCGCTTGCTTCTTCCCTTGCACTTGCTTCTTCCTCAACCCAGCCACCCCAAGTTCCAACCCTCGGGTTCCAATCGCCACCAGCCCTAGTCATGTTCGGATCCAACCATCAGGGCTGGTGGGTGGCTTCTTCTGTCACAGAGGAGGATATTGCGAAGCTCCGCGTAGCGAGGTATCTGACCTCGAAAATCTTTCATCAGCTTCCAGCACAAGGGCAAGTCATACCGACCCCCAGATCTGGCGAGAGGGTAGTGATGAAGCTATGTACCTAGGGTAGGGCCATGGACCCTCCTCAAGGACATCTCTAAAAGAACCAGAAGCATTCGAAGAAAAATCATCACCCACTCGACCATGAAGCTATATTCACTCGACAGTCTTGAAGACACTCGACCGTATGGGCAATCACTCGACTACCAGGAGATCTAGAGCCACTCCACTCTGCAACGGTCGGGAATTAAGTCATAGCTTTAATGGTCATTATGTATCTTTATTGCAGGCGTTACCAGTAAAGTCCTCATCTTTATGTACCTTAAAGCCTTTGTAACTGAGGGCGGGAGGGGTCTGGCGAACTCTATATAAGCCACCCCCTCCTCAGGGACAAGGGTTCGCACCCTCTGTAACACACACACATATAATCCAGTCGACCGCCTCCGGGCTCCGAGACGTAGGGCTATTGTACGATCCAGAAGTAGATGTGTCTAGAGGGGGGTGATTAAACACTTAATGCTAAAGTTGCAAATTTTAAGCTTTTTCGGTTTAAGTGGAGTTTAGGCACAATTTCAACACACACAATACATATCAAGCAAGCATGCAAAGAGTATATGAGCAGCGGAATGTAAAGCATGCAACTTGCAAGAATGTAAAGGGAAGGGTTTGGAGAGATCAAATGCAATTTGAGACACGGATGTTTTTCCCGTGGTTCGGATAGGTGGTGCTATCCTACATCCACGTTGATGGAGACTTCAACCGACAAAGGGTAACGGTTGCGAGAGTCCACACAGGGCTCCACCCACAAAGGGTAATGGTTGCGCGAGTCCACACAGGGCTCCACCCACGAAGGGTCCACGAAGAAGCAACCACCCACAAAGGGTCCACGAAGAAGCAACCTTGTCTATCCCACCATGGCCATCGCCCACACAGGACTTGCCTCACTAGCGGTAGATCTTCACGAAGTAGGCGATCTCCTTGCCCTTACAAACTTCTTGGTTCAACTCCACAATCTTGTCGGAGGCTCCCAAGTGACACCTAGCCAATCTAGGAGACACCACTCTCCAAGAAGTAACAAATGGTGTGTAGGTAATGAACTCCTTGCTCTTGTGCTTCAAATGATAGTCTCCCCAACACTCAACTCTCTCTCATAGGATTAGGATTTGGTGGAAAGAAGATTTGAGTGGAAAGCAACTTGGGAAGGCTAGAGATCAAGATTCATATGGTAGGAATGGAATATCTTGATCTCAACACATGAGTAGGTGGTTCTCTCTCAGAACATATGAGTTGGAATGGTGTATGCGTTTTGATAGCTCTCACTTCGAATGAAGAGGAGGTGGAGGGGTATATATAGCCTCCACACAAAATCCAACCGTTACACACAGTTTTCCAATCTCGGTGGGACCGAATCAACAAACTCGGTCGGACCGAAAAGGTAAACCTAGTGACCGTTAGAGATTTGGGTGGGACCGACTGGATCAACTCGGTGGGACCGATGTGCTATGGTTAGGGTAAATCCAAAACTCGGTTTGACCGATTACTCAAACTCGGTGGGACCGATTTGGGTAATAAGTGAAACTGAGATTTGGCCAAGCAAACTCGGTGGAACCGATTGCATATCTCGGTGGGACCGAGAATATTGCAATGGGTAACAGAGAGTTTGCAAGCCCATCTCGGTGAGACCGAGATCCCATCGGTGAGACCGAACTGATTAGGGTTTGGCAGTGGCTTATGACAAGTGAAACTCGGTGGCGCCGGATAGGAAGAATCGGTAGGACCGAGTTTGGCTTAGGGTTTAGGTCATATGTGGAAGTGGGAAAGTAGCTGAGGGTTTTGGAGCATATCACTAAGCACATGAAGCAAGAGGCTCATTAAGCAACACCTCATCCCTCCTTGATAGTATTGGCTTTTCCTAAAGACTCAATGTGATCTTGGATCACTAAAATGTAAAATGATGAGTCTTGAGCTTGAAGCTTTAGCCAATCCTTTGTCCTTAGCATCTTGAAGGAGTTCCCACAACCTTTAGTCCATGCCACTCCATTGTTGAACTTATCTGAAACATGCTAGATCGAAATGTTAGTCCAACAAGAGATATGTTGTCATCAATTATCAAAACCACCTAGGGAGCACTTGTGCTTTCAATCTCCCCCTTTTTGGTAATTCATGGCAACATACATCAAAGCTTTAGATAAAGATATAAAGAACAGCAAGTAAAGCTTTGGAAGGACATGTAACAAGCATAGGCTCCCCCTACATGTATGCACTCATGTAAATATGAAATATAGAGACATGTGAGAGCATAACCATGACAGAGTAGGCAATGTGTTACATGAATCTTGGCCATATGCATCGGAGCAAAATATTATCAAGGAAAATACCTTCATGCTCATGAGTCCTTCTTGCAAACAGTATGTACATAAGCAAGAACTCCTCATACTCATGATTTTGATGCATATACTTACCTTGTGGTCTTGAGTTGGCTTAGGATGGAATGAACCTGCACAAACAAGGTTAGATAACACAAGTACGTCCACTAGCCAGAGCAAACAAAAGAAACCACAAGAATACCAAGACTGGGATGACATGTAGAGAGTGAGTACAAGGTACCACATTGAATTCAACATGTCCCCAAGAATAAAGATATGCAATGAATTTGACTGATTTCTTTCCCTTAGGTGTGTTGCTCCCACTGAATCTTACATGGGATATTGGGAGAAGATAGGAAACAGAAAAACAGGGCTGAAAGATATGAATAGAACTTAATTCAAATGAGTTCATATGAACATGTCTTTCCCCCAAAAAGACATGTGGCATCTCTCCTCTTGAACATCAAGCATCTGGGATCCTTGAGTATTCTCTCCCCCTTGGAGATTTCTTTCTCCCCCATACTCTTGAGCATCAAGCATCTGGGATCCTTGAGTATTCTCTCCCCTTTGGAGATTTCTTTCTCCCCCTTAATATATGGGATCCTTGAGTATTCTCTCCCCCTTAGTACTTTCTCCTTTGTAGGTGATAAGATCTTGATGTGATCTCTCTCTCCCTGATGATAAGCTTTGATGTGATCTCTCTCTCCCCCTTTGACATCAATTTCCAAGAAGGTTTTTCCTGGAATCCGTCGAATAGGTTTGGTCCTTGAGATTCATTACAAAGCAGGGAATAAAACTGTGATGCTTGTAGAGGACAAGATTCATTGAGGGGAGCTGGATCAGAAGAAATATAGAATGTGTGGCAAACTGTTTTTCCTGTTGCGAAATCGGTGGCACCGAGTGGCATGTTTCGGTAGTACCGAAGGGATTCGGTTGGACCGAAAATGGCAATTCGGTGAAACCGAGTTCATCACAGAGAAAAACACTTGTCACCTCAGCTCACTAGTCAAGTAAGATCTCACAAAGATTTGTAATGAATTAGCTGAAAGATTTGCAAGGAATTTGATGCAGAAATATGCAGAACAAAAATCAAAGAGAAAAGAGTGAAAGTTTCTAAATGAAGTTTTTTTTTGAAAAAGAAGGAAACAAATATGCAAGGGACAAATGCAATAACTCAGAAAAGAACACAAGAGAACTTCATCTAGAATTGGGCGGTGACATAGTCACCTATGTTAGAGTATATTGACTTAGGAGTCAAGTGAGGACACTTGATCGTAGGTCATACTCATCGTTTTAAGCTCAAAATGGGGTTACCATTTTTCTTTTAAGCATCTTGATGTATTCTCACCTTGTTAAGTTGCTTTGACTCATGTCTTGGAGTAAAGCTTCTCTAAGATGGAATAACATACCTTGGGTGGTGGTGTGGTTCTTGCTCATGTAGTTGAACTTGTGTGGGTGCTCAAGGTTGATGTAGCTCATCAAGAGTTGGGAGCACCACCTGGAGTTTGAGTTCATCTACCTACATGGGTTAGTTCTTGCAAGGAAGAGCACTTGTGTATCCAAAAATGACAATCATGAAGCTTAACATAGAATTTGTCAAAGGATATGTTTGAATGGTTTTGTGCTTCCTTGTCTTCAACCACTATTGTGTAGAGTCTTGGTCTTGTAGAGATTGCTCAAGATGTGAGTGAGTCGCAATCTCATGGAATTAGATTCAACCAAGCACCTACATGGGTTAGGCAACATGCAAGGTGCAAATATATCCAAGACATAAGATATTTATCATAAGAGATACATCATGGATTAGTCATAAGCTCATGTCTTGCATGTATCCAATGGAGTTTCTACTCCAAGTTCGAAGCATCAATGATGTTCAATTCTCCTCTCAACCTGCAAAACACTTTCTCATCAAGTGGTTTAGTGAATATATCCGCTAATTGCTTGTCGGTGCGAACATGATTAAGATTGATGTCACCCTTAGCAACATGATCTCGAATGAAATGATGACAAACTTCAATATGCTTAGTTCAAGAATGTTGTACAGGATTATGACCAATTTTGATAGCACTTTCATTGTCACAAAGCAGTGGAACATGTTTCACATAAATCCCATAATCTTTAAGAGTTTGGGTCATCCAAAGTAATTGAGCACAACATGAACCAGCGACAATGTATTCCGCTTCGGCGGTGGATAAGGATACCGAGTTTTGTTTCTTGGAAGACCACAAGAGATCTACCAAGAAATTAACAAGTACCCGAAGTGGACTTTCTATCAACCTTGTCTCCGGCATAATCCGAGTCAGAATAGCCAACAAGATCAAAAGAAGACCTCTTAGGATACCAAATGCCAAAATTTGGTGTATGGATTAAATATCTCACTATCCTTTTCACAGCCTTAAGATGACAATCTTTAGGAGCAGCTTGATATCGTGCACACATGCACACACTTAGCATAATATGGGGACGTGAAGCACATAGGTATAACAATGAACCAATCATAGAGCGATAAACCTTTTGATCAACCGGTTCACCATCTTTGGTTAAATCATTATGTCCACTAGTAGGCATGGGTGTAGACATACCTTTGCATTCTTGCATATTGAACTTCTTGAATAAGTCCTTGGTGTACTTTGTTTGAGAGACAAATGTACCTTCCTTAGTTTGCTTGATTTGCAACCCGAGAAAGAATTTGAGTTCACTCATCATAGACATCTCAAACATCTCTGACATTAGCTTTCCAAACTTTTCACTGAAGAGAGGGTTAGTTGAACCAAATATGATATCATCAACATAAATTTGGCATACAAATAGTTCTCCATTAACCCTTTTAGTAAAAAAAGTAATTTTACCAATTTCAAAACCACTTGTAGTAAGGAACTTGGTCAAGCATTTATACCAAGCTCTAGGAGCTTGTTTAAGACCATAAAGAGCTTTGTGAAGTTTGTAAACATGATTTGGTTTCTTAGGATTGATAAAGCCGGGAGGTTGTTTGACATAAACTTCCTCCTCTATTTCACGATTTAGAAAAGCACTTTTAATGTCCATTTGGTACAAGGTGATATTATGGTGATTAGCATAGGCAAGTAAGATGCGAATGGACTCAAGTCTACCAACGGGAGCATACGTCTCACCATAGTCCATACCTTCGACTTGTGTGTACCCTTGGGCGACGAGACGTGCTTTGTTGCGAACCACTTGTCCATCTTCATCTTGCTTGTTGCGAAACACCCATTTGGTACCAATGATGTTGTGGTTGTTGTCGGGCTTCTCGACCAATGTCCAAACTTGGTTTCTCTCAAAATTATGTAGCTCTTCATGCATAGCGTTTATCCAATCCGGATCTTCCAATGCTTCTTCAACCTTCATAGGTTCAATGCTAGAGATGAATGAATAGTTTTCACAAAAGTTAGCTAAACGAGTTTTTGAGCAAGTGATTCTCCCGGTTTGTATATCATTGAGGATTTGCTCGACGGGATGATCTTTGGCAATTCTTGCTCGAACTCGTGAGAGCTCTTGCTTGGGTCTTCGTTGAACATCTTCTTCATCTTGTTCTTCTTCTTGGCCTTCTTCATTGTTGACGTCGTCGTTCTCTTGTCGTGGTGGAGAAGGAGGTTGTTGATGTTCATCTTGACGTACTTCCTCGTTTTCTTCATCTTGGTGTGTCCCACTTGTGGATGCTTCCGTGTCGATTCTTGGTTCACCTTGTCGTGAAGTAGAAGCTTCCACTTGGACGGATGAAGTACTCTCCTTCACCTCCATTGGACGAATTTTGCCAATGGACAAGTCTTGAATTGCTTCTGAAGGGTCTTTGTCTCCTACATCAATTGGCAATTGCTCTACTTGCGAGGCATTAGATTCATCAAACTTCACATCTACCGTCTCTTCAACCTTTCGGGTGAAGTTGTTGTAGACACGGTAAGTGTGAGAGTTTGAGCCATAACCAAGTAGAAAACCTTCATGAGATTTAGGAGCAAACTTTGAACGACGATGCTTATCAAGAATGTAGCACTTTGAGCCAAATACTCGAAAGTATCCAACTTGGGGTTTGTTACCGGTGAGAAGCTCGTATGCCGTCTTGCCGAGTAGCTTGTGAAGATATAAGCGATTTGTTGCGTGACAAGCTGTCTCAACCGCTTCTGCCCAAAAGTGCTTTGGTGTCTTGTATTCATCAAGCATCATTCTTGCCATTTCGATGAGCGTCCGGTTCTTCCTCTCAACAACTCCATTTTGTTGAGGTGTGTACGTAGCCGAGAACTCGTGTGAAATCCCTTCTTCATCAAGAAAGGTGTCCACATTTGCGTTCTTGAACTCCGTTCCGTTGTCACTCCGATCCTTCTTGATCTTCACATCAAATTGATTTTGGGCCTTCCTAGCGAAGTTTCTGAAGATCTTCTGGACCTGCGACTTGTCATTAAGAAAGAACACCCACGTAAATCTTGAAAAATCATCAACTATAACTAGACCAAAGGAATTTCCACCAAGACTCTTGTAGGCGTTGGGACCAAAAAGATCCATGTGAAGTAGCTCGAGTGGCCTCCTTGTGGTCATGATGTTCTTCACGGGATGTCTTCCTCCAACCTGTTTACCTGCTTGACAAGCACTGCAAAGTCTATCCTTATCAAATATGACATCGTTGACTCCAAGGATATGATTTCCTTTAATAAGCTTGTCAAGGTTTCTCATGCCAACGTGACCTAGTCGTCTATGCCACAACCAACCTTTTGAGGATTTAGCAACAAAGCAAGTTTTAGGTTGTGCCTTTTTAGAGAAATCGACAATGTAAAGATCACCTCTACGCATACCCGTAAAGACCATTTTATGATTGTCTCGACGAAATACTTGGCAATCTACCTCAGTAAATAGGACATTCAAACCGAAATCAGCAAGTCTAGATACTGAAAGTAAGTTGTAGCCAAGAGATTCAACAAGCATGACATTTTGAATGGAACTATCATGTGAGATGGCCACCTTACCAAGGCCAACCACTTTACCCTTTGAATTATCACCAAAGGTGACATATTTTCGAGGGCCGTCATTTTCAGCAAGCTCACGAAACATCTCTTCATCTCCGGTCATATGATCAGTACATCCACTATCAAGAACCCATTCCTTTCCTCCTGATTCATATCCCCGAAGATTTGCCATAAGACCAAAATGTCTCATTGCATCATCAAGATCGAAGTCACTATCATCATCATCATAATATTCATGTTCATCATGATCTTGTGACTCATCATTTCCTAGAGAGGGTAATTCATTAGATAAATGATCATCAAAGTGGTCACTTTTATGAATTCTTATAGCTTTTAATATGATATCATTAATGATTCCAACATCTCCTTTAGCATGCTTAAGATTGGTAAGTTCAAATAGACATTTACCAAAACTAGGATCACTAGAATTCATCTTACTCAAGGCAATAGATTTATGGAAAATTTCATCCAAAGTTTTCAAGGAATGATCGGGAAATCGTCCCTCAAGAAATTTCCATATAGTATAGGCACAACTTTGAGTAGGCAAACTAGCAATCAAGTTTTTGGGCAATCCTCTAATGATGAGCTCAATAGTTCTAAGATTGCGAATCATGTCAATATCTTCATCTAGGGTAGGATGCAAAGGATCAATATGAAGTGCACAAGGGCTAGCAATATACTTGTTCAAATGATATTGATTGAAGATTACAAGCATCTCATTTTTCCACTCATGAAAATACTTTCCATCAAGAATAGGCACTCTATGTCTAAGACTCCCTAGAGTAGACACATCCATCTTCCTCCAATGGTGATTAAACCAAGGCAATGGAGACCAATGCTCTGATACCACTTGTAGGATCTAGAAGTAGATGTGTCTAGAGGGGGGTGATTAGACACTTAATGCTAAAGTTGCAAATTTTGAGCTTTTTCGGTTTAAGTGGAGTTTAGGCACAATTTCAACACACACAATACATATCAAGCAAGCATGCAAAGAGTATATGAGCAGCGGAATGTAAAGCATGCAACTTGCAAGAATGTAAAGGGAAGGGTTTGGAGAGATCAAACGCAATTTGAGACACGGATGTTTTTCCCGTGGTTCGGATAGGTGGTGCTATCCTACATCCACGTTGATGGAGACTTCAACCCACAAAGGGTAACGGTTGCGAGAGTCCACACAGGGCTCCACCCACAAAGGGTAATGGTTGCGCGAGTCCACACAGGGCTCCACCCACGAAGGGTCCACGAAGAAGCAACCACCCACAAAGGGTCCACGAAGAAGCAACCTTGTCTATCCCACCATGGCCATCGCCCACAGAAGACTTGCCTCACTAGCGGTAGATCTTCACGAAGTAGGCGATCTCCTTGCCCTTACAAACTTCTTGGTTCAACTCCACAATCTTGTCGGAGGCTCCCAAGTGACACCTAGCCAATCTAGGAGGCGCCACTCTCCAAGAAGTAACAAATGGTGTGTAGGTAATGAACTCCTTGCTCTTGTGCTTCAAATGATAGTCTCCCCAACACTCAACTCTCTCTCATAGGATTAGGATTTGGTGGAAAGAAGATTTGAGTGGAAAGCAACTTGGGAAGGCTAGAGATCAAGATTCATATGGTAGGAATGGAATATCTTGATCTGAACACATGAGTAGGTGGTTCTCTCTCAGAACATATGAGTTGGAATGGTGTATGCGTTTTGATAGCTCTCACTTCGAATGAAGAGGAGGTGGAGGGGTATATATAGCCTCCACACAAAATCCAACCGTTACACACAGTTTTCCAATCTTGGTGGGACCGAATCAACAAACTCGGTCGGACCAAAAAGGTAAACCTAGTGACCGTTAGAGATTTCGGTGGGACCGACTGGATCAACTCGGTGGGACCGATGTGCTATGGTTAGGGTAAATCCAAAACTCGGTTTGACTGATTAATCAAACTCGGTGGGACCGATTTGGGTAATAAGTGAAACTGAGATTTGGCCAAGCAAACTCGGTGGAACCGATTGCATATCTCAGTGGGACCGAGAATATTGCAATGGGTAATAGAGAGTTTTCAAGCCCATCTCGGTGAGACCGAGATCCCATTGGTGAGACCGAACTGATTAGGGTTTGGCAGTGGCTTATGACAAGTGAAACTCGGTGGCGCCGGATAGGAAGAATCGGTAGGACCGAGTTTGGCTTAGGGTTTAGGTCATATGTGGAAGTGGGAAAGTAGCTGAGGGTTTTGGAGCATATCACTAAGCACATGAAGCAAGAGGCTCATTAAGCAACACCTCATCCCTCCTTGATAGTATTGGCTTTTCCTAAAGACTCAATGTGATCTTGGATCACTAAAATGTAAAATGATGAGTCTTGAGCTTGAAGCTTTAGCCAATCCTTTGTCCTTAGCATCTTGAAGGAGTTCCCACAACCTTTAGTCCATGCCACTCCATTGTTGAACTTATCTGAAACATGCTAGATCGAAATGTTAGTCCAACAAGAGATATGTTGTCATCAATTATCAAAACCACCTAGGGAGCACTTGTGCTTTCAATCTCCCCCTTTTTGGTAATTCATGGCAACATACATCAAAGCTTTAGATAAAGATATAAAGAACAGCAAGTAAAGCTTTGGAAGGACATGTAACAAGCATAGGCTCCCCCTACATGTATGCACTCATGTAAATATGAAATATAGAGACATGTGAGAGCATAACCATGACAGAGTAGGCAATGTGTTACATGAATCTTGGCCATATGCATCGGAGCAAAAGATTATCAAGGAAAATACCTTCATGCTCATGAGTCCTTCTTGCAAACAGTATGTACATAAGCAAGAACTCCTCATACTCATGATTTTGATGCATATACTTACCTTGTGGTCTTGAGTTGGCTTAGGATGGAATGAACCTGCACAAACAAGGTTAGATAACACAGGTACGTCCACTAGCCAGAGCAAACAAAAGAAACCACAAGAATACCAAGACTGGGATGACATGTAGAGAGTGAGTACAAGGTACCACATTGAATTCAACATGTCCCCAAGAATAAAGATATGCAATGAATTTGACTGATTTCTTTCCCTTAGGTGTGTTGCTCCCACTGAATCTTACATGGGATATTGTGAGAAGATAGGAAACAGAAAATCAGGGCTGAAAGATATGAATAGAACTTAATTCAAATGAGTTCATATGAACATGTCTTTCCCCCAAAAAGACATGTGGCATCTCTCCTCTTGAACATCAAGCATCTGGGATCCTTGAGTATTCTCTCCCCCTTGGAGATTTCTTTCTCCCCCATACTCTTGAGCATCAAGCATCTGGGATCCTTGAGTATTCTCTCCGCTTTGGAGATTTCTTTCTCCCCCTTAATATATGGGATCCTTGAGTATTCTCTCCCCCTTAGTACTTTCTCCTTTGTAGGTGATAAGCTCTTGATGTGATCTCTCTCTCCCTGATGATAAGCTTTGATGTGATCTCTCTCCCCCTTTGACATCAATTTCCAAGAAGGTTTTTCCTGGAATCCGTCGAATAGGTTTGGTCCTTGAGATTCATTACAAAGCAGGGAATAAAACTGTGATGCTTGTAGAGGACAAGATTCATTGAGGGGAGCTGGATCGGAAGAAATATAGAATGTGTGGCAAACTGTTTTTCCTGTTGCGAAATCGGTGGCACCGAGTGGCATGTTTCGGTAGTACCAAAGGGATTCGGTTGGACCGAAAATGGCAATTCGGTGAAACCGAGTTCATCACAGAGAAAAACACTTGTCACCTCAGCTCACTAGTCAAGTAAGATCTCACAAAGATTTGCAATGAATTAGCTGAAAGATTTGCAAGGAATTTGATGCAGAAACATGCAGAACAAAAATCAAAGAGAAAAGAGTGAAAGTTTCTAAATGAAGTTTTTTTTTGAAAAAGAAGGAAACAAATATGCAAGGGACAAATGCAATAACTCAGAAAAGAACACAAGAGAACTTCATCTAGAATTGGGCGGTGACATAGTCACCTATGTTAGAGTATATTGACTTAGGAGTCAAGTGAGGACACTTGATCGTAGGTCATACTCATCATTTTAAGCTCAAAATGGGGTTACCATTCTTCGTTTAAGCATCTTGATGTATTCTCACCTTGTTAAGTTGCTTTGACTCATGTCTTGGAGTAAAGCTTCTCTAAGATGGAATAACATACCTTGGGTGGTGGTGTGGTTCTTGCTCATGTAGTTGAACTTGTGTGGGTGCTCAAGGTTGATGTAGCTCATCAAGAGTTGGGAGCACCACTTGGAGTTTGAGTTCATCTACCTACATGGGTTAGTTCTTGCAAGGAAGAGCACTTGTGTATCCAAAAATGACAATCATGAAGCTTAACATAGAATTTGTCAAAGGATATGTTTGAATGGTTTTGTGCTTCCTTGTCTTCAACCACTATTGTGTAGAGTCTTGGTCTTGTAGAGATTGCTCAAGATGTGAGTGAGTCGCAATCTCATGGAATTAGATTCAACCAAGCACCTACATGGGTTAGGCAACATGCAAGGTGCAAATATATCCAAGACATAAGATAGTTATCATAAGAGATACATCATGGATTAGTCATAAGCTCATGTCTTGCATGTATCCAATGGAGTTTCTACTCCAAGTTCGAAGCATCAATGATGTTCAATTCTCCTCTCAACCTGCAAAACACTTTCTCATCAAGTGGTTTAGTGAATATATCCGCTAATTGCTTGTCGGTGCGAACATGATTAAGATTGATGTCACCCTTAGCAACATGATCTCGAATGAAATGATGACGAACTTCAATATGCTTAGTTCAAGAATGTTGTACAAGATTATGACCAATTTTGATAGCACTTTCATTGTCACAAAGCAGTGGAACATGTTTCACATAAATCCCATAATCTTTAAGAGTTTGGGTCATCCAAAGTAATTGAGCACAGCATGAACCAGCGACAATGTATTCCGCTTCGGCGGTGGATAAGGATACCGAGTTTTGTTTCTTGGAAGACCACAAGAGATCTACCAAGAAATTAACAAGTACCCGAAGTGGACTTTCTATCAACCTTGTCTCCGGCATAATCCGAGTCAGAATAGCCAACAAGATCAAAAGAAGACCTCTTAGGATACCAAATGCCAAAATTTGGTGTATGGATTAAATATCTCACTATCCTTTTCACAGCCTTAAGATGACAATCTTTAGGAGCAGCTTGATATCGTGCACACGTGCACACACTTAGCATAATATCGGGACGTGAAGCACATAGGTATAACAATGAACCAATCATAGAGCGATAAACCTTTTGATCAACCGGTTCACCATCTTTGGTTAAATCATTATGTCCACTAGTGGGCATGGGTGTAGACATACCTTTGCATTCTTGCATATTGAACTTCTTGAATAAGTCCTTGGTGTACTTTGTTTGAGAGACAAATGTACCTTCCTTAGTTTGCTTGATTTGCAACCCGAGAAAGAATTTGAGTTCACTCATCATAGACATCTCAAACATTAGCTTTCCAAACTTTTCACTAAAGAGAGGGTTAGTTGAACCAAATATGATATCATCAACATAAATTTGGCATACAAATAGTTCTCCATTAACCCTTTTAGTAAAAAAAGGAGAATCAATTTTACCAATTTCAAAACCACTTGTAGTAAGGAACTTGGTCAAGCATTTATACCAAGCTCTAGGAGCTTGTTTAAGACCATAAAGAGCTTTGTGAAGTTTGTAAACATGATTTGGTTTCTTAGGATTGATAAAGCCGGGAGGTTGTTTGACATAAACTTCCTCCTCTATTTCACCATTTAGAAAAGCACTTTTATTGTCCATTTGGTACAAGGTGATATTATGGTGATTAGCATAGGCAAGTAAGATGCGAATGGACTCAAGTCTAGCAACGGGAGCATACGTCTCACCATAGTCCATACCTTCGACTTGTGTGTACCCTTGGGCGACGAGACGTGCTTTGTTGCGAACCACTTGTCCATCTTCATCTTGCTTGTTGCGAAACACCCATTTGGTACCAATGATGTTGTGGTTTTTGTCGGGCTTCTCGACCAATGTCCAAACTTGGTTTCTCTCAAAATTACGTAGCGCTTCATGCATAGCGTTTACCCAATCCGGATCTTCCAATGCTTCTTCAACCTTCATAGGTTCAATGCTAGAGATGAATGAATAGTTTTCACAAAAGTTAGCTAAACGAGTTTTTGAGCGAGTGATTCTCCCGGTTTTTATATCATTGAGGATTTGCTCGATGGGATGATCCCGTGTCGACCTCCCTCCCTACAGCCCGCCGGGGCAAACGTTTCGGTCGGTCGAGGCTTCAGCGGTGGGTGAGGCATGCGGTGGCTCGCCAGTCGGCCACCCCCAGGTCACAGTAATCGAGCCCGGCGAAACTCTCTACGGCCTGTTCGACTGGCTCGTAGAGACTGCATCCGAGTGCGACAGCAGCGACCCCATGGCGGAAGTTTTGATGGTCAATGTACCACGTAGTCCTCCTGGCTTCACCCGCGAGGATGGAGGCGATGGTGGCGGTGATCCGTCGCGTGTCCACAAAGAGTACCGACCTGAATCCGTCTCTTCGCAGAGGAGGGAGGAACTTCGCCGCCGAAACATGGATGCACTTCACACTCCCATCGTTGGAGAAACCCCTGAGGCCCAGGCCTTGGAGGCGGCGCACCTGGCCAACTTGGCTGAGTGCACTCGACTGGAGAACCTCCAGCGCGCACTCGACAAGCCTGCTCGGCAGCGTGCTCCTGAATCCAGTCGACGTCAACATTTTCCACCTCTGACTCAGGTATACCGAACTCCAATCCAGAATCTCACAGCTGCGGCCCGAATAGCGGAGTCAATTCAACCTTCCCAGTCAGAAGCTGGTCGAGGTTTGGTGCAGATCCGGGCCTTGCTCCGAGCCGCGGGGGAGCAGAATACAGTAGTATCTTAGTCGCGGAATAGGATTCACAGGAGATCCATGGTTGCAGACACAGTCCAGTCAGCTCACAGCCCAAGATCGCCCCCGAGGCGTGAGGGACGTGGAGACCGACGAGATCAGTACAGAAACCGTGAGCAGTATGATCACCGACTCGATCACGATGATCGTCGTCGAGTGCCCACGCCTCCCCCAAGGAGTGGATCATACGTGCCTCAACAGCAGGATGATAGGCACCCTCACAGTGGTGGGCGAAGGATTCCAGTCGACCCCAGAAAACCGGGCTTTGATGCGAGATCTATTCTCGTTCAGGGTCTGGTCGACAGAAACAGAGCTCACAGAGAAGGCCCCGACAGAGATTTTCCAACCAGCAACAGAGTGCATGTCTCAGGCCCAAAGTGCTTCAGCAGAGCCATCAGGACCGCAGTGATTCCTCCCAACTTCAGGTTGGCGACTGGAGTCAATAAGTTCACTGGTGAGTCCAAGCCTGAGACTTGGCTTGAGGATTACCGAGTGGCTGTACAGAACGGTGGCGGCAACGATGAAGTGGCCATGAAGCACCTTCCTTTGATGCTAGAGGGCTCGGCCAGGGCGTGGCTGAATCAGTTAGCTCCTGGTAGTATTTATACTTGGGAAGATCTTGCTCGAGTATTTGTCAGAACATTTGAAGGTACTTGCAAGCGGCCAGCAGGGTTGACAGAACTACAGTGTTGCGTTCAGAAACCGAATGAAACTTTGACAGATTATATCCAGAGATGGATCACGTTGCACCACACAGTGGAGAACGTGTTAGATCACCAATTAATTTGTGCCTTCAAAGAAGGCGTTAAGTATCGGGAGTTGAATCTGAAATTCGGTCGAACGGGAGATATGACTCTGACTCGGATGATGGAGATTGCCACCAAGTACGCCAATGGTGAAGAAGAAGACTGACTCCGGAGTGGCAAGCACAGAACAGTCGCCCACGAAACCGGAGGGGGGAACTCCAGTCGGAAGCAAAAGCGCAAAGCCGAGCCAGCTGCTCCTGGAGAAGCCTTGGCCGTAACTCAAGGGAAGTTCAAGGGGAAACCCAAAGGACCATGGAACCCCAAGAAAGTAAAAGATCAAGATGGGAATGACGTGCTGGATTTACCATGCCACATTCACACCAAGAAAGATGAAGAGGGTAATTTCATTTACCCAAAGCATACCACTCGACAGTGTCGACTCCTAATCCAGCAATTCCGAGAGAAACAACCCAAGGAAAAGTAGAAGGAAGCAGACAAAGTTGAGGATGAGGAGGGGGACGATGATGGTTACCCCCACGTCAATTCCACTCTGATGATTTTCGCTGATGTTGAGAGTAAGAGTCGACTGAAATTCATCAACAGAGAAGTGAACATGGTCGCTCCGGTGACACCCAGTTATTTGAAGTGGTCTCAGACTGCCATTACATTCGACCAGTCCGATCACCCAGCGCACATAGCCACCCCTGCAAGGCAAGCGCTGGTGGTCGACCCAGTAGTCGAAGGCACTCGATTGACTAAGGTTCTGATGGATGGTGGCAGTGGTCTGAATATACTATATGCAGAGACGTTGAAAGGAATGGGCATTCCGATGTCCAGACTCAGCGAAAGTAATATGAGTTTCCATGGAGTCATTCCTGGCAAGAAGGCTGCATCACTCGGCCAGATCGCTCTCGATGTAGTGTTCGGTGATTTCAAGAATTTCCGCAAAGAAAATTTGACATTTGAAGTTGTGGATTTCCAGAGTGCTTATCACGCTATTCTAGGCAGGCCATCTTATGCACGTTTTATGGCTCGACCATGTTACGTGTACCTCAAATTGAAGATGCCTGGTCCTAAAGGGGTGATCACTATCACTGGCAGTCGAAAGAAGGCAGAAGAGTGCTTCCAGAACGGCTCAAAGATCGCCGATGCACATATGGCAGTAGTGGAGTTGCAGGAGTATCAAAAAAATGCAGATCCGAGTGATTTGTTGCGAGCTAAGAAGCCTGCCACCGATCCAGCGTTCCAGTCGACTGGTGAAACGAAGCTGATTCATATTCATCCAACGGATCCCAATGCTGCTCCGACTCACATTTCAACAACACTCGACTCTAAATAGGAAGAAGCGCTCATCCAGTTCCTCCATGAGAACTGGGACATCTTTGCATGGAAACCTTCTGACATGCCAGGTGTTCCCAGGGGACTGGATGAGCATTGTTTGCGAGTCGACCCAAAGATGAAACCGGTCAAAGAACATCTTCGACGGTCCGCCGTACAGAAGAGGAAGGCAATCGGTGAAGAAGTGGCTCGACTTCTAGCAGCTGAGTTTATCTAAGAGATTTACCACTCCGAGTGGTTAGCTAATGTTGTCATCGTCCCAAAGAAGGACGACTCACTTGGCATGTGCATCGACTTCAAACATATCAATCGGGCCTGCCTTAAAGATCACTTTCCTCTCCCTCACATCGACCAAATAGTCGACTCGACTGTGGGGTGTGAGCGTTTGTCCTTTTTGGATGCTTATTCCGGGTATCATCAGATCCGTCTGTACGGACCCGATGAGATAAAAACAGCTTTCATCACCCCATTTGGTGCTTCTGTTATGTCACTATGCCATTCGGTTTGAAGAACGCCGGAGCCACATTCATGAGGATGATCCAGAAGTGTATGCTCACTCAAATCAGTCGGAATGTGGAAGCATACATGGATGACATTGTGGTCAAGTCACGAAAAGGTTCCGACCTACAAGCTGACCTTGCTGAAACCTTTGCCAACCTCAGAAGGTATGATATCAAGCTTAATCCATCAAAGTGCGCGTTTGGAGTCCCAGGCGGAAAATTACTTGGTTTTCTTGTTTCCGAACGGGGGATCGACAGTAACCCAGAGAAAGTGGGTGCCATACTCCAGATGAAACGCCCTGTGCGTGTGCATGATGTCTAGAAGCTTACTGGTTGCTTGGCCGCCCTAAGTCGATTCATTTCTCGCCTCGGTGAAAAGGCACTGCCTCTTTACCGACTGATGAAGAAGTCAGATAAGTTCGAGTGGACTCCTGAAGCTGATGCCGCATTTGCAGAGCTCAAAGCCCTGCTTTCCACCCAGCCGGTGCTTGCTGCTCCAATCAGCAAAGAGCCTTTACTGCTTTACATTGCAGCCACTGGACAAGTCATCAGTGCAATACTTACAATCGAACGGGAAGAAGAAGGAAAAGCTTACAAAGTTCAGCGCCCAGTATACTATGTCTCTGAAGTTTTGACTCCATCAAAGCAAAGATATCCACATTATCAGAAGCTTGTTTATGGGATTTATATGACCACGAAGAAGGTTGCACATTACTTCTCTGATCACTCCATTACAGTCGTCAGCGACGCTCCATTATCAGAGATTCTGAACAATAGAGATGCAACTGGTCGAGTGGCAAAGTGGGCGATTGAACTCCTTCCCTTAGATATCAAGTTCAAGGTAAAGAAAGCTATCAAGTCCCAAGAAAAAGCAGATTTCCTCGCCGAATGGATTGAATAACAACTGCCGACTCAAGTTCACTCAGAGCACTGGACCATGTTCTTTGATGCTTCCAAGATGCTGAATGGTTCTGGTGCTGGGGTGGTACTGGTATCCCCTCGAGGAGACAAGCTCAGATATGTCCTCTAGATTCACTTTGATTCCTCCGATAACGAAGCAGAATATGAAGCACTCTTGTATTGGTTGCGTATGGCCATTTCACCCGGCGTCCATCGCCTCATGGTCTATGGCGACTCAGATTTGGTAGTCAATCAAGTGATGAAGGAGTGGGACGTCAGAAGCCCAGCCATGACTGGTTACTGCAACGCGGTGAGGAAGTTGGAAAACAAGTTTGAGGGGTTAGAGCTTCATCATGTACCCCGACTGAAAAATCAAGCAGCAGATGATTTAGCAAAGATAGGCTCCAAGAGAGAAGTTATTCCCAGGAACGTGTTCCTGGAGCACATTCATGCACCTTCAGTTCAAGAAGATCCCTTCGCTGAAGAGCCCCCGCATTCTAGGAGTGCCACAGATCCGACTGAAGTCGAGGTCCCAGCCGTGGTCGACTTAATCATGGAGGTGTTGGTCATCACTCCCGACTGGACAGTGCCATACATTGCATATATCCTTAGGAAAGAGCTCCCAGAGGATGAAGAAGAGGCTCGACAGATTGTCCATCGATCCAAGGCCTTTACTGTAATAAGGGGTCAACTGTTCAGAGAAAGTGCAACTGGGGTTAGCCAGAAATGCATAACACCAGAAGAAGGCCGAGTGATCCTCCACAACATCCATTCGGGGACCTGTGGTCACCATGCGTCCTCTCGGACCATTGTGGCTAAAGCATACCGAGCTGGATTTTATTGGCCACGAGCAAATGAAATGGTGAAAGATATAGTTGACAGATGTGAAGGCTGCCAGTTCTACTCCAATATGTCACACAAACCTGCATCAGCCCCGAAGACCATCCCACTCATATGGCCCTTTCCTGTCTGGGGATTGAACATGGTTGGTCCACTGAGGACTGGTAGGAGCGTCTTCACTCATGTGCTTGTAGCAGTCGACAAATTTACCAAATGGATCGAAGCCAAGCCTATTAAGAATCTTGAAGCTAGTACTGCTGTCAGCTTCATCAGAGAGTTGATTTTCATATATGGGGTTCCGCACAGCATCATCACTAACAACGGATCGAACTTCGATTCTAATGAGTTCAAAACCTTCTGTGCCTCACAAGGCACACGAGTCGACTATACTTCAGTCGCCCATCCCCAGTCAAATGGACAAGCAGAGAGAGCAAATGGCCAGATTCTCAAAGGACTGAAAGCCCGACTGATGCGAGATCTCAAGCACGCAGCAGGCGCCTGGGTTGATGAATTTCCATCAGTTCTGTGGGGATCGAGGACAACTCCCAATCGATCGACTGGCCGAACTCCATTCTTCTTGGTCTATGGGGCTGAAGCTGTTCTACCGAGTGACTTGCTTCATAATGTACCACGAGTTGAGCTCTTCTCTGAAGATGAAGCAGAACAAGCTCGAAAAGACGCAGTCGACCTCCTAGAGGAGGAAAGAGAGATGGCCTTGATCCGGTCGACCATTTATCAGCAAGACTTGCGTCGATTCCACGCGAGGCACGTGAAGGGTCGAGCCTTTCAAGAGGGAGACTTGGTTCTCCGAGTGGATCAGCAGAAACCAGACAAGCTCGCCCCAGCTTGGGAAGGTCCCTTCATTGTCACCAGAGTGGTCCACAATGGAGCATACCACCTTTACAGTGTCGAGCATAAGAAGGACGAGCCACGGGATTGGAACGCGGAGCTGCTCCGCCCCTTTTATACTTAAGTATTCATTCGAATAAAATGTAATAAGAAATACCTTTGTAATTTTTTTATAAAAGACAAGAGCTTTACAGTCCTCTGGCACGATTATTGTTGCTTTTGTTTATGTCTGCAAACCCCCAGTGGGCGACTTAGCTGCGAATCCGTTTCGCCTAAGTTCGAAAGAAAATCCTACCGAGTGGTGAGCAAGCCTCTCACTCGGGGGCTTAGCTGCGAACCCGTTTCGCCTAAGTTTTTCAAAATCCTACCAAGTGGTGAGCGAGCCTCTCACTCGGGGGCTTAGCTACGAACCCGTTTCGCCTAAGTTTTCCAAAATCCTACCGAGTGGTGAGCCAGCCACCCACTCGGAGGCTTAGCTTCAGTCTAGTACTCGCCTAAGTTTGTAAAATCCTACCGAGTGGTGAGCAACCCTCCCACTCGGGGGCTTATCTGCAGTCGAGTACTCGCCTAAGTTTGTGAAATCCTACCGAGTGGTGAGCAACCCTCCCACTCGGGGGCTTAGCTGTAGTCCAGTACTCGCCTAAGTTTGTAAAATCCTACCGAGTGGTGAGCAACCCTCCCACTCGGGGGCTTAGCTGCAGACCAGTACTCGCCTAAGTTTGTAAAATCCTACGGAGTGGTGAGCAATCCTCCCACTTGTGGGCTTAGCTGCAGTCCAGTACTCCCCTAAGTTTGTAAAATCATACCGAGTGGTGAGCAACCCTCCCATTCGGGGGCTTAGCTGCAGTCCAGTACTCGCCTAAGTTTGTAAAATCCTACCGAGTGTTGAGCAACCCTCCCACTCGGGGGCTTAGCTGCAGTCCAGTACTCGCCTAAGTTTGTAAAATCCTACCGAGTGGTGAGCAATCCTCCCGCTCGGGGGCTTAGCTGGAGTCTAGTACTCGCCTAAGTTTGTAAAATCCTACCGAGTGGTGAGCAACCCTCCCTCTCGGGGGCTTAGCTGCAGTCCAGTACTCGCCTAAGTTTGTAAAATCCTACCGAGTGGTGAGCAACCCTCCCACTCGGGGGCTTAGCTGCAGTCCAGTACTCGCCTAAGTTTGTAAAATCCTACCGAGTGGTGAGCAACCCTCCCACTCGGGGGCTTAGCTATTGTCCAGTACTCGCCTAAGTTTGTAAAATCCTACCGAGTGGTGAGCAACCCTCCCACTCGGGGGCTTAGCTGCAGTCCAGTACTCGCCTAAGTTTGTAAAATCCTACCGAATGGTGAGCAACCCTCCCACTCAGGGGCTTAGCTACAGTCCAGTACTCGCCTAAGTTTGTAAAATCCTACCGAGTGTGGAGCAACCCTCCCACTCGGGGGCTTAGCTACATTCCAGTACTCGCCTAAGTTTGTAAAATCCTACCGAGTGGTGAGCAACCCTCCCACTCGGCGGCTTAGCTGCAGTCCAGTACTCGCCTAACTTTGTAGAATCCTACCGAGTGGTGAGCAATCCTCCCACTCGGAGGCTTAGCTGCAGTCCAGCCCTCACCTGCAAGGACGACGAGGTGCAGGTCGACTACAACCTTCTCCTTTGGGGCTGCACCACAAGTACAACGTACGCTCCATCCCCACCTGCAAGGACGACAAGGTGCAGGTCGACTACAACCTTCTCCTTTGGAGCTGCACCACAAGTACGACGTACGCTCCATCCCTACCCACAAGGGCGACGAGGTGTAGGTCGACCGCGGCCCTCTTCTCCGAGCTATGCCACAAATACAACATGCACTCCATCCTTGTCCACAAGGACGACGAGGCGCAGGTCGACTTCAACCTTCTTCTTCGAGCTACGCCGCAAATACAACGTACGGTCCATCCTTGTCCGCAAGGACGACGAGGCGCAGGTCGACTGCAACCTTCTCCTTCAAGCTACGCCATAGATACAACGTGCGCTCCATCCTTGTCTGCAAGGACGACAAGGCGCGGTTCGATTGAAGTCTCCATTTTAAGGCTGCATCTCAAACACGAAGGTCATTCCAAATAGGGAGCAGATTCTAAAAGCAATCGCAAGCATACTCAAAAGCAGTTTGGATAAATCCTAAAGTTCCAAGCGACAAATCAAAGTATTCGAGCATCAGGCCCGAAGGAGTTTAAGGGTTACAACAACCACTCGGCATTCCGAGGCAAATTTAAGACAGGTTTAAATCTCATAGTTTGTTCACTTGGCGGGAGGAGGGCTAGCGGGTTCGACGAATTCATCCAAGTCGATTCCATCTGCGATCCGAGGGGCAGCAGCGATGAAAGTCTCCATAAAGGACTAGAAGTCGTCCCTTTTGGTGTTGGTGACCTTGATCGCCGCCAGCTTGTCTTCACGAGCTTCCTTGCAGTGGACCCTTACCAAGGACAATGCCATGTCAGCACCACACCAGGAAGAGGACTTCTTCCAATCTTGCACTCGACCAAGAATCTTGTTGAGCCGAGTCATCAGAGATTCGTGGTCATTTTGAAGCGTTGCCCCTGGCAAGAGTAATGAGTCGATCTGTGAAACTGCCACCTTCAGACAAGCGAGGTAACTTGTGACGCTGGCGACACGGGATTCCAGTCGGAGCACGTTCATGGCAGCCTCGTCACCGACTGGAGAAACGATAGGGTCTAAACCCGTCTTGATCCTTCCAGTTTCCTCATCAAAGTTTTGGCAGAATTCTGTAGTCAAAGAGTTAGTGAGTCGAGTGGACAGGATTAACTTGCAAGAAGTAAAGCAGTTGGATTAAAAGGAGTACCTTCCAGCATAAGATAGAGCTTCTTGGCAAGAGTTCTCAGATAGGCTTTCGTGTCATTTCTCTTACAGACCGCAGACTCCAGCTTCTCATTCAGAGCAAGCTTATCCTTCTTCAAACAAGTTACCTCTTGGTTGGACTCATTGAGAGAGGACTTCAGCTTGTTTACTTCTCCTTCCAACGCTCCGACCGAAGCCAGCTTCTGGTCTGCAAGTGTAGTCTTATCATGAGCTTCCTTCTGCGCAGCTGCAAGGTCCGAGTCCTTCTCTCCAGAGCCAACCTCATTTTCTCTGTAAAAGAAGCAATCGGATCAAACAAGAGATCGAAAAAATACCTTAAAAGACGATCAACGTGAACAGTCGACAGGCAGTTACCTTCCATACCAACAGCTTCATCTTGAGCTTTCTTCAACTTTTGTTGGGCCAGCTCCAAGTCGAGGTTGAGTTGCCTCGGCTTTTCCTCAAATTCGGCAAACATAGTAATGAGAGTACAAGATTTCTGCAGAAGGTAAAAGACATGTCAATCGACAAGATCAAAGATTATTTACTTCCGAGTGAATAAAATTTAAAAGTTTACTCAGACCCCAGTCGACTGCCCGCAGTCGACTGTGGTCTCGGGGACTACACCTAGAGGGTGCACTTGGAGTGCCCCCACTGATTCAGACCCCGCTCGACCGGTCCGCTCGGGTCGAGTTAAAAAAGGGGAACTATTCAGACCCCGGCCGACTGCTAGTAGTCGACCGCGGTCTCGGGGACTACACCTAGTGGGTGCACTTGACGTGCCCCCACTGGTTCAGATCCCGCTCGACCGGTCCGCCCGGGTCGAGTGGAAGAAAATAAAGTATATAGTACTCGGATCCCAGTCGACTGCTCGCAGTCGACTATGGTCTCGGGGCCTACACCAAGTGGGTGCACTTAGCGTGCCCCCACCGGTTCAGATCCCACTCGCCCAGGCCGAGTGGAAGAGCGCAAGTGCTAGAGACAACAAAACACCCAGTGGGTGTACAGATTCGACGCAGAAAATATTTCAGGTAGCATATCCTAATAGAAGAAGGTCAGTCGAAAGTCTACTTACCTGGACATTGGCCCGAAGAGCCACGCTGGCATTGTAAGCATCCTGGATGTTCTCGTGCACCATCTTCATCCGCTCCATCATCACGTTAGCCTGACAGATGGCCTCCGCAGCCGCATCCGACTGGTTTTCCGAAACATGGTAGTTGGTGAAGAAGGGGGCAGACGACCCAGGTGCGGCAGCTTGGAGCTCCGAAGCATGAGGTTGGACGATTGAAGGAAACACCGGTACAATCGACGGCGCAGTGCGCTCACTCGACAATGGGACAGCGAAAGTTACAGAGGCCCCACATGCATCTTCAGATTGCCGGACGATTGGTGTTGTCATCGGTCCCTGCTGAGACGTCTTGCCAGCTGCTACTTTTTTGTTCTTTCTGGGCCTAGGGGTCACATCTTCATCATCATCCGGAAGATCGATGACGTTGGGTGGAGCTGCAAATAAATAAATCGACCCCAAGTGAATCGCCAGAATTTAATCGACCAAATAATCAAGAACAAGATCATGAGAGTTTTACCTGGGTTGGAGGTAACCGCGTCTTCCATTTCCTCGTCTCGGTATTAGTAGGAAGAAGTTCCAGATGTAGCAGCACTGCAAATGTCAACATTCAGTCGGTTATGTTCTGTTGCTCGAGTTGACCAAAAGATCGGGTCAGATGATTACCCGGAGATGGTGGGGATGGTCACTTTGATCCTAGGCAAAGCCTTCGGTGGTTTGGAGGAGCTGGCCTTCAATGCTTTCGGCGCGGGAGGCGGCGCAGTCTTGGGTTGTTTCGATACCTTCTCAGTCGGCACTGGAGAAGACGTCTGAGGGCGCTTCGAAGATTGCCCAGTCGGTGCGGTCGCCAGGTCAGGGGTGCTCGCCGGGTCGTGAGCGTGCTTGGACCTTCTCTCTCTGTGAGGCGGCGAGTCGACCTCTTCTTCATCACTCGAGTCGTCGCTCTCCTCGTCCTCCACTGCATCCGAGTGCCACTCCCCACTCTCGCCCCCGCTCGCCCCTTCCTCGACATTTTGCTCCTGTACTCCATTGGGCATCGAATACATATCAATAAGAGCCTGAAAAGACAATGAATAAAAGAAACACACTTGACCGTCAACAAGATGTTACACGGTGAATCAAGAAGATACTTGACAATGCAGAATCATACCTGTTCCGGCTGGCGCAAATGGTCGAATGGAATCACCCTCCTGGACCCCCGGGGATTATCTTTGTTGCCGGTGATTCCTCTCAGCCACTTCTCCATCGTGTCCTCACTGACGTCCTCCGGGTGGATCCGAGTGGAATCCTCGAGTCCTGAGTACATCCACATCGGATGGTCACGGGCTTGGAGTGGTTGGATGCATCGACTGAGAAAGACCTCCAGCAGGTCCATACCAGTCACTCCATCGCGGACAAGTTGGACGACCCGCTCGACCAACACCTTCACCTGCGCCTTCTGTTCTAGGATCACCCTCAAGGAGGAGGACTTCTCCACTCGAGCCAGGGAAAAGGGGGGAAGTCTAGTCGACTGACCCGGGGTCGGCTGATCCTTGCAGTAAAACCAGGTCCACTGCCAGCCCCAGACCGAGCGGGAAGGATCATAGCTGCGAAGGTGCTCTTGTTCCTCATTTGAATTCCAAGGCCCCCGCACATCTGTATCACGTGCGTCCTCTCGTCACTCGGGTTGGCCTTCTTGACCGTCTGGGAGAGACATGTGAATATGTGCTTGAAAAGACCCCAGTGCGGTCGGCAACCCAAGAAATTCTCGCACATTAACACGAAGGTAGCAAGGTACACGATGGTGTTTGGAGTAAAGTGGTGGATTTGAGCCCCGAAGAAGTTCAAAAAACCACGAAAGAAAGGGGGGGCAAAGAAAACTTGCGGTCGACATGAGTGGCAAGGAGAACACACTCACCCTCCTGCGACCGCGGCTTGGTCTCATTCCCCGGGAGCCGCGCCGATTCATGGGGGATCAGTCCCCCCTCAACCAGATCGTCGATGTCGTCTTGGTTGATCATCGAGCGGATCTAGTCACCCTGGATCCAGCCCGGCGGTAGGCCGGACCTTGATGAGGATCCACCCCGGCTGGTCCTCTTTCCTTTCACCTTTGTCGTCGCCTTCTTTGCACGCTCCAACGTCACCGTCTTCTCCTTCCCCATGGCAGCGAATCGAGTCTGAGCGGGGCTACACGCCAAGAGCGGAAGCAGGCGCAGCGGAGAAATCTAAGGAAGAAGAAGGAGAATGAGAGCGCACTGTTCAAAAGCCCGGTCCGGTGCCTTTTAGAAGGACACTTCCGAGTGACTGACTTGTAGGCCCGGACGATCTTATCAAATCCCGCAATAGTCGCGCACGTGATACATGGCAAAAAAGGTGGCGCGGGGATCGAGGTGACCTACCTAATCTGTCTCGATTACCGTGCCCTCCCCCGTCCAGCGCGCTTCCCAAAATTCAAATCCCGCGAAATCCGCGGACAGCAGAACAACTTATCAGACGGAAGACATCCTCTACATCATCACTCGGAACTCTTCAGTAAAAGTTCACTCGACAAAAACTAAGAATGGATCAAGGCGATTGAAAAAGAAGTTGGTGTCGTCACCTCAGTTCAATAATCCAGAACAAGATATACTCATAGCACGAAAAATGAGTCGAAAGTGTTCTCAACTCCTTCCTCACTCAAACCATGATCCATTCGGGGGCTAATGATGAAGCTATGTACCTAGGGTAGGGTCATGGATCTGTCCAAGATACCCTCCTCAAGGACATCTCTAAAAGAACCAGAAGCATTTGAAGAAAAATCATCACCCACTCGACCATGAAGCTATGTTCACTCGACAGTCTTGAAGACACTCGACCGTATGGACAATCACTCGACTAGTAGAAGATCTAGAGCCACTCCACTCTACAACGGTCGGGAATTAAGTCATAGCTTTAATGCTCATTATGTATCTTTATTGCACGCGTTACCAGTAACGTCCTCATCTTTATGTACCTTAAACCCTTTGTAACTGAGGGCGGGAGGGGTCTGGTGAACTCTATATAAGCCACCCCCTCCTCAGGGATAAGGGTTCGCACCCTCTGTAACACACACGCATATAATCCAGTCGACCGCCTCCGGGCTCCGAGATGTAGGGCTGTTACTTCCTCCGAGAAGGGCCTGAACTCGTAAAACTCACGTGTACAACTCCTCCATAGTTAGGATCTTGCCTCTACGTTCCTACCCCCCCCATTCTACTGTCAGGCTTAGAACCACGACAGGTAGTATTTGTATCCCACTTTCTTCACGGGCTAGGGTTCACGCTTAACCCCTTCTTCCGGGGGCTCATGTTCTACTATAGACTAGATTTTCACGATCTGGCCCCCGACTCTATTCTCCTCATCTTGACATTTATCATCATGTGTGAGGCCTTACTCCGGACTCCTCCGCACTTTGGTTTGTGGCTCAAGACCTTTGATGTGAGGCCGCAGGTGGCAGAGGAGGAGCAAGCAGAGTGCGGCAGCATCATAATAGGCAAGCTGGCCGGCGCGGTTTGGCCCGAAGGATCTTTCGCCAAATCTTTCGACCTATGGCAGCAGGGTTAGTTTTGTATCAACGAGCCACGGGGCCCCAAGTGGGCGGCCACACCTGCGTTCCAACCTAGCCCTCCAATTCAGCTCGCTTCATGGGCCAATAAGGGATTGGACTAGGGATCCATCCATGAAGTGCAGACTCTGCAAAGTCGCATCCAAAGCCTTGCCGAGAAGGGCATTGATCTTGTGAACGTCATTCAAGTAATGCTAGTCCGCCGGATCCTGCCATGTCAGCGGCGGCCTCTTCGTATGTGGGAGTTTAACCCAGAAGGGCGGCGGACTCTACAGCACTTCTTCGGCACTACGCATGAAGGAATGTGGAAATTATATTTCGGGGAATGAGAGCAATGGCCGGACACCACCGAAGACGTTGGCCTTGATTGCAATCATCCGAACACTTCGGTAAGTACTCGATATCCGAGCACCTTCCATTCAGGCATCTCTTAACAAGATACTGAACAACCCGTCCCTGTACAGGACTGGATAAAGAAAGCAGTGTTAATCTGGTGTCCGGCGCCTCTTCCCGAAGGCCCTGCGGCCGACCTGCTGACGAGAATGCTGATTCCGACACCATACCAGGTGGCTGCGTATGGGGAAACCAAAATCCTTTTGCCCAAGGGGAAGAGTGCAGAGGGAGCCCTCCAGGGGAAGAAGAGAGTTGCCTCTGAACATCAGGAGGGGAAGCCTTCCAAGAGGGGAAAAACACCATCGTCGAGCGGCTTGGACCGGGCGAGCGAGGCTGCCGTAGATTTTATGACGAGGACGAACCTCAAGGCAGACCGTAAGCGAGGCTGGGGTACTTTAAATGCACCTCATTCTTTTCTTATTAGTGAAGTAATCATCTGATATATGTTCGTCCATGCAGTTTAATGCCTGGTGCTTCTCAGTCGTCCTCCTCCTCGGGAGATCTTCTTTCGGAGATGATGGAGAGTGACACGCCTTCTCCGGTCACATCGCCCAATAGGGGAGATGATACCGAGGTATCGTCCCAAAGGGCTCCTCCTGAACACCAAGTAGTACATTAAGCGAAGAAGGTGTTACCCGAAGGCGATGCCTTTGTCACTCGGGGTTTCGGGATCAAGACTAGCGTCCCCGAACCATCCGGTTTATAGTCGGAGACGATTTTGGAGGCAAGTAAGCGGGTTCCTTCACAGGAATGCCATACTCCGGCGGCGGTTTCAAAAGACTCGGGAGCGCCGGACATGCTGATAGGCTTGCTACGACGAGCATCCATTTCAGAAGAGCACCGTACCTTGATGGCTACGGTGGACAAAAGGGTTCTATCCGCGAAGAGTGGATTGAACGAGGCCTTCACGATCCTTCTGAGAGGTTTTGAGGTTTGTGATGTAGGTTTGTCAATTGAATTTTATTGACCGAATGCACCTGTTGTATATGCAGTAGCCCTTGAGACTCGGATTGTCTTCCGAAGGAAGCGATCGGAGCATCAAAGAGATATGCTCAGGTATTAACCTTGGTTTGATTTGAAATGCAGGCTGCTTCCCCTCCTATGGCTGTCCGGAATACGGAAGTGGCCGAACTACAGCGAAAGCTGGATATTGCGGAGGATTACATGGCATTGATCAATAGGCGTCTTGACGACTCGCAAGGTATGTATTTCGAGCATTCTTTACACCAGTGTGCTTGACGCGGGAAAGTGCTCTCTATGAAATGCGCATGAAATGCAGATGGTGCTGCCACCGTGGAGGCTTTCCGTGCAGAGCTAGTCCGGGCCAAGGAGCGGGCCCGGCTTAGTGATGCTACTGCTGAAGGGGCATCGGTTGAACTGAAGGCCGAACAAGCTGCGCGATGCCAGGGCGAGGAGAAGGTATCTATGATGACACTCGCTTTGGAGAATGCTAGTGGCCGCTTCGAATTTCTTGAGAAGGAGAATAAAGCCTTAGCGGCTGAACTGGACAAGGCCCGAAAGGAGGCAAGAGAAGCGCGATCAGAGTCCAGAGCATTCCATGAGGAGGTTTGGCAGGCGAAAGAGATAGTGGCTGGAAAGCCTTTTCTGCTGCAGACTAAGTTCGGCGACCCGGACTATGCTCAGCTAAACCAAGTGTGGAGTTCTCCGGACGAGTATTTGGACTTGCCGAAGAGTTCTTTCGATGCAGCGCGGTATTACCAAGCGCGAGATGGATATGCAACGGAGAAGCTTTTTTGGTCATAGTTCGGTGCGTCGAAGCACCCGCTGCTGCTCAATGAACAGATGTTCCAATGGGCCGAACTTCATAGGGTATCTGGTGCTGCCATGAAGGATGTTATAATCTGGTTGTGGCCAACCGAGCCTGTGCCGAGTAGCTATTTCCGTTTGGTGCAGAAGCTTGTCGACGTGGTGCCGCGAATCGATGCTGCGAAGCGATCGGCGTGCATTGAAGGTGCACGGATGGCCCTAGCCCGAGTCAAGACATTCTGGGGAAAGATGAAGGCCATCGACGTCGCCATGAAGGGTCCGCCTGAAGGCAGGGCCATCCGGAACCGGAGAGTTATTTTGAAGATGTCCTGGAGGCCGCCCGCTTGATAGAGGGTCAATGCTCAAAAAACATAATGTTCGAGCGAGGTGTATGATGATTGTAAAGGACAACTTTATAGTTAATCTATTTATGTTTTGCTCGAAAAGCTTGAATTCCTCCTGTGCGGTCGTTTTAATATAATCTGAAAGTTTTCCAGTCATCGGCTTCAGCCCCCTCGTAGGAAGTACGAGGGTGTTCGGAAAAGCATTTAATCACTCTTTATCCAACGTCTTGGTCCATGAAGGAGGTGATAATGCGGCGAACCAGGCAATCGGACTATAAGGCATTAACACTTTCACTTAGCCATTGGAGTTTTATGGTGGGGCTACGACATAGTCCCTAGTGTGTATGCGGCGTGTGGTGCCTTACATATTTGATCTGAAAAAGATCCCTCATGTTATACTGAGAATCGCTAAAGATTCCAATAAGTCGCCAAGTGGTTGACCAGCTCCCGCCGCATCATGACAGTCAGTTATCGGCTTTCTCTACTAAGGTGCTCATCCGCTCTAGGCCAGGGCACAATCGCTACTACCCTAGGCGATAGAGCGGAACATAGGGTAGCAAACATAGGAGCCGGGAAACCCAACTATTGACCCAAGAAAATGATTCGGTGTTGATGCATATAAGGCCAAACTTGCAACACCGAAGTATGCTATAGAGTTGTTCAGACTTTTACTGGCAGCTCATTCGTTCCCATGCCGAGCCCCTGGCAGGGTATGCCGAGGTGTATCTGCAGAGCAGCCGTTAAGGCCGTACTTATTGTTTGAAAGAGTACGAAAGATCGGTTCGGATGAGACTTACTGAGAAAGGAGCGATGTGCCATTGATAAATTTATGTATATGTATATAAAAAAGAAACCGCAAACCCGGCTATTTGACATGCTCAGGGTCGAGATCAGAGGAAAGAGGGCATAGTACAGGCTCGGAATAGAGAATGTGGTCCACAAAAAGTTAGTTTGGACCTCCTGTCGCACGTCTGCATTGCCCGTCCTCGGGGAGGGGAATCCTTAATGAAAGTAGCCCCTTAGGTGAGCATACGGATCCGAACTCCGATAGAGTCCGTTGTAGATGTTATCCAGCTGGTCACCCGTTCTTTAGGGATGATACAGAAAAATAAGGTGAACAGATAAAGAACGTTACGGGAATGCTTGCAGGGTTCTTAGTATTGTGCTGGCAGGGTATGCCGGTGCCGAGCCCCTAGCAGGGTATGCCGATGCCAATGGTATCTTGAGTGCGTAGTGATGCACGCGTGGTGCAAATTTTGCCAGTACAGTATGTGGGTGGCGGAAGATGAACTGCTATTTCCATTCCCGGAGTGATCGGACGTAGGAGGGAAACTGTTTCTGGCCCCTGGCGTTCTGCTGGCGAGCCGATCCGTCGTCTTTATCGCCTAGTGGCCTCCTCCCCTTGTGATCAGCGTTGAGCTTGCCTGCCTGCTTGAAGACCCAACAGTTTCGGTTGGTATGATTAGCTGGCATATCAAGGTGACTATGAATCTGACAAGGTCGGTCCAATATCCTGTCAAGGGTGGATGGTCCATCCTGGTTTGCCTTTATTGGCTTCTTCCGTTGACCGGGCTTCGGATTGTGAAATCCGGCGTCCACCGTTGTGTCGTGTATATTACTGTGACTGTTGTGTTCGATTCGTTGTGGCTTGCCATTGCCATCTCGGATTTCGGAAGTGCTCGGGCCGTTGGGGTCGTTGCTTTTACGAGCAAGCCAGTTGTCTTCTCCCGAGCAGAAGCGGGTCATTAGAGCGGTAAGGGCTGCCATGCATTTGGGTCCTTCCTGGCCGAGGTGACGCGCTAGCCATTCATCCCGGACACTATGTCTGAAGGCCGCAAGGGCTTCGGTGTCCAGACAGTCGACAATTTGGTTCTTCTTGACTAAGAACCTGGTCCAGAGCTCCCTGGCTGACTCGCCGGGCTCCTGGACAATGTGACTTAAGTCATCGGTGTATAATGGCTGGACATATATTCCCTGGAAGTTGTCTCGAAAGGCATCTTCCAAATCATCCCCGTTGCCAATGGAATTTTCTGGCAAACTGTTTAGCCAATACCGAGCTGGCCCTTTAAGTTTGAGAGGTTGGTATTTAATGGCATGGAGGTCGTCTCCGCGGGCCATGTGAATATGGAGGAGATAATCTTCAATCCATACCGCGGGATCTGTTGTTCCATCGTATTTTTCGATGTTAATGGGTTTAAACCTATCTGGAAATTCATGCTCCATTACTTCGTTAGTGAAGCATAGAGGGTGTACGGCTCCTCTATGCTGGGCCACACTATGAAACACCTCCGGCGAGCTCCGTTTACGGTGTTCGGACGAGGAATGGTTGGCTTTATAGCGTCCGAATAGGCGACCATCATCGTCGGTCGGGGTATATCTTCATGATCTGTACATCGATCTTGTGCGTCCTGTTCTACCCTCCGTGTCTTGGTTGATATCGCGGGTATTCCCCCGAGCTGTTTTGTTTTGACGGCCGGATGGGTTGGTATGGTGCTCCGCTTGGGCTACTGCTTTGTCTGGACCGAACTATGGTCGGCCCACTGCATTGTTTGATGGTGGTATGGGTTCCATCGCCCTGCCATCATATTGAGGGAGCCACCTATTCTTGGGGTGGCTTTTTACTGGGCTGCTGAGGCCATATTCCTCGGCGGCCAAGACCTCAGTCCATCTATCATTGAGCAAATCTTGTCTTGCTTGAAGCTGCAGCTGCTTCTTTATTAGGCTCCTTGCAGTGGCTATAAGTCAGCGTTTAAAGCGCTCTTGCTCGAGAGGTTCCTTGGGCATGATAAAATCCTCGTTGCTGAGGATCTCCTCTTCCTCGGAGAGTGGGAGATAATTGATGTGCTCCGAGTCCCCATATGTGCTCTACACATCAGAGCTGTCTTGCCCGCCTTCCTGTTCCTCCTGCTCGGATTCTACCTCAACAAGGTTTTTGTTATCCGGAGTGTCGTCTTCTCTGGTGCTGGCAGTGTTTTCTCTTGGGTGATGTGACCTAGGGCGCCGATGTCCAGGCTATGTACCAAGTGGTTTATTCTCGACCGGATCCTCCTTGTCATCGTCACGAGCGCCGTAAGGTGTGTCTATCATACACACGTCATACCAGGAAGTGGTCATCCTGTGTTGAGCGGGTAGTAAGCTCTGGCCTTGCTCCTCATCGTCGTCCACACCGTCGATGTCTTCGGAGTGGGGGTCAGGCATGTTGGTTAGGTCTTCAACAGTGGCTACGAAGTGGGTGGCGAGTGGGAAACAAAATTCTCCATCGTCCACCGATAGTTCAAACCGAACATAGTTTGGCGACGGGTCGTTTGGCAGGGATAGGTTTTTTAGCGAGTTTAGTATGTCACCCATGGGCGAGTGTTGGAAGACATCTGCCCCGCCGAACTTGAAGATCGATAACCGATCGAGTTTGGTATACGCGGGCTTGCAGGGTTCGGAGTTCGACATCAGAGGCGAGTCCGAGGTACCGTTGATGCAGATACCGTATGAAGTGGAATCTGCGTGCGGCTCCAGCGCCGCGGAATCGGTACCCCCAGTGATGGGGTCGTGCTTCCCCTCTTCGGGTGACTTGACCTGCTCCGGGTTTAAGGCCAGAGCTGCTACAGGAGCTATCTCCTGGATGCGGCCTGATGAAAGGTTTAAGCCATGTTCATCGAGGCGATGGGAAGTGGTTGCTGCGGTCTCAAATCCGTCGAAGATCAAATCTCCACGGATGTCCAAGACGTAATTCAAGCTTCCGAATCTGACCTGATGGCCAGGGGCATAGCTGTCGATCTGCTCTAGATGGCCAAGCGAGTTGGCCCACAGTACGAAGCCGCCGAATACGAAGATCTGTCCGGGGAGGAAGGTTCCTCTTTGGACAGCGTCATTATTGACGATTGAAGGGGCCATCGAACCTTTTGTCGATGGCACAGTGGAACTCTCAATGAAAGCACCAATGTTAGTGTCAAAACCGGCGGATCTCGGGTAGGGGGTCCCGAACTGTGCGTCTAGGATCGATGGTAACAAGAGACGGGGGACACGATGTTTACCCAGATTCAGGACCTCTCTATGGAGGTAATACCCTACTTCCTGCTTGATTGATCTTGATGAATATGAGTATTACTAGAGTTGATCTACCACGAGATCGTAATGGCTAAACCCTAGAAGCCTAGCCTATGAATATGGTAATGAGTATATGTGATGTCCTTTCTGGACTATCCCCTTCGGTTTATATAGACACCGAGGGGATCTAGGGTTTACATGGAGTTGGTTACATAAGAAGGAATCTTTGGCCGCCAAGCTTGCCTTCCACGCCAAGTAGAGTCGAATCCGGACACGGTGCATTCTTCAGCCTTCATGTCTTCACAGCCCATCAGTCCAGCCCATGGATAACAGGCCGGACGCCCGATGACCCCTTAGTCTAGGACTCCCTCACCATATTGAAGTGAGTTTAATAGGTTCGGCGATTTAATAAATCTTTTGCGATTTTCTTTCCATATTGTAGGAAGGACTGGCCTCCACCTAGTCACACGCGTATAGCATCCAAGCTCGGATAGCTTCACATGCACCAGGGGCTAGCTTATAGTCCCATAGTTAAACTCCTATGGCTAAGTGAGAGTGATAAAGCCGCATAGTCTGATTGCCTGGTTCCCTGCACAGACACCTCCTTTACAGACCAAGACGTTGGGTCAAGTGTGTTCATGTGCTATTCCGAACAAACCCATAGTATCTACGTGGGGGCTGAAGCCGACGACTAGCAAACTTTCAGAAATAAAAATGGCCGCACAGGATGAAAATAGTTTCAGATAAAGGCACAAATATATTACTAAAGCCTTTGTTCATAACACAAAGTCTGGGAAGCCCGGATACATTCATTCAAACATGAAATCTTTCCAGCATTGACCCTCTATTAAACGGGCACCCTCTAGGATGTGTTCGAAATATCGCTCCAGCTTGCGGTGGTCCTTGCCTTTGGGTGGGCCCTCTACTGCCACAACGGCGGCCTTCATCTTCACCCAGTGCATCTTGACACGGGCAAAAGCCATGCACGCACCCTCAATGCACGAAGAGCGATTCATAGCTTCAATTCAGGGTAGGGCGTCGGCGAGCCGCTTGACCAGGCCGAAGTAGCTACTAGGGATGGGTTCGGCTGACCATAGCCGGACTACAATGTCCTTCATGGCCAGGCCGGACATCCTATGCAGCTCTGTCAGCTGCATCATCTGGTTGTTCAACAGTGCTGGATGCTCCGGCGCCAGGTACTGTGACCAGAAGAGTTTCTCCGTCGTGTTCCCCTCTTGGGCCCAGAAAAACTTCATAGCGTCAGCGGCGCTCTTCGGAAGGTCCACAAATGCGTCTGGAGAACTCCATAGTCGAGTGAGCAGGGCATATTTTTGACTATCGAATTTACTCTGCAAAAGAAAGGGCGTACCAACCGCTATCTGTCCAGCCTGCTTGATCTCCTCACGAGCCGCCCGGGACTCAGACCGCGCCTCCTTGGCCTCCTGGAGAGCCTTGGTGAGTTCGACTACATGGGCCTTGTTCTTCTCCTCCAAGGCCTCACACTTATCGGCAGCGTCCTTGAGCTCTTGCTCAACTTTGGTCACCCTCTCCTCATACTGGCGGCCGGGTGGCCTGCTCGGCCTTTAAGTCTGCAGACGCTTTATCAGCGGCTGTTTGCTCACCCTCGCCTGCTCTTCGGCTTGCGATAGGGTGCCCTTAAGGGTCTCGACCTCGGCAACACTGCCTACAATCATATACATGACAAGTGTGTGAGTTTAAACTCCGCATTCGCATATAATTTTAGTCGTATAAACAACCTTTTACAAAACATACCTTGCACCTCATCGAACCGCTTGTTAATGCGGTCGAGGTCATCATCGGCCAGCTTCAGTTTCCGCTTGAGTTCAGAAACTTCAGCGGCCTGGGCGGTCACCGCCAACAACAAAGCTTGTTCATTCACTAGATATGTATGTTACCTTCTGCGATAATCATTTGATCCTCTGTTCGGCTTTTTTCCAAAACTGAACAGAGTCTCATGGGCTACTATCTATATTCAGGCATATTTCCTTCATATGAAAAAAAACGTCTTACGTCGCATACCTCAAAGCCTGTCAGTAGGCTGGTGAAGGCTTCGTTCAGCCCGCTTTTGGCGGACCGGACCTTCTCAACCACCGTACCCATCAAGGTACGGTACTCCTCCACGACGGAAGCACGTCGAAGTGCTTCCATCAAAGTGTCCGATGCCTCCGGATTGATGGAGGTCGCCGGTGGGGTCGACGCTGCCCCTCCTTTAAAGGGGGTTGCTCGCTCGATTCCAGAGCCGTATGGGTTTCTGGAATAATGTTCTGCTGGGGGCCGGATTGGTCATGGCCCCCATCGCCAGTCTCCATGGGGGTTGGTTCCCCCATGTTCTCGGTCGATGAGGTGTTGAAGGAAATATGCCCTAGAGGCAATAATAAAGTTATTATTTATTTCTCATATCATGATAAATGTTTATTATTCATGCTAGAATAGTATTAACTAGAAACATAATACATGTGTGAATACATAGACAAACATAGTGTGACTAGTATGCCTCTACTTGACTAGCTCGTTGATCAAAGATGGTTGAGTTTCCTAGCCATAGACATGAGTTGTCATTTCATTAACAGAATCACATCACTAGTAGAATGATGTCATTGACTTGACCCATTTTGTTGTCTTAGCACTTGATTGTTTTAGTTTACTGTTATTGCTTTCTTCATGAATTAGACATGTTCCTATGACTATGAGATTATGCAACTCCCGATTACCGGAGGAACACTTTGTGTGCTACCAAACATCACAACGTAACTGGGTGATTATAAAGGTGCTCTACAGGTGTCTCCGATGGTACTTGTTGAGTTGGCATAGATCAAGAATAGGATATGTCACTCTGATTGTCGGAGAGGTATCTCTGGGCCCTCTCGGTAATGCACATCACTATAAGCCTTGCAAGCAATCCAACTAATGAGCTAGTTGCAAGATGATGCATTACAGAACGAGTAAAGAGACTTGTCGGTAATGAGATTGAGCTAGGTATTGAGATACCGACGATCAAATCTCGGGCAAGTAACATAACGATGACAAAGGGAACAACGTATGTTGTTATGCGGTTTGACTGATAAAGATCTTCGTAGAATATGTAGGAACCAATATGAGCATCTAGGTTCCTCTATTGGTTATTGACCGGAGACGTTTCTCGGTCATGTCTACATAGTTCTCGAACCCATAGGGTCCGCACGCTTAAAGTTTTGTGACGATCGGTATTATGAGTTTATATGTTTTGATGTACCGAAGGTAGTTTGGAGTACTGGATATGATCATGGACATGACAAGGAGTCCCGAAATGGTCGAGACATAAAGATTGATATATTGGAAGCCTACATTTGGACATCGGAAGAGTTCCCGGTGAAATCAGGATTTTATCGGAGTGCCGGAGGGGTTACCGGACCCCCCCCCCCCACCCCGGGGGTTAACGGGCCTTGTTGGGGCCCAGTGGAGAGAGAGAGGGGCCGGCCAGGGCAGGCCACGCAGCCGCTCCCCCTCTGGTCTGAATTGGACTAGGAAGGGGGGGGGCGGCGCCCCCTTTCCTTCTCCTTCTACCCCTTCCTTTCCCCCTCCTAGTAGGAGTAGGAAAGAGGGGAGTCCTACTCCTACTAGGAGGAGGACTCCTCCTCCTGGCGCACCCTACAGGGCCGGCCGGCCTCCCCCTTGCTCCTTTATATACGGGGGCAGGGCCACCCTAGAACACACAAGTTGATCATTGAGCTCTCCCAGCCGTGTGCGGTGCCCCCCTCCACCATAATCCACCTTGGTCATACTGTAGCGGTGCTTAGGCGAAGCCGTGCGACGATAGCTTCATCAACATCATCACCACGCCGTCGTGCTGACGAAACTCTCCCTCGAGCTCCACTAGATCGTGAGTTCGCGGGACGTCACCGAGCTGAACGTGTGCTGAACGCGGAGGTGCCATACGTTCGATACTGAGGATCGGTCGATCGTGAAGACGTATGACTACATCAACCGCGTTGTCATAACGCTTCCGCTTAATGGTCTACGAGGGTACATGGACGAAACTCTCCCCTCTCGTTGCTATGCATCACCATAATCTTGCGTGTGCGTAGGATTTTTTTTGAAATTACTATGTTCCCCAACAGTGGTATCAGAGCCAGGTTTATGCGTATATGTTATATGCACGAGTAGAACACAAGTGAGTTTTGGGCGCTACAAGTCATACTGCTTACCAGCATGTCATACTTTGGTTCGGCGGTATTGTTGGATGAAGTGGCCCGGACCGACATTACGCGTACACTTACGTGAGACTGGGTCTACCGCCGTGCTTTGCACACAGGTGGCTGGTGGGTGTCAGTTTCTCCAATTTTAGTTGAACCGAGTGTGGCTACGCCCGGTCCTTGTGAAGTTTAAAACAACACTAACTTGACAAACTATCGTTGTGGTTTTGATGCGTAGGTAAGAACGGTTCTTGCTCAGCCCGTAGCAGCCACGTAAAACATGCAACAACAAAGTAGAGGACGTCTAACTTGTTTTTGCAGGGCATGTTGTGATGTGATATGGTCAAGACATGATGCTATATTTATTGTATGAGATGATCATTTTTAACGCAGTTATCGACAACTGGCAGGAGCCATATGGTTGTTGCTTAATTGTATGCAATGCAATCGCCCTGTAATTGCTTTACTTTATCACTAAGTGGTAGCGATAGTCGTAGAAGAAATAGATGGCGAGACGACAACGATTCTACGATGGAGATCAAGGTGTCGCGCCGGTGACGATGGTGATCATGACGGTGCTTTGGAGATGGAGATCAAAGGCACAAGATGATGATGGCCATATCATATCACTTATATTGATTGCATGTGATGTTTATCCTTTATGCATCTTATTTTGCTTTGTTTGACGGTAGCATTATAAGATGATCTCTCACTAAATTTCAAGGTAAAAGTGTTCTCCCTGAGTATGCACCGTTGCCAAAGTTCATCATGCCGAGACACCACGTGATGATCGGGTGTGATGAGCTCAACGTTCATCTACAACGGGTGTAAGACAGTTTTGCACATGCAGAATACTCGGGTTAAACTTGACGAGCCTAGCATATGCAGATATGGCCTCGGAACACTGAGACCGAAAGGTCGAGCGTGAATCATATAGTAGATATGATCAACATAGAGATGTTCACCATTGAAAACTACTCCATCTCATGTGATGATCAGTTATGGTTTAGTTGATATGGATCACGTGATCACTTAGATGATTAGAGGGATGTGTATGTAAGCGGGAGTTCTTAAGTAATATGATTAATTGAACTTAAATTTATCATGAACTTGGTACCTGATAGTATTTTTCTTGTCTACGTTATTGTAGGTAGATGGCCCGTGATGTTGTTCCGTTTAATTTTAATGTGTTCCTTGCGAAAGCAAAGTTGAAAGATGATGGTAGCAATTACACGGACTTGGTCCGTAACTTGAGGATTATCCTCATTGCTGCACAGAAGAATTACATCCTGGAAGCACTGCTAGGTGCCAGGCCTGCTGCAGATGTTGCTGATGACGTTAAGAACATATGGCAGAGTAAAGCAGATGACTACTCGATAATTCAGTGTGCCATGCTTTACGGCTTAGAACCGGGACTTCAACGACGTTTTGAACGTCATGGAGCATATGAGATGTTCCAGGAGTTAAAGTTAATATTTCAAGCAAATGCCCGAATTAAGAGATATGAAGTCTCCAATAAGTTCTACAGCTGCAAGATGGAGGAGAATAGTTCTATCAGTGAACATATACTCAGAATGTCTTGGTATCATAACCACTTGACTCAAGTGGGAGTTAATCTTCCTGTTGATAGTGTCATTGACAGAGTTCTTCAATCACTGCCACCAAGCTACAAGAGCTTTGTGATGAACTAATATATGCAAGAGATGAATAAGACAATTCCCGAGCTCTTCGCAATGCTAAAGGAGGCAGAGGTAGAAATCAAGAAGGAGCATCAAGTGTTGATGGTCAACAAGACCACCAGTTTCAAGAAAAAGGGTAAAGGGAAGAAGAAGGGGAACTTCAAAAAGAACGACAAACAAGTTGCTGCTCAAGAGAAGAAACACAAGTCTGGACCTAAGCCTGAGACTGAGTGCTTCTACTGCAAAGGGACTGGTCACTGGAAGCGGAACTGCCCCAAGTATTTGGAGGATAAGAAGGATGGCAAGGTGAACAAAGGTATATGTGATATACATGTTATTGATGTGTACCTTACTAGAGCTCACAGTAGCACCTGGGTATTTGATACTGGTTCTGATGCTAATATTTCCAACTCGAAACAGGGACTACGGATTAAGCAAAGACTAGCTAAGGACGAGGTGACAATGCGCGTGGGAAATGGTTCCAAAGTCGATGTGATCGTCGTCGGCACGCTACCTCTACATCTACCTTTGGGATTAGTTTTAGACCTGAATAACTGTTATTTGGTGCCAGCATTAAGCATGAACATTATATCTGGATCTTGTTTGATGCGAGACGGTTATTCATTTAAATCTGAGAATAATGGTTGTTCTATTTATTTGAGTAATATCTTTTATGGTCATGCACACTTGAAGAGTGGTCCATTTGTGTTTAATCTCGATGGTAGTGATACACATATTCATAATGTTGAAGCCGAAAGATGCAGAGTTGATAATGATAGTGCAACTTATTTGTGGCACTGCCGTTTGGGTCATATTGGTGTAAAGCGCATGAAGAAACTCCATACTGATGGACTTCTGGAATCACCTGATTACGAATCACTTGGTACTTGCGAATCATGCCTCATGGGCAAGATGACTAAAACGCCGTTCTCCGAAACAATGGAACGAGCAATAGATTTATTGGAAATCATACATACTGATGTATGTGGTCCGATGAATATTGAGGCTCGCGGCGGGTATCGTTATTTTCTCACCTTCACAGATGATTTGAGCAGATATGGGTATATCTACTTAATGAAGCATAAATCTGAAACATTTGAAAAGTTCAAATAATTTCAGAGTGAAGTGGAAAATCATCGTAACAAGAAAATAGCGTTTCTACGATCTGATCGTGGAGGAGAAATTTGAGTTACGAGTTTGGTCTACATTTGAAACAATGCGGAATAGTTTCGCAATTCATGCCACCCGGAACACCACAGCGTAATGGTGTATCTGAAAGTCGTAATCATACTTTACTAGATATGGTGCGATCTATGATGTCTCTTACTGATTTACCACTATCATTTTGGGGTTATGCTTTAGAGACAGCTGCATTCATGTTAAATAGGGCACCATCGAAATCCGTTGAGACGACGCCTTATGAACTATGGTTTGGCAAGAAACCAAAGTTGTCGTTTCTTAAAGTTTGGGACTGCGATGCTTATGTGAAAAAGCTTCAACCTGATAAGCTCGAACACAAATCGGAGAAATGTGTCTTCATAGGATACCCAAAGGAGACTGTTGGGTACACCTTCTATCATAGATCCTAAGGCAAGACATTCATTGCTAAGAATGGATCCTTTCTAGAGAAGGAGTTTCTCTCGAAAGAAGTGAGTGGGAGGAAAGTAGAACTTGATGAGGTAACTATACCTGCTCCCTTTTTGGAAAGTAGTTCATTACAGAAACCGGTTCCTGTGACACCTACACCAATTAGTGACGAAGCTAATGATAATGATCATGAAACTTCAGATCAAGTTACTAACGAACCTCGTAGGTCAACCAGAGTAAGATCCGCACCAGAGTGGTACGGTAATCCTATTCTGGAAGTCATGTTACTTGACCATGATGAACCTACGAACTATGAAGAAGCGATGGTGAGCCCAGATTCCGCAAAATGGCTTGAGGCCATGAAATCTGAGATGGGATCCATGTATGAGAACAGAGTATTGACTTTGTTGACTTGCCCGATGATCGGCAACCATCGAGAATAAATGGATCTTCATGAAGAAGACTAACACTGACGGTAATGTTACTATCTACAAAGCTCGACTTGTTGCGAATGGTTTTTGATAAGTTCAAGGAGTTGACTACGATGAGACTTTCTCACCCGTAGCGATGCTTAAGTCTGTCTGAATCATGTTAGCAATTGCCGCATTTTATGATTATGAAATTTGGCAAATGGATGTCAAAACTGCATTCCTGAATGGATTTCTGGAAGAAGAGTTGTATATTATGCAACCAGAAGGTTTTCTCGATCCAAAGGGAGCTATCAAATTGTGCAAGCTCCAGCGATCCATTTATGGACTGGTGCAAGCCTCTCGGAGTTGGAATAAACGTTTTGATAGTGTGATCAAAGCATATGTATTATACAGACTTTTGGAGAAGCCAATATTTACAAGAAAGTGAGTGGGAGCTCTGTAGCATTTCTAACATTATATGTGGATGACATATTGCTGATTGGAAATGACATAGAATTTTTGGATAGCATAAAACCATTTTTCATCATGCTTTTATATCGATATTTATTGCATTATGGGCTGTTATTACACATTATGTCACAATACTTATGCCTATTCTCTCTTATTTTACAAGGTTTACATAAAGAGGCAGAATGCCGGCATCTGGGATTCTGGGCTGGAAAAGGAGCAAATATTAGAGACCTATTCTGCACAGCTCCAAAAGTCCTGAAACTTCACGGAAGTTATTTTCAGAATATATAAGAAATACTGAGCGCAAGAAGTACCAGAG